>NC_092261.1:4389498-4749498 GCF_036320965.1 Panulirus ornatus
GAACGGTTAGCAAGACTTTATAATAGATTAGTAAAGCTGGAGGTAGTTGATTGCTTGCGGGTAACAGTTAGGAATAAAGCTTTTGTTCCGTGCGAGTCGTGAGTCAGTGTTTCCGAAGGTGCAGGATGAGTAATGGCCTCCCGGTCGCAAAGCTCTTCTTCCCCTTCCGACGCGCATTCTCGAGAGCCGAGCATACCACGGGGAGCGGCCGTGAGATCGATATGCCGTGGTGTGGAGAGATAAATTTGCTAATGGTTGCATTGCATGTCTGCGCTATTGAGTGACATTCCTTGCATGAAATTATCGTTCATATTTGAGACACTTGTGCATTTTGTGTCACTTGTTCCCATGATAGGCAAAGTTCTCTGTTGTTAACCACATTGAAAATCCATGTGAAAAGGAACACGCGTCTGTAAAAACAATCGAGTCACGTCTATCAAAATGTTACCGGAAAATTCTTCAAATCCTTGAAGACAGTGGTAACTGACAGCTGGCGTGTGAGGTGTACGACGTGACAGTGTCAGCTGGTGTGTGTGTGGGTGGGGGAGACAATGTGACAGCTGATGTGTGGGGCACGATGTTACAGTTTGTCATCAGGTCTTACCTTCCTGGGTTCCGCGTACGTATATATAATTGGATTACAGAAGTAACACACACAAACACACACACACACACACACACACACACACACACACACACACACACACACACACACACACACAGCAAAAAATAAATTATCTTATTTTTAGCATTATCAATAAATAGGTCGGACGTGCTGCTGTTTGATGAGAATAATTATAATAGTGATGATTTGTGAGCCATAAGGAGATTGATCAAATATATTCGTTCATATTCCTCTAGGAAATACAAGTGATGTTTAGTCATGTCTTGCCCCTCCTCCAGTGGAATATCTCACTCTGTGATCTGGTTTGTGCCTCACCTTGGTGCTTGGGCTGTACCTTATCCTGGTGCCAGATCTGTACTTCACCCTGGGGCCACCTCCTCCCGTCCACCGTTCATGCCACCATACTTGTCTATACCTCGTCCAGAGCTGCTCCCGCTTACGCCTTTCGTGCAGGCTGCTCTACCTTTGTATTGTAATTCCCCGGCTTGCGCTTTGCTGCCCCTCACTGTTGCTTTATGTCCGAAGGGTCCCCTCTCCCCACAGTTTATTTACTCTCTCTCTCTCTCTCTCTCTCTCTCTCTCTCTCTCTCTCTCTCTCTCTCTCTCTCTCTCTCTCTCTCTCTCTCTCTCTCTCTCCTGCACACACCCACCTTTGCCTCGCTCTCCCGCCCCCACTCACACTCACCCCTCCCCCCAAACCCACAGCTCCCAGCTAAAAGGGGTACATGATTCACATGGCGTTTCTGTTCTGCCCGGCACATCCGGTCCAAACGTCAGGTGAGGCTTCGGCACCTAGTGACTGTTGCCGTGTGTGTACACCACCATCCTGCCGCTCCACCCTGTACACCACCCTCCTGTTGCTCCACCGTATACACACCACCTTGATGGTTCTCTCCTGGTTCACCGTCCCGACTGCGGCTGGTGAGGTTGGCCAGACAGAGCCCCCTGGTTCACTTTAAAGACCCCTATATTGATCCATTGTCCGATACCCTGCCAGTCCACCTTGCTGACCCTTGTCGCTCGGCCAGACACACCCCTGCTTCCCCTTTGGGTTGCAGGGGGTGGTGGGGGGGAGGGATTCATAGAACGGGCTGGGCTGGGCTGGGTTGGGTTCATGAGATGGGTCGGGCTGGAGGGGACGGTTCATGAGGCGTGCTGGGGGTGGCCTCATGATGTGCGTCAGGCTAGAAGGACAAGTATTCGAGCCAGGCTGCACTAGATGGCGGTAAAAATATCTCGCTGGACATAAATCCTTTGTCACCGCCTTGAACGTCTTGTTGTGAGGCGGCCGAGTTTACTGCAAGAGACGCACGGACCCTGGCAGCAGAGGTAAAGGAAAGGGGGATGAGGGTACCTACCTATTTATGAGTACCTACGGTGAGATTTTTGCCATTAGGCAGGACAAGGGCTCAGCGCAGGGAGATTCAGAGACGAGTTATGAAGGACCATGTGTGTTTCCTGTTTTCGGGTGTTATATGTAAGATGGGGGGTCTGAGTTCCAGCAGTCCATTTGTGTGTGAGGAAAAAAGAGGTGACAGCACGCCGGACCAGGAAGGGAAACTTGACGGCCACTGCAGTGATGGCTCAGTGCCCCACTGTCACTAATTCTCCCAAGGGAGGGAGGAAGAAAGAGAACCGGTTTCGCTCACATCCTCTGGCCTGGTAGCCCCGTCCGTCCAGTTTTAGGATTGTATTGGTGACACAGAGAGAGAGAGAGCTAGGGTGTGGTGTACCTTCCTAGGTCGGAGCTGTAGGTTTGGTAGGAGGGACGTGCATCCAGATCATTCTCAAAGTTATCTGTAGTGTATTGTTATTGTCGTCTTCCTCCCGTCAGAGTATGGACCTGCCTGTTCGTCCACATGTTCCATGCCTCCGGCGATGTTCATCTTAGAATCATAATATGGTCTCCCAGGATCGCCCTCTTGAACTGTACCGTATCATTGCGTAGGACTGCACATGGGATTGGAGCACTCGTTGTCTTCACACTACTCGGCCCCCTGCATAGCATGGCATGAGGGAATCCAGCACTGAATTACGCTTTTGTCTGCATTGTAAGCCGCCTCGAAACATCTTCCCGTTTCTCATATTGCTCTCATTAGGAATTAGTTTCGCTGTGCCACGTTCAGAGGGAATCCGGAAACGCCAAGCTGCACCCCGTGCTATTAATATTATTTACCTTCATTGCTAGTCTGGGGAGAGACAGTGTTGTTGACTGACGGAAGTGTCTGTCGTCAGTTTGGGGAGTATTGAACTTTGGGAGTATTGTGATCGTGGTGCGGGAAGGTAGCGGATGTGCATGTTTGCCGATTGGATGGTGGTCACTGGGAATCTGTGTTTAGGGATGATGGTGACTGTAGGCACGATGGGGTACCGAGAGAAGGATGGTGGTTGTAGGAGGTTTGTGGTTACAGGGATGGTGGGAGTGGTTGTTGGACGTGATGCATGGAGGAAGTTGTGAATTGTACCATAACCTAGAGGGACTTGGGACTGCACCTTACCGTAAGAGATGTGGGGACTGATCCACAACGCGAGGAACCTGTAGGTGGGAGACGTAGGAACTGTACCTCAACGCAGGAGACGGAGCTGTACCCTCCGACGAGGGACGTGGTGAACGGTACCATAATAACCCCGGGAGACTGGCGAGCAACAGGACGGTATCCCCCAACAGGTTGGTAGAAGGGGAACGGCCCTAGACCGACCAGGCCGAAGCCAGCACTCAGGAAGGGTAGGGGAGTAGACTTGACATTTTTATTAACATTTCTCAATTATTTCCAATTATGATATCTTCCCCTTAAGTTTTATCTTTCGTAGAGGGCGGGAAGGTGTTCCTCTACCGTGTTAATGCCTCGGTGATGCGAATATTCAGTTTGAAAGAAATGGGTGTTACTGCGTTTGTCTGGCAATGAGCGTGCGTCGGGCATCGAACGCGCGTCCCCTTAGTCAGAGCTCGCGCCAGCCAGTGCGTCATAGCCGGTGAGGTGACCCACATGACCTTTCCATTTACGCTTGAGGTCACTCCACTGATGTCGCACGACCTTCTTCGTCCTGATGCTTATATCGCGTGAGCTGGCGTGTTTTATACTGTCGGATGACGGGTTTCGAAACCTCCACCATAAGATAAAACCAACCCGGTTCTCTAAGTTCGAGATCACAGCGTGAAATTAACTCGATTCACCTGGTGAACGAACCCTGGGATCTTGTAAACTAAAACCTTTTAAATCCGTCTCACCTTGAAGATGAGTATTACTCGAACCCTGTCTATAGACCACTGAGTTGTACCGTAATGAGAAGACGTAAAATCTTTACCTCACGTGTTCGGGAAGACGGAAATTGTACCGAAATTCGAGACATATGTGGGCGGTACGATTTTGTTGGAGGTTTGGGACCTGTACCGTGGGGTACCACTGCATAAGAGACGTGATCTGTACCGTAATGCCAGAGGTGTGGGTTGACCGAGTCACACACAAGACGCTGTCACTTGGTCGTGATTTAGATGCGGCGGTGACAGACGGTTCGTAAGTTGCGCCACATTGCAGGAAACGAGAGAATCGCGCCAGACTATGGCGAACCGCGGAATTACAGCATTATATGGGAGACAGGACTTGATGTTATTTTTTGTGGTAAGATGTGGAAGAGGTACTGGAGTACCTATCGTGCCAAGAGGGAGCTGGTGTCTCATCAGAGCCCGGAACACATGTTACAACGAGCGGTGTAACTGCTGCTGCCTGGAGGTGAGGCTGGCGGCGCGCGGCGCAGTGGGCATGATGCCAGTGGCTGTGACGTCACGGGAAAGGGTGAGCGGCCGCGTTGGTGACGTCACGAACCCCGTGGGCGAAGGTGACGCCTCGGTGAAGACCACCATGCACGGACCTTGGCGCCGAGCCCAATGTTGGCGCCGGGCCCAGTGGTTGGCGCCAGCCAGGAGGGGCGTGAGGTGAATTGGGTTTTGCAGATAAGGTCGTATATTGGGAACAGGATGTGTTACGGACAAGAAAACTTAACTGGGTTGGGAACAGTGTGATGATTGTGAGGGGTATGATCGTGGTAGGGAACAGTATGATGGTTATGGGGGTATGATTGTGGTAGGGAACAGTATGGTGGTTGTGGGAGGGGTATGATTGCGTAAGGGAACAGTATGGTGGTTGTGGGAGGGGTATGATTGCGTTAGGGGACAGTATGGTGGTTGTGGGAGGGTTATGTATGTAGCAAGAGACAGTGTACTGGTTGTGGGAGGAATGTGTTTGCGTCAGGGGACCGTATGACAATGAGAAAGGTTGACGATAATCCTGACGGTCTTCGACGAGATTATCTGATGGAGGACAGTGTATCTTGCATTACGAGTCTGTATAGATGGAGGCTGGATGGTGAAGCAGATAGCTTCTCTTCATCTACCACTATAGATGGAGGCAGGATGGTAATGCAGAGGCTTCCCTCCCGTCCCACCACTCTAGATGGAGACAGGATAATAAAGCAGAAGGCCCCCCTCCTCACCTACCACCCATCGCGTCACATCAGCAGGCAGATACATAGCCCTGAAGGAACGCAAAACCAGGACAGCATATACTGACATGGAAAGTTTGTAGGAAAGTATGAATAGAAGAATAGATAAACATTCTGATCCAGTTTGAATGTATTTATTATATTGTCATCCGTAATCAGGTTATCGTACGCCGCTCACTGATGATTGACACTATTAGAATAACCGTGTGGCGATGTGTTCGGTGATAATCCTCGCACTGACAGTATCAGACCATGATTTATTCCTGTGCGTTGTAGGGACCTGCTGAAGAAACGTTTGCCCAAGATTGTATGACGTCTACTTACCTTTTGACATCAAACTGTTATAGTGTATCTGGTCAGTGTATCTCTGTCTAATAACATAGAGAAGTTATTGAGTTTTACCAAAATCTGATCTTTTTTTTTTTCTTTAGGAGTTATTGTATCTTCCATCATAAGGTTTTAGACGGCGAAAGTACTTTTGTTTCCTAATTATTATTCTGTCCTTTTCAAGTCTTTCGTCTGTGTTAAAGTGTTGAGACCAGAATGGAACAAAGGACTTAGACTATTGATTGACTAGGTTGCGTTTGGAGGTGTATATTGACTTTCATTTTATTGTGTATGTTTTGCGGTAGCAATCTGTTTGTGACTATATATTTACAGCTATACCTCGCTCTGCTTGTTTTAGGTTATCACTGATATAAATCAAAATTTCTTTTATTTTACTCCGAGAAAATATGGAATTTACCAGGATTGCGTTATTCAGCACCTGTCGACGCTAGCCCGTGTCAAAAAGCTGACCACCGTCGTGTGTCAGATTGTTGGAAACTCCTTGAAACGTAAGTGGACATAAATTCAAAAGAATGGGGCCTACGACTGAGCCTTGTGGTACTCCCCATTTATCTCGCTGACGGGAATTGGCAGTAAAAGAGGCTGTGGGGTGGCAGTGAGAGCAAGGAAGAAACATGATACATCTTCACATGCCAGCCGTATGACGTACTAACCCTGCCAGAGTCCGGGATTATCCTTCGCGTATTCCTGGGGCCTGATCCCATTTCACCCACTTTCAGTGCGAGGATACGATCCTTGAGTTCGACGGTACGATTCTTGAGCATGACGGCACCACCCTTGGGTTTGACGGTACGACCTTTGAGTTCGACGGAATGACCTTTGAGCACGACGATACGACCCATGGGTATGATGGCAAGTGACTCGTGAAGGTCAGATGAAAAGCTGAGCCATCATACCTGAGGGTCGTGCTCAAGGGGTTAATCAGTAAACATTCTCTCTCTCTCTCTCTCTCTCTCTCTCTCTCTCTCTCTCTCTCTCTCTCTCTCTCTCTCTCTCTCTCTCTCTCTCGTCAGGGTTATGCGGCCGCTTTTAATGTGGTTTCTCGTCTTGAACCCTGTAAACAGAAGAGTCAGTGTTGATGCTCGGGACGTCTCACGCGAGGCGACGCATTAATTCAGTTTGGGGGTCAGACTAATACACGTGTGTGTGTGTGTGTGTGTGTGTGTGTGTGCTACATCATCCACAGAATAACTAGGAATTCTTAAGCAGGGAGAATTGTAACCTAATTTCTTAAGTATGACGATTTTTTTTTTCTAAGGTAAGACAACAAGGTCAAAATCGAAGGCCCCTGTTAAATTATGTTATGACAATGAGTGAATTATTAGGTATTCTCGACACATGAAAAATGAATTAGATACATCTGTCGGATAGCTGAACATGCATTGCGTAAAATGTTTGTGCTTGGCAGATATCAGATGTCGATACAGTGTTTACGCAGTTACGCATTTGCATGTTTTCGTAGCGTTATCGTAAAAAGCTTTGTCATGTACAGTATATTATATATATATATATATATATATATATATATATATATATATATATATATATAATATAATGAAGCTGTTGGGTAATTAACTATTTAAGTTGCAAACTTTATTTGCTGATTACACCAAGAGATATTGTATCAAAGGATGTTTATGCAACAGCAATGTCGTACTTTGTAGTAGTTTGGCAGGAAATTTAGCTTACGAAAGTTATTTTATACCGTAGTCGAAATTAGACTAGTTTTTAGAAAACATATTCACAATTAATGGCACTTTTCACTTGATTAAAAATTAGAGGATCCCTTTTCTTTCATTGTCATTCTATGTATATGTGTATTCGCCCTTTTCTCCTTAACTGGTTTGATTCTAAAGCATATACTATGATCTATTTGTTTATTTGTTTGTTTTAGCTACCAGCAGTACTGGATGAGGCAGATGGAGCTGGTGACATGGCCTTAGACCTGGCCCTGATGGGACGACAGCACAGCATTGCAGATACATTGCTCAAGCATGGGGCGTCTGTTACAACAACCGATCCTGCTGGTTCCTCTCTTCTACATAGGGCAGTTAGAAGAGGTCCGTTCCTACTCTTATTTTCTATCCTCTAATGTGTAGCCAAACTACATTTGCAGTTACTTTTCTTTCTGAAAAGTTAGTGTGCTGAAGTATTCGTGGCAGTACTGTATAAACATTTCTTGGGCCTTGAGTGCAAAAGGAAGTAAAAGGCTATACATGTTATTAGTGAAATGCCTCAGGGCATTATGTGAGAACAACTGATTAAAGAATGGCAGAGGCAGAGGTGTGGCAGTAAGTGGTCCTTGATCCAAAGAGGGCTAACCAGGGTGTGCTGAAATGGGGTCTTGCTTAATATCGTGAATGCTATCTTGAGAATGTGGCTCTTAAACAAGACAGCTTTAAGTAAATCTGTTCTCCCATTGGAGCTTGTGTATAAAGCCTTATTTGTTCTTTTGGCCCCAACTCTGGAATATTTCCTGCAATAAAAGACAGAATAACTTGATAGACAGTATATATGTTGTAGCACATTTACCTACACTGAATAATTTTACCAGAAGTTCCTGCATTGCCCTTTTTTCGTAAAAGTTAGATTGCTAAAAAGACCACTCAAGAAGCCCTGATGTATTTTACCTTAAATTTCTTAATACGGTATTTGTATCCAGATTCCTCTTGCATGTCCTCATTTACATCAAATCATATTGATGAAACTAGTTTTAAAGTACTGTTGGATTATTATATATATATATATATATATATATATATATATATATATATATATATATATATATATATATATATATATGTATATATTATTATCATTATACATAATCACTGTGTCAGCGAGGTAGCACCAGGAAACAAAGGAAATGCCCACATACGCACATATGCATACATATACATATCAACATATACATATATGCACATACACAAACCTTTACATATATGCACATGTACATATTCATACTTGCCTTTATCCATTCCACAGGAAATAGCATCGCTACTCCCTTCTTAGAAATATATATATATATATATATATATATATATATATATATATATATATATATATATATATATATATATATATATGTATGTGTGTGTGTGTGTATATGTCCCTGGGGACAGGGGAGAAAGAATACTTCTCATGTATTCCTTGCGTGTTGTAGAAGGCGACTAAAAGGGGAGGGAGTGAGAGGCTGGAAATCCTCCCCTCTCGTTTTTAATTTTCCAAAAGAAGGAACAGATAAGGGGGCCAAGTGAGGGTATTCCCTCTAAGGTTCAGTCCTCTGTTCTTAATGCTACCTCACTTAATATGTATGGAAAAAAAAAAATATATATATATATATATATATATATATATATATATATATATATATATATATATATATATATATATATATATATACTCAAAATGGATCAACGGTCCCAGTCATGGTCCCTCCCGAAGAAAGGAACTAGGACACTCAGTCCTTGGTTCTTTCATTTATTGTAAGTCAAAGATATTGATTTGAAATGAAACACAAACAACCTATTGAAAACACCAGTACCAGTAATACAAGTAGTAATGGATAGTATTTAATATGAGTAACTACAATAATAGTTCATTTTCCCTTCAGAAATACCAGCATTTCAAAATGGCTGTCACTGAGCCCTAATCTTTTCGGCTTGAGTACATTTTTCCCCAAAGGGAAGAGCTGGTCTATGGCAGCACTGGAAGGGATTGGTATGTTAAACTTTATGAACAAGGCCTTCAATGCTGGGCTTGGGAATGAGTACTTATTTGTTGATGAAGTGTTTCACAGGCCTCTTGCTGAGAAAGTTTGCATCAACTTGGTCCTTATTTCTTTGCTTTTCGCCCTGCCCTCATAGAGAGCCCCAAAGAAGTCCTCATCCTGGCCATTCTCACCCTCACTACTGCTGGGTTCCTTGCCCAAGCCCTACAGAATCTTCTACACATAATCACCATTTGCTTCTTCACCTTGGCTGTGACTTCCTTGATGTCATACATGACATTGTCCTCCAGCAGTCTCACCCAGCCCGATTTGAACCGAGGGTAAAGTGCAGCTGCCAGGAGGAAGTCCATGTCCTCAAAAAGGGAACCAAACCTGTTTTTGATGTCACTCCAGACAGCAGCCACCAGTGGCTGACACATCTTGACATCGGTGCATTCCTTCAGCTCCTACAACATTTTGAAAGAAATGGCCAAAGTGGGCAGAAGTGTCCCATGAAGGCTTTGACCTCCCCTTGCATGATGTCCAGTGCCTTACAAACTGGTCGCATCACCTCAAGATACTCTTTGAAGAAGCAAATATTAGCGGAAAGAAAAACAGTGAATATTTTAGTCCTGTCCTTAGATTTTTTTTTTTTAGGTTTTATATATTATTTTTTTCCTTTTAAGTGTTAACATTTATACCTTTTCAAAAAGAGAAGTAAAATTAGATAAAAAAGAAAAGTAAAAAATTACTTACTAGACAAAAACAAAAGTAACCCAAGAATGTTGCACACCCGGTGTAGTCCATGAAGCTTCTCCCTGTCATGGAAGATGTTGACCAGAGGAGACACCCTGTCATAGACGGAGTTCCATCTCATAATGGTGGAGACAATAATCAGCATCCTTATCTCAGCTTTGATTGTGTCTGAGGCTTGTGAGCTTCTTGCCTGCTTGTTCCACAGCTCCATAGCTTTACCAAAAGTGGTCTGGTACATCTTCCTGTAGGATGGTGAATCCTTCAAGTTCCTGTCAGCATCGTTGTATGCTTTAGCAAAACATTTTCAGAATCATCAGGAAACAGACAAATAACAACCTGTTCACTCATATACACATATATACATAAATGCCCATACACGTACACATATATACATATACATATCAACATATATGCTTTTACATACATATACATACACAGACATATACATATATACACATGTACATATTCATACTTGGTTACTTTCAGTCCATTCAAATATTTTCATATACATTTGTTTCAGGAGATGAATTTGCTGCATCCTTCTTGATGAATCATGGGTGTTCTGTCAATGTGGCAACCCCAGGTGATGGTAGGACTCCTCTGCACACCTTGGTCATCCAGAATTATGAAGATCAGCAAACACGTGAAGACATGGTAAAGGTTGCACATACTATGATAGAGAAGGGAGCTGACCCAAATATACAGGACAAGAATATGAAGTAAGCAACACAATTTTTTTCTCTCTTTTTTTTAAATAGTTTGACAAATTATGATATTAAAAAAGTAACTTGACCAGTAAGTGGATAAGAGCGATAGTGTGTTGGTGGAAAGACCCACCTTTTGAAAATTGTGTTGAGATATATATATATATACAATGTCTGCAAAAGTTTTTTCCATGTCACCTTCGGGAATGTGGATCTGTATTATACATTCATTGTTGTACCTTTCTTTCCCTTGTACTTCTCAGTTAAGGATTATTTTTTTATATAACTGAGCTTTTGAAATATTTTTAGTGTAACATATGTCCTTGTATACATGTGACACTCAGGACTTAGAGGGAGCATGCTAGGGAGCTATACCTGTTGGTTTAGCTGTAACCTTCAAGTAGTAGACCCTTCTATTCCACTCCTTTAGTGATTTTTTTTTTCCATGGGCTGACCAGCATGTTAAAGTACTGATATCATACCCCCCTTTTCATTGTGGTTACAGAGTTCACATACATCTGTAGCATCAGTTAATGCAAAAAAGATCAGATCCATTAGCCATACCAGGTCATATGATGAAACCTTCTTGTATCAATTAAATCAAAATGAAATGTTCATTGTGGCAAACTGTATTTGAGTCTGGTGAACAATGGTTGTCGTATATCTTTTAAGGTTAATTATTTGATATTGGTTGATTATTTTAGTTTTTGAAAAGAGCAATGTGATGCATAATATGCAAAATGATATTCAGCCTGAATTTGCTGGTGGAAAGGTTGTATAATGTTAGATTGGCAGCTTTCACTCATCACAATTCATGACTTATAACATAGATCAACCAGTATAGCAACATTTTTTGTGTATCAATTCAATTTGGTATAATGCAGAATATGAACTTGGAGGAAATTTCGGAGATCTGTAGATTTGATGCTTTATAGCTTGGATGTTGATGTTGAGACCATTGTTTTTAGTATTATTGGCACATAGCTAATAACTTTCAAAATACAAAAAAAAAAAAAAATGGTTCTTTACAGAACAGTTATGCATATAGTCATAGAAGAAGACAGAGAGGAAGTTTTCCGTGTACTGATTGATCATGATAATCTACGACTAGAGCTGCGGGACAAGTTTGGGTATCCTCCATTGTGGTATGCCTTGACAAGCAGCACAGACTTCAGTGATACGTCCTATGCTGCTCATCTTATCAAGAAAGGTGCATCACCTGATGCTGTAAGTTTATGTTATAGTATCACTTAAGAGTCCCATTCAACTGAAATTGTTGGAATATTTTTATGTAATGTACATGAATTTATTATTAATTATGTAGAATACTGATTACTCTTTGCACTTGTTATACTGTAATTCATTTTCCTTTTTTGATAATGCATGCCACTGCAAGATTGAAGGTTCATCTTTGGGTAGATTTTTCAAGTGCAGTGTAGTATTATGGTTAGTGTTATTGTTTTTATAATCAGTCTACTAATTTTCATGTCTTAACATGCATGTGAAGATCTCTGGAGTTTCTTATGCCATGAGACTTAGCAAGGTAAGCAAATTTATTTCCTGCTGGCCTTATTGTATTTACCCCAGCTGCTAGTAATTTTTGTTTATGTAATTCCAGCTTCTACCATTATGAATTATTGTTGTACATCCACACATCCAAAAATTATTAATTCATTTTCTATAATAGATGGCTTTTTGTTTGAGCCTCTTTATGTATATTGTCGATGTTACCTGCTCAACATGATATCAGTTTGATATCAGAGCAGAAGCCTTTTTTGTAGAATTTTTTTCTCTAATTGATATGAAGGCATATAGTATCATAGGTAAGAGTCATGCTAGGACTCTGTCAGGATTAGTTGCTGTCTATGATCCTCATTCATATTCTTATGGAAACATTCTGTGATATCTTCATGTGTTACCCCAGCTTCCTTTCTTTTAATATGACACTTTTTTGTTGTAACTGAAATGGCATAGAAACATGCCACAAGCATGGCCATCCTGGATGAAATAAAATTAGAATACAAGAACAAGATTGAAATTTTACATAGTTCCTCAGGTGTTTGTAAAAATGACTCTTAAAGATGGAAAGGTTTTAGGAAGATGGGAAGAAAGTGGTATTATAATCATCAGTCCTCATATGGCTGGTTTTCACTAAAACTTTATGAGAAACAGCCACCAGACACATGACATGGGTCTAGGCATTAGTAGCAGGAGCACACACAGTTCAGGAAAGCATTGGCCAAAATGCTACCTGCAGAACAAGCAGGGGCTGCAACTTCATTGCAGAGAGAAGGGATGGTTGAAGAGAGGATAGCTGGAGTGCTAAATGAGGCAAAAGAGTTTTGATTCCACTCTTTTTGGTGCCTATTACTTTTTTATGGTATTGCTGACACAAAAAGGTTTTTGCATGCCACTTCTCATGTATCAAGCTGCCATATAAAGACATAAAAGATTTTTATATCATTTCCAGATTGTGGGCTCCAGTGGTGAGTCTCTTCTCCACCTTGTGGCTCGTGAAGGTCTAGAAGAAGCTGGTCTGTTCCTTACCACTCAGGGTGCCAACTGTAATGTGGTCACTGCTGATGGAGAAACTCCACTCCATATTTCATGTACTGTTGGTCTACCATCTCTAACAACTGCACTTCTCCAGGTAAATCTTCACTCTTCATCAATGGAAATATGGTCTTCATGGGTTTAGATGTCATTATTATTCTGTTGATATATTATCATCATTATGATTTTTGATACTGCCTGGCTTGCCTCAGTTAAAGCTAAAACACAGACCATGATCTGTCATTCTCATTCAAGACATTTGTACATCTTACTGTTGGAACACTTTGTTTTACTTGTTTGAAAGTGCCCTACGTAGAGTCATGAAACTCAGAAGCTAGACTCCTGTTGATTTTGCGATCAAAAAGTCAAAGGTAAGTTTGCAACCTTGTGTCACTGGTATGGGAAACAAAGACAGACCTTATTCTTCCCTTATTTAGTGTGTTGTGTTACGTTAGGCGGAGCAGTATGCACACACATGAAGTCATTGTGATGATTCATGGGATCTGTTTTAGTATACATTAGACTCCAAGAAATTTGAGTATTGTAAATGTAGTGATTCATCATAACCTAAGTGATACTGTACTGTTCAGTGCTTTCTCAGGAGTTTTACAAGTGACCTGTCCACATCTCAACCACCCCTATGCCCTATCCATACTGCATTCCAAGATCACAGCAGCATGTACTTGAGAACAGTGTGTAGAAACTGAGGGAAAGAAACTTGAAGCATTGCTGATGAGGATGACAGCCAAAATATGAATTAATCATTTGTGTTCTTCTCTTCCCTACTTCCTAAAGATTGTGGATGATAGGCGTTTAATAAATAATCCCTCTTTTTTCTCTCTTTTAAGGTGGTAAAACACAGTGCAGATTTAAACAACACTGTTAATCAAGTATGCAGTATATCTTTTTCATGGGAATCAGTAACTTCTGACTGTACTTTTCTCCTTGCAGATAGGAGCAAACCCAAATTTTCAGACCTATTCATCAACACCCATCACTAGCCCAGCAGCATCAAGTGATCTATTTACAGATGAAACCACAAATGAAGCACCATCACCAGCCCTTACTTTTCGTGAGACTGCCTTACATCGAGCCATTAAGAACAGGAATGAAAGTGATATAAGAGCAGTTTTAGATCATAAAGGTGAGAAGATGGTGGAGAGTGGAATGTAGCATTTTTTTATTTCATGGGAATAGGCTGTGACACAGACTGTCTATCTATCTGTATCTCTGGTCCCCGTTCCCTCTGGGAACTCCCATCAAGTGATGGCCACGGCATAAGATTTTCCACTTATCCCTGTCCTAACTTGCCTCCCTTGCATACACCATTCCATGCATTCTTCCTCTGTTTCTCTCCCTCCAGTATTACTCCACCCTATTGCCCATGTAATAGCTGGTCTTCCACTCACACCATCCCCTTTAATTTTACTATCATACACCCTCTTTGTGAACTCTCAGTCTTGCATTCTTTCCACATGCCCAAACTGCCTCAAAGTATTACGTTTCACCCGTTCTCCCACTCCACAATTCACTCCTTTTGTATTCCTTGCCTTACAACATCTCTCATACACCCTTTCATTTCTTTCTTCATTCAGTCTAGTCACCAAATGCTCTTCTCAAATAGCTCATTTGCACAACCTGCTTTCTTAACCTCTGTGCCTCATTCCACATCCATGTTTTGGATGCACAGGTCAGGGTTGGGAGAACTATGCTGTCCCTTAATCCTCTCTTCACTTCCATACTTATGCCTCTACCCTTCATTATTCTATTTAGGCACCCAATGGCTTTTGTACCCTGTACTATTCTCTCCCTTATCTCTCCTTCCATATCACCACACCTACCCAAGACAGCTCCCAGTTACCTAGATTCCCTCACTTTTTCCAGTCTTTTTTCCCCCCCATATCCGTATTGCAATTTAGTACACTTTCACTTGATATGGTTTTACCAAATCTATACTTTCCCTCCATTCCATCGTGGCCTTTGTTATCTTTTCCTAGCGCTACCTCGCGCACATGAGGGGGGGAGGGGGTTGTTATTTCATGTGTGGCAGGGTAGCGATGGGAATGAATAAAGGCAGACAGTATGAATTATGTACATGTGTATATATGTATATGTATGTATGCGTTGAGATGTATAGGTATGTATATTTGCGTGTGTGGACATGTATGTATATACATGTGTATGTGGGTGCATTGGGCCATTCTTTCGTCTGTTTCCTTGCACTACCTCGCTAACGCGGGAGACAGCGGCAAAGCAAAATAAATAAATAAATGAATACTTTGTCGCTGTCTCCCGCTTTATATTAAAAAGCCTTGGGACATCAAACAGCCCTGCTTCACACCTACATGTACCCTAGAACTTACACCCAACTCTCCATCCAGTCTTACACATGCATTTGCTCCTCTATAGAAGGCTTTTACACCCTCTATCTGTTTCTCCCATACCGTATAACCTTAACTCATCCCGCAAAGCATTCCACTCGACTCTGTCATATGCTTTCTCCAGTTCCATAAAAGCTGCATACAGTTTTTTACCTGTAGCTAAATACTTTTCCACAGTCATCTTTATTATAAAAATCTGATCCACTCATCTGCCTCTCCTAAATCCCCCTTGCTTTTCACTTATTCTCCATTCGGTTACTTCCATCACTCTGTCAATCAATATTTTTACATGCACTTTTCTTGGTATACTTAACAGATTTATTCCCTTATAACTGTGGCATACATCCTTAGCACCTTTCCCTTTGAATAAAGGAAAAATGATAGCTTCCACCCAAACCTCAAGCACAGCCCTGTGTTTCCATGCTAGATTACATGTAAAATGCTTCCACTCTTATCACACTTTCTCCTCCATACTTCAGCATTTCAGATGTAATCCCATCTGCTCCAGGTGTCTTTGTTAAGTATTGTCATGCAGATAAAGGGAGTATCTCTACAGAATTCTCTGTAGAGATCTGAGTTGCTAAACATCACCATACTTTAGTGTTGCAAATTCAATAGATATGCTTCCAGTTTTTGAAAGATTTTGGGGTTTACTTAGATGTTACTAGTGAGACATTTAGGTTTTCCTTGTGAAAGGAATGAAAATACCTCAAGCACAATGCCCCACTTAGAAAGGCAGAGTGGATTGAATATGCACTATGGAGCAGTTAAAAGGATGGAAAAGAATGGAAAAGAAGATTCTCTTCATTATTTATAGGAAGAGTCTGTATAATTTCTATGTTTCTACCACAATGTTGCATTTTCACAAGTTGGAAAAGCATTGATTATTATCTAAGGAATCAGTAGGCATTTTTTGACCTACATATAATGATAGGTACTGTAGCCATTTAATATATATGATGTTTGATTACAGAATATTGTGAAAGCAGCAAAATTGACACACTATTGATTCCCAACCTAAACCTTCGAGACTCGGATGACTTGACTCCCCTTGGGGTAGCGTTAGGGACTGGCCAGATAACAGTAGCCAAGCATTTGCTAGAAGCTGGTGCTGACATTAACACTACAGATTCTCAAGGCCTCAGTCTCTTGCACTTGGCTATCCAGGTTAAGGATGTGCAAGTGGCCACCTTCCTCATTGCCAATGGAGCTGATGTAAACTTGAGGTGGGTCATTGCACTGTATGTTCTTATTGAGAATACACACAGACTGATTTTTATTATGTGCATTTTATTTACGAAGAAATCAAAGATTTTATGAATGGTAATTTTATCAAAAGCAGAATATTTCACAAATGTATATTATAGATGTATGTACAATTATAGCTCTGTATTGTGGACTGATAGGAAGGAAACCCATGCTAGTTTATCTGATTTTGCATTATGTTGAATGACCCTATGGGTGGTAGTGGGAGCTTCATGATTAGATTTTTATGCACTGTACACCCCTATGGATGAAATTCTTCTTTTATATGCTGTACATTATTTGCAAATAATTAAGAGTACTTATTTCTTGGAGATGAGTGAAATCTTTCTGGGGGGAGGCGGTGTTATGGCTTAATAATAATACTGTGTAATTTTGTTTCAGGCCACTTTTTAATTCCAATATTCATTATCTACAGTATTCTTTATATAATTCTTATTGTAATTTGTTATACCTTTGTGCCTTTTCCATGTTAACAAGTAGCATCAGGAACTAAACTTGTAAGGTATATCTTCACTTGGCTGCTCCTGTTCCTACTCTTAGAAAATGATGATAATGCAGGAGGGAAGGGTTTCCAAATCCCTCCTGCTTCCATTGATAACCACCTTCTTCAACATACAAGGAAAATGTGGGTAGTAGTCTTTTTCATCAGTCTCCAGGGATAATGACTACTGTGTTCTCATGTACCTTAGAACAAACTTGTATTCATTGTCTGGAAAACTTTTATATATGTACCATATATCTGTGAAAATTTGCAGCATCAAGTCAGTACATGTCTCACTCTAAATCACAGAATTTATCAAATATGCTTTTGTTTTTATTTGTCAAGTAGATTTAAACTCCTAGCAGTAAGATAGGGCATCATAGCTTACTCTTCTTCCTATTCCTTTCCATCCTTTTCGTTGTCTTTTTAATCCCTTGTATAAGTCCTGTATCTCTATATCCCCATTTGCATTTTTTCACCATTTATTTTCTGGGCATGAGTTGATTTAAAAGGTAGGGTTTGATATTATGATTTTTGTTTTGAACGTGTAAGAGAGACCTTTTAGATATAGCAGAACAGACTGTAATTTGAAAATTTTCATATTCTTATACAGAACACGTGAAGGGCTGTCACCTCTGGAACTGTGCATCAGTGAGGGCTTTGGGGCTGTGGTTGCTTTGCTTTGTGGAAAAGGTGCAGATCACAACTCCCATTCAAGCTCATCTGAACCTCCTTTATGGCAAGCACTCAACTCCAAGCAGGAAGATATCGCATCTACTTTAGTTGAGTAAGTTACTCCTGTAAGTGAGGTGTATACAACATTACATTTGTGAGAGAAATTTTTTTACCAAAAGTCATTTCATCTTGAAAAGGAAAAAAATACAACTGCACTTATAATCCATATGAACTAGTACTTCATTTGAATTTTATGGCTGATGCTTGGAGAATTTTCTTTAGTCCAGTAATAAAATGTCCAGAGGTTTGTGATGGTGAAGTATTTGCGAGAGATTATGCTTGGACTGACTTGAACCACTCGCAGAAATGTATTTTTTTTTCAGACTCTGGTAGTTGCACTTATATATGGCTAAAGGGGACATTCAGAGCGAGAGATATTTTTCTTTGTATTTACAAACTTGCCCTTTTTCTCATAAAAGAAAGCCAAAAAAGTGTAATAACTGATGCGGAGCTGCCGCTCATCATATAGTGTAATGAAACATTGTGCAACAAAAGTTATATTGTTCTTGAGTATAAGTTTTTATATTTAACACCAGTAGCTGGCATTTTAGTTATTGTGAGTAATGTTTAATGGTTTGTGTTAGTTTATTTGTCATTTTGTTGCTAAGGAATTCAGCATACGTATGGTGCAAAGTGAGGTGCCTGATTCATCTGAAGGCATTTACTGTATTTGCTGTATTTGTTTTTGGCCTTTGTCTTGATATTTATGGTGTGTGAGGTAAACTTGATGTGGATAGGGGATGACAGTGAATATCTTTGGCGAGGCACAAATTCTATTTTGAGTCACCCCGTGCTCTGAATGCATGATGTAGTGTTTATTTGTTTTTGCATCATTAGTGTCATGGTGCTATGATATGCCTTTCCCTTTTTAAATCAGGATTTCCTTGTGTGTATGGCATTTATTGATCTGGATGAAGCTTATGACAAGGTTGATCTTGAAAGTGTTATGATATATGGTGTGAGGCTTCAATATTACTAGGAAGCTGGCCAGTTCCACCTGGCAGGAGAGCAGGTCAAGAAAATGTTTGGGTGTCTTTGAGGGATGAACAAAGGCAGTTAACAAGTAAGCGCTCTGCTACAGTGTAGATGTTTGCAAATGAAGCTGTTATTAGTTTTTTCTTAAGTATAACTTACTAAAACTGGAGAAGCAAGTAGTTATAAATAATATTCATGGTATGTATATTGCATGATTTAAAGAGATGAAGAGGATGTGCTGAAATAGTTTGGACACATGGAGAGAATGAGTTAGGAAAGGTTGACAAAGAGGATGTTATATGTGTCAGAATTGGAGAGAAAAGGGAGACCAAATTGGAGATGGAAGAATGGAGTGATTTCGATACAATACACATGACAGCTAGAGAATGGATGTGAGCAGATGCTGCTTTTCTACATTTGTTCCTGTTGATACCTCACCAACATAAGGAAATGGCAGTCAAGTTCAAACAAAAAATACAAACGAAATGTATGTTTTGTTTTATGTATATATCCACACAGGTAATGTCTTAAAAATTGAGTAGAAGGACAATGATGTGTTTGTACATATGAATTGTTTACTAGATTTTAACTTTTCCATTTTCCTTTAAATAAAAAAAAGGCGACCTATGCTAATAAAAAGAATGCTATTAAACCAGTACATATATTAATCCCTCAGGTACCATGTAGACACAGACAACTGGGGGGATGGACCTGATGGATGCCTACAAACATTACTCCACAGAGCAATTGGTAAGGTTCATGTCATTCTTTGTGCAAGTAGAATTAATGGTAGATAGGATATTGAAATATTAATTATTTAAACTGTTTTGGAAACATTTATTGATTAAAATATAGTAAAAATTGTGGAATTGTGATCTGAGAAAGTCAGATTTGAGAAATAGAAATATAAGCTTAATAGTTGTATGATAATGAGAAAAAATTAGAATTATGAGTACACCCAGAAAAGATGCAATAGCTAGTATGGAAACAAAGAGAGAAATATTGAGAGAAGACATTAAAGTGTAATAGAAAATTAAGGTGTTATTTGTAAAATAGCATAGATATATAGAATGAAAGAGTCCTGGAGGGAAAGATATGGGGGAAGAATGCATGGAATGGTGTATGCGAGGGATAAGTGGAGTCAATTTACGTGGCTACTTCCATGATGGGAGTTCCCAGAGGGAATGGGAGTCGGAGAAGTATTTAAGATTTTCGTAAGATAAAGAACAGACTTTGAAGTGTGTAGAAGGGTGTATACAGGGTTGAATTAGAGGTGCTTTAGATATGTAGAGAATGTGCCTGGAATTGGAAAGAATCTCTGAAAAAGTACATTAAAGTATGCTGAGTAAATTTCGGAAAAAAAAGGAAACTTTAGAGAAGGTTGAAGTACTAAATGAGTAAGAATGTGTATGAGCTCATTTATGGGTTGCATTGGCTAGATTAGAGGATGAAACAAATGAATGAAGTTGTGATATATATATTTTCTGAATTAATTTTAATTGATTCCAGATGAAAATCGGGAAGACATTGCCTGTTTCCTCATAAGAAGTGGGTGTGATGTTAATGCAGTGCGTAAGCCAGGACCTGGTGGTACTGGTGGAGATGAGGCTACAGACCAGCAGACCCCTCTGCATATGTGTTGTTCATGGGGACTTGAAGATACAGTCCAGACATTGCTTGAACATGGAGCCAAAGTTAATGCTAGGGTAAGTGTTCAAATATACACGTTTACTCCAACTTGCGTTATTTCCTCTTTATAGCTCTTTTTCCAATTTTTAGGGACATCAATCTTTTTTCAAGAGGAAGTTTTATACCCTTGAAGTTCCCCACATCTTTTCAACTTTTCCATTCCTAAGAATCAGATCCACTCAACTTTACCAGAGTCACAACTCAGTTTATATATCTTTGACACCCATTTTCTTGGGAATTCCCTTTAGGGGATGGCCATGGCAAAAGTCTCCATTATTTACTCCATTGCTGTTTCTTAGCCTTTAGTGCCTCACTCTTAACAGGCCACTGGCAAAGGGCTACTCTAGCACAGTGTTTTCAGAGGTTCCCACCAAATGATCCTTCCAATTACTTCTACCCAAAAATTTTCCCATCTAATGTTCCGAACTACAGCTTCAACCTAATACTCCCAGCTAATGCTCCTACTTATTACTTCTGCATATTGCTATCTATCTTTTTTTTTTTTTCATACTATTCACTATTTCCTGCATCAGTGAGGTAGCGTTAAGAACAGAGATTTGAGCCTTTGAGGGAATTTCCTCACTTGGCCCCCTTTTCTGTTCCTTTTTTTGGAAAATTAGAAATGAGAGGGGAGGATTTTCAGCCCTCCACTCCCTCCCCTTTTAGTCGCCTTCTACGACACGCAGAGAATACGTGGGAAGTATTCTTTTTCCCCTATCCCCAGGGATAATATATATGTATTATTCTTTTTGCTTTCAAACTATTTGCCATTTCCCGCATTAGCGAGATAGCGTTAAGAACAGAGAATTGGGCCTTTGAGGGAATATCCTCACCTGGCCCCCTTCTCTGTTCCTTCTTTAGGAAAATTAAAAAAAAGAAAAAAAAAATGAGAGGGGAGGATTTCCAGCCCCCCGCTCCCTCCCCTTTTAGTTGCCTTCTACGACACGCAGGGAATACGTGGGAAGTATTCTTTCTCCCCTATCCCCAGGGATAATGTATTATATATATATATATATATATATATATATATATATATATATATATATATATATATATATTGAGGGAAGTGAAAAGTGTGGAGGATTGCATCATCTTTAAAGGAGACCTTGACAAAATCCAAAGTTGGTCTGATACATGGTTAATGAAGTTCAGCCTGTGTAAATGTGAAGTAACAGGGATGAAGAAACAATGCCCAATATGGTTATGATCTAACAGAAAACAAGCTATAAGAATGTGTGTGTGAGAAAGACTTGTTAGTTGACAATATCCCAAACCTTTAAAGATTTCCAACTTAAGAAAACAGTTAAGGAGACCAACTGTCCGCTACCAAATATCAGAACATCATTCAGGATCATGCATAAGGAAATACCCAACATATATAAGGCAAAAATTCGAATAAGCTTCTGAAGTCTGGTCATCACAACTAAAGAAGCATTAAGAGCTAAGAGAGAAGGTCCAGAGGAAAGTAGTAGAGATGGTACCAGAATTAAGAGAGCTAAAGTAGAGTGAAAGTCTGAAGTTTTGAATTAGTCTACTTTAGAGGAAAGAGAGGTAAGGTTTTTCAGAAGATATCAATGTGTAAAGGGCAAATAGTTCCTTAAAAGTAGGAACAAATCTGTGACCCTGTATCACACATTAAACCAGTCAAAATATTCACTTCATCTCATCTTGGTTCTACCTGCTACCACTCTCCCTTTTGTCCCCTTCACCCATGTTTCCACTTGTTCTCTGGTTTGTCTCACACTACCAACCTCTTTCCCAAACATTTTCTGATTTTCCCTGAAGGGGACATTATTATGATATGTACTAATTGATCATTACTTGGTGGAGGTGAGGGTGAAGGTTTGTAAAGGCTTCACATAAAGAGGAAATTATGTGAGTGGGAAGAGGGTTGTGAAAGTGATTGGGCTTATAAAAGAGGTTTGTGAAGAGAGATATCAAGAGGTTTGAGTGTGCAATAGCAAAAGGTGCCTGGAAATGAAGCTGGGGAGTGGGTCAAAAAAAGGAGGTATTTAGGGAAGTTGTACCAGCATGTGTGAGAAAATTGAAGTATGGAAAAGGTGGGAGGTGTGCAACAGATGGGTACTGAGTTGTGGGATGGAGAAGTTAAGTAGCTAGTAAAATGGAGAAAGAGATGTGCATGGTCATTACTTGCCAAAAGGCAGGTAAACTCCTGTGCCACAGGCAGAGGGAAACTCTAGTAGCATTTCCAGAGGCTCCTACATAATTTTTTTGCAGACTACTTCTATCTAATGTTCCTGCCTAATTTTCCAAATTGCTTCTTCAAGATTATCCTCTCATAAGATGTTCATATCTTCTACTTTTACTTGTGTTTCTACCTAATGTTCCTACCTACTACTCCTGTCTGTTGCTCATTATGTCTTGTCAGAAGGCAGGACTAATACATACTGCTCACCACGAGAAAATCTAAAGTTACAAAGGAGTTGTGTGAGTTAGATGTCAGATGTTATGTTTGACAGAGAGAGATTGTCTTTACCACCTTCCATAACTTCTCTTCACTCTCTGCAAGCAGTGCTGAATGAAACACGTTAAGAAGAGTCTATGGTTACTCCAGTTTTCATGTGAGAAATATCTTTAGAGTTATACATAGAATACATAAGAATGTTTGATTTATACACATATATATCCTCATATTCTGCATTAAGTAAGCTTTCAGCACTGCACAATGATTTATTGTTACTTTAGATTTTCTTGTTATTTTATACACATATGAAGGTGAAATTTGTTATTTTATACACATATGAAGGTGAAATCGTAATTCAGGAGTTCAGTTAATTTTATTTAACAGTTCAGTTAATTTTATTTAACATGTAATTTTTCTATACATACAACACTATGTGTTTCATGGAGACAATGAATAAAATATAAAGAATATTCATAGGTAGTTTGTAACCCAAAACTTTTATATGATGTTAAAATCATCCACAGGATGCAGAGAACAAGACTCCACTGCACCATGCCATAGAGAACTCCAATGCCAATATCATCTCTTTACTTCTCTCTCACCCTGCCTTAGACTTATCGCTTCGTGATAAATCCGGTATTACACCATTTGCTGCTGCTATGTCTCGGAAAAACAATCAAGCTGCACAAGCAATTCTTAGTCGGGAACCAAAGGCAGCTGAGCAGGTATGACAGATGCTCTTTGTTTACAGTACTTTTCCCTTGGTTTTCTAGTATTTGGCTGCAATAATTTGCCATTAATAAGTGCTTCCCAAGAATGTTCTGAGAATATTTTCCTGCACAATCTCTTTACTTTGTTTTATTTATTGTATAGTTGATGGAGAAGTCAATAAGGGATTGTGATTATGATCATGATGATGATATATTAGAGTTGGGGAAACTGCTGGAAGAAGCAAAAAGTTTTTGCAGATATGATAGTGAATGTGTGAGAGCACCATGTCAGCTCAAAGTCTGGAATCCTGCCACTAAAATAAAACTTGAAACCAGAATTCAGAATTTTGCAATGATAATTATTTCTTGTTCCACATTCCAATAGAAGAAAATGTATGGTATAGTTTGTCTGAAGGCACAGAGTCTCTTCACACTAAACTAATACCTAACTGGCCAGCATTCCTTGGAGCAAATATTTTTGGTCACCAACTCATGGCATTTGCAGAATGCTTTTACTACCTTGTATGCCCTAATCAATTGTAAAGACTATATTTACAACTACTTTATCCTTTCACCTCCTGTCTTGGGTAAACAGATACCATTAACCATGCAAAGTCAGGAATTACCTTGCCTATTTTAATTTCTAGTTTATGATTCCAAGGCTACACCAGAATACTTGAATAGTTGTAATAGTTGTTCAGTGCCTTCTAACATTCTCTTGAGAGCTTGTCATTAACCTGTTTGACTAAACATTCCTAATGTCTTATATCATGTCCCAGAGGACCTGAACTGCTTGTCATCTATGTTGTTATATACTGTAAATAGAGCTTAAACCTAAGGTCATATGACCAGTATCACTGGAAATCATGTGGATTGTATAAGTATAAAGTCATAAGACACAAATATCTTATATGGTGTAATACTGGCACCTGGTTGAAGGAAGAAGGTAAATGAAAGCATTGTTTAGTTTGGAATTGTTAGGGTAGAATGGGTCACCTTCACCTATCAAGTTACACCTTTTCTTTTATCAGAAAGTACATTTTATGGAATATAAATCCTTTGATATTGCTTATTTTCTATTGCACATTTTCATGTGTATGTTTTGGTCTGCTTGACTTTCCTTGTAGAATTTTATTATTTGCATATGTTATCATTACCATCATAGGCTTTCTTACACAATATTTTATTTAGTTTTGTAGAACTGAGAGTAAGCTTTTTCTCTTGATCTTGCATAAAATCCTGAAAATGTTGTAGTGATATGCCACATCTCTGAGTCTCCCAACTTACTACACGTTTGTTAACCAGCTCTTGGCCGCTTCAGACACAGATTATCATTTTATAAAACTTTCTTGCCTCTAGTAACTCAAAATGCAGTAGCTGAAGAATCTTCAACTCTTCCTTACTGATAAACTTATATTGATGAGTTATTGCCTCTGCTAATTTATGTGTTTGTTACCTGTCAGTTTTGCTCAGCAACTGGAAACATGGTGTGACTACACTTTGAGATACTCTTTAAAAAACAAAAAGGAATAAGGTGTATGTTTAAACATTTACAGTTTTAAACAAATTAGGTAAATCTCACAGAATCCTTGGCTAGCTAAGGTTTTTCACTTATCAGTCATCATATGCGTATAGTTTTAGTTTATTAGAGGACATACGACCTTTTCAATATTTTAGTCACTTCTGGCTCAACACTTTTGTGTCAAAATTCTCATTCATGCAACTGTTGCTTGGTTAGAATCTTTACCTCATCTAAAATTTTGTTTTAATTTTTCAGTATGACCACAAGGGTCACAATTTTCTTCATGTTGCAATTCAGAAGAAGGATATGGAGAGTGTCTGGTTCCTGTTAAGTATCCATGTTGACATGCATACCCGTACGCAGGATCAGCTGTCCCTCACGCCTCTTCATCTTGCAACTATCTCTGGGTATGCAAACAACTTTGGTTACCTTCTTTCACCTGAAAAGGATTTTTCTCTTTATTCTGCCATCTGCTTGTCACTAAGTTTCTCTGTAAGCCAGTTTAGTTTAGAATGTGCAGTCATTTTATATGAGTTGTATCACTTTACATGTAATATCTTACGTGATACTGCAAGCGTTTTTTGCTCCTCTCTACAAATAGTTGCAGTAATCAAAGGAGAGTACAGATATTATAAGCCATTCACATCAGAGAGAAAGCACCTGTCATCAACATCAAGACCCGCCAACAGTATCTTGACCTAATGCCACTTTAGAACTGGTGGAACACATCACTGACCCACTACTAGCTACTGAGTATGCCATTTCAGGATGGTGGATGTGTCACTGAGCCACCCAGTCCTGGGTTGTGAAGGTCAGAGAAAATCAGACGAGCCCAGCCTGATTTCAACTCCACACCTGGACAGTAACTGTCTCGCATGGCCAACTTAGTGTATTTAGTGATGGACTGTCTATATTCCTTCCTCTTTTAATATTGTTCTTCTGTCTTTCCTCACCTGTAAGTTTTTCTATATTTCTGTACCCATACTCTGTATTTAGGTTGTAGCTCATGCTACCTGCCATGGTATTGTTAATTTGTATCACTTTTAGTGTTTTCCCTTACTTTTAAGTTCTATGTATTGTGGGATATTACAAGTTTGTTTTATATATACATGGTGTTTGCATTTTACGTTTCATATCCAAGTTTTGTAATGCAATTTTTTCTATTTTTGGTAGATTCTAAACGATGTCTCTGTGAAGGCGATGAATTGATTGAAATGGATAATTTTGGACACCTGGGTTTTGAGCACCCACATGATGGTAGAATAATGTTGAGAAAATTGCAAAACATAAAGAAGATGCTTTATAGCTCTGAATATGCTGTTGTATTCAATTCTGTGTGCCTTAGAGAAAACCTGCCCCCAGCTTACACACCACACACACACACACACACATACATATTTTTTTTTATTGTATAATCACCGTCTTCCTCATCAGCGAGGTAGTGCAAGGAAACAGATTAAAGAATGGCCCAACCCACCCACATACACATGCATATACATAAACGCCCACCCACACACATATACATGCCTATACATTTCAATGTATACGTACATATACATATATACACATGTTCATATTCATACTTGCTGCCTTCATCCATTCCTGTCGCCATATGTGTATATACCTTAAAATGTATAGGTATGTATATGTGCGTGTGTGGGCGTTTATGTATGTGTGTGTGGATTATTTGGGCCTTTTTTTCATCTGTTTCCTTGCACTACCTCGCTAACACGTGAGATAGTGACTAAGTATAATGAATGAAATAAAACATGAATTGACATGACAAAGGCAAAAAGTATACCCCAATCATAGCCATGTTGGTTAAGGTACAATATTGAGTGTGAGAGAAACATCGTGGTTTTCAATTAAACATTGAGGATTGGTATAATTTCATGTTTTTAAGCCATACTCCTGAAGGTGAAAAGGTTATAGAAAGAGGGAAAGGCAAAAAAGAACAATAATTTCACAGCTTTGCTCTAAACAGAAAGAAGTAGATATCATAACAGCCTACTCTTGTTTGTCTAGTGTACTCACAGAAACTAGGGGAACAAGTTGCCAGGTAGATGCCAAAGGACCGGGCTTTAGTGACTGGAACACACAAAGGGATGAAAGTGATGTCATATATTTTGGCTCAGCACGATGCAGAATTGTTTTGGTAGCTGTTCATTACCTTTTTGATTGTAGAATCCCCCTTTCTACATTCATAGTATATGTTTACCCAGTAGCAAAATAAGAAATGAGCATGTAGTGCTTTATGTATTTCCTTACTAACAATATTCAGTTTTCTCTTATGTGAACAGGTCTGAAATGATAGTTAGAAATTTGCTGCTAGTTGGAAGTGGAGCTATCAGTGAATTAACTCCTCAGAAGCAAACTGTATTGCATCTAGCAGCGGCACATGATCATCCTCATTTAGCTTCCATTTTTATAGAAAACAATGTTCGTGTAGATGATGTGGATGACAACCTCAACAATGCTCTCCATGTTGCAGTCAAGGTTTGGATACATTAATGTTTTTGTTCAGGTAGCGTAATATAGTTTTTCATTTTAGTGTAACCCCAAAGTATGGACAGTTATTATATTTTCATAAAACCATACAATATTTTTGTAATAATTGATTTACATTTGATAATATGTTATAGAGAATTTTTTTAAAACTTAGCAGCACTGCTTACAGCAATTGTCAAAAATGCACTTTTTCCATGGATTCACAAAAATACTTCTGTATATGGTTCTTCAGATTTTTACATGTCTTAACAGAAAAAATGGGAGGTTCAGGGATTGAAAGAAGCTCTAGCTGATGCTTGTGAACTCCCCTAAGTAAGTTCACAGGTAGACTTGGAAATAAGCTCGGGTTGCACCACAAAACATCTAAAAGCAAAGCTTTTCCAGTGCCTTGAGGCATCCCCCAAACCCTCACCCAATAGATGTTTGATCCCATTATGTATGTTCAGATATATACAAAAAAAGAAATCATATTTTTAATTAGCAATTGTTAATAGAACTTTGTTCCATTATCAGTGACTGTTCTGTTGAAAAATGTCAATTCCCTGCTCCTATTTCCCCTGGTCGGAGAGGACCCCTTCCCCTGACTCCTATGCCATCTGCTTTCCTAATTTGACCTAATTCAAAAGTTGTTGAGATAGCTGCAGGTGATTCAGTACATTTGTGAGAAAATCTTTATTTTGATAACAGTAAATTTCTTTTTCACAGGAAGGTCATCTTTCTGTGGTGAAAGTGTTGCTAACAGAGTCTCAGATCAATGCTGCTGCAGTCAATTTACGTGGTCAAAATCCTCTACATGTATTGGCTAATTACCCTAAAGACAATGCTGCTGCAATTGCAGAAGTTTTTCTTCAGACTATGCCTGATTATGACCTTAATAGATTAGATGTGGAAGGTAACTCAGGTAAGACTGTGTTTTTTTGCTCCAGTAATATACCGTTAATGCAAAGTATTAACTTTCATTAGTTATTAGTTATTAAAGAATCTTTGCAAGACACTTCAGATACATTAGTATGGAGAGTAGCTGTAGCCATTGGCCTGATACAGAAGAAAAGGCTTTATAGGGGTTAATGCAATGGGGAGCAGTAGCAATGAGTGTAGGTAGGGAGGTGAGACTGTAACAGAGGTCAGTAACAAAGTATGCAGAGAGAGGTGAGAGTGTGACAGGAGCAATGCATTTGGTTAGGAGGAAAGTGAGGGTATAGCAGGGAGCAGTAGTGACATAGGGGGAAGGAAGGCAAGTCTCTGGAAAGAAATGGTAGTAATATGTGGTAGGAAGGGAGGTGAGAGTGTGGAGGAAAGCAGTCGCGATGTTCAGAGGGAGCTAACAGTGTGACAGTATGAGAAGAAGCAGTAGCATGGATATGGTAACGAGAGAGGGAAGATTGTGGCTGGAAGCAGTGGTAATGTATGTGGAGATGGGGGCAACAACATAGTAGGTAGTGGGAGATAGGGGCAACAACATAGTAGGTAGTGGGAGGAATTCACATGGGGTGGAGGGAGGCAACACCGTGGTAGTAGCAGTGTGTAGGACGACAGAAGTGGAAGTATGGTGGAGAGTGGGAGAGAGGATTGTAAGGAGGGATGTGAGAATATGGCATAGAGTTTTACTGATATGTGTGGGGAGGGAACCAACAGTGTGCTAGGAAGCAGAAGCAATGTATTTGGTGAGGAAGGTGACAGAGGCATAGAGCAGCAATAATCGGTAAGGAGGGAGGCACCGGTGTGGGGGAGAGTAATAGCAGTATTTTTAGTGAAGAGGGAGGCAAGAGTGTGGTGGTGGAGCAGCAGTGATGTATGTTGGTGGATCAGTGATGTGCATGGCAGGGAGGGATGCGAGAGTATTGTGAACAGTATCAGTGACGCATATGAGGAGGAGGATGATGGAGTGGCAAGGAGTGATAGTGATATTTATGGGGTGAGAATATTATTATTTAGTACCTTTATTGATATTTTATCAAAACAGTATTGGACATATGTTATTTATGTATTTGAAAAATTTATGCTTTCTCAAGCTTGCTTTCAGTAAGTCTTTTGGCAAAGAAATTTCTGTAGGAATATATCTCCAATTTTGATACCCACGACCCATATGATATTTAGATCCAATGACTGCTTGACCTTAAGGTTGCTGGATTTGAGAAATAAGACTGTGCCAGCTCATGCTTCATGATGTCACAAACTATGCCTGCTATATATCTGCTTCATTCATTAATTCCATCTTTTAGTGCTTTGTTTTCCTTTCAACCCTTTCATATTTAAGTTTCTTGAAAAATATTTAAACTTAAAATCACTGATTACTTACACATAATTATGTTCATGTAATATGCTGTATGGGAACAATGCAGTGTAGATACTGCCTAAGAATTAGCAAGACAGTTTGGACAAAAAAGGCCATAAGTGAGAAATTCTTCTTTTACAACTTTCTGCCTCTTACCATAGTAATTCTTTTGTGAGCAAGTATGACCTTCTCATATATTAATGGTATGCTTATGTCTAGATTTGATGCAAAATTTTTGTACTGAAAACAACAACTATTTTACTTCACAGCCTTATTGTTGGCATACATGAGAGGTGCAGGTCAGCTGTGCCGAGTCCTCGTGCGTGCTGGAGCATGTTTAGGCTCTACTAACAAGCATGGAGTCAACATCTTTAACTATCAGGTAAGAAATCCAAAATTTAGGAACAGCTGAGGAATACATATTAATCTACTTAGAGTCTATTGATTATGTCAACACTTTCTGCATTCATGATAGAATCTTGAAATATCTAATCATGATAATCCTCATTTCTTTCAGTGTTTTAAACTCATAAGTAGTGCCTATAATTTGTTGAAGAATTCTGTTTATTGTTATAGCTATCAAGCATGTAGCATTATTATTTTTTGTCTGTTGAGTATAGAGCAGTTTAATGATAAGTGAAATTTAGGAATAGAATGTGGTTTGACCCTACAACCACAAATACATTAAAAGTTGGCAGTGCTCTCTCTCTCTCTCTCTCTCTCTCTCTCTCTCTCTCTCTCTCTCTCTCTCTCTCTCTCTCTCTCTCTCTCTCTCTCTCTCTCTCATAATCACCTATTTGTATTATAAGAGACACTCATGGGAAACCATCTCTTGAACATCCTGTATTATCATGTTACTTTAATTTTTGTATGCTGCCTTCATCAGTTATGTCCTCAGTCATTCTATTTTATCCATCCACTGCTCTGATTGTCTGTCTGTCTATTCTTCCAGAGATATTATGGTTCTCATAAGGGAAGATAGATCTGTATATCCCTTGTAGTTGTTATTTAGATGACTTAGTGTTATCCCTTTTTCTTACTCTAATCCCCAATATGGTGCACATCAACTAGTGTACTTTATTCATCTTTTTGATAACTTTGATCACCTCTTCATTACATCTTTCTTTTCCTTTCATATTTCACATCTTCACTTTTTGAACTCACAGAAGTAGCCTGAAGCTTCTGCTTCTCAGGGATACCCTTTCATTCCTTTGCAAAAAAGTTCATCTGACTGAATGTTTTGCCCAGTATCTCCTGCCTGTTTTAGTATGTCTTAGCATTAATACTCAGTGTACATCTGTTTATGTACTCTGTCACAGACAGTCATTCTTTAATGTACATTTCATGATCAGACAGTGTGGAGTTCAAATTTTATTTCACAGATGTGAGGTGATGTTTACTTCCTATTGGTAACATCATAAAATGTCTTATTTCAGGTTCCCACAAAAGCACTGTTGTTTAGACTCTTGGATGTTTTATCAGTTGAGCCTCCCTGGAGTGAAGGTGAATTGTGTATGGAATGTGGGGCCAAGTTTGGTCTGGCCACCAGAAAACATCATTGCCGACATTGTGGGCGACTTTTATGCAACCGATGCTCAGATAAAGATGTACCTATCTTAAAATTTTCCTTAAACAAACCTGTTCGAGTTTGCCAGACATGTTTTGACGTGCTTACATTAGGCGCTGCTACGATATCTTAATAATAATGAATGTTTAGGTTAGTTTAACTAATGCATGTTTTGTCTTTGCACTGGGTATGATTTATATGAGAGCTTTACAAGGCATATTTTCTGGTGCCATTAAATAGATAAAGATGTTCATGCTAAAAGAATGTGTTTTTGCCTTTATTCATATAAGTTTGATCTGATGCTGTTTTCTTTTATAAATACCAGAGAGTATGTTTTCCAGTTGTTGGTACTACCCATGTATTGAGAAGAAAATGTGAAACATCTCTGGGAGAGGTTAACTATACCTAAAAGATATTATTTTGCATATCATTCTGTAGAGAAATTAAATTCCTTTGTATGAGTGGATGATAATGTAGTATCCACAAAAAAACTTGTCCACCCCTATATATTTTCGAGGGTGATACACAGCTAAGGTTCATTGTGGTTTCGAGCATGTGGTGTTCTCAGGGTGAAATCTTTATACATCTGGTTGCTGAGACTTTCAAATTGTGCACTGGCAACACACCTCAGTGTGCCTCAAGCTATCTTTAGGCAATCATGCTCTTTAGTTCTCCTGGCTGCCACTTCATCTTGGAAATTTCACTTTTGGTTGCTGTATTTCTTCAACTTGTGCTTCAGGATGTTGGCTCTTACCTTTCTAAGGAGGAGAAAGCTCAAATTCTCACCTGAAAGCAAGAAAATGAGGGTACACGTGAGATTTCTAGGTGCACTGGGTGGTCAGAATGCATGATCAAGTGGCCGGTTGTCAGTAGTCTTGGCCTCCCTGACAATGTCATCCCACTACCAAAACCTATCTCTTGTCTCCTATGGAGGACTTAGATCTTCAGATAACCACCTAAGATGGGAAGTATTATAGCAACTCCAGATCATCACCCCAGGAATAGGTTTTTGGTGTTGTTATGACATTGTCAGGGAGGCCACAAGCACAAGGATGATGGGATGGACAAGGTTTTTGGTGGACACTGTAACTGAAAAAAAAGTGACTCTCAGAAAAGTTTTCACTTGCAGTGTGAAAGATTTCCGAAGCCTGGCACATTACTTTCATTGTAACCTACAAGATTTAGTACCTTAATTGACATCTCAGTATGATACACTTGTCAGTTGCTAGTCGAAGAGATAGCAACAATTCGAGCAATAAGCCCAGTGAAACATTATCCAGTAGTAATAGTCGGTCATATGAATATGATGTGTTCGTATATTAAATCAGGATAGACAAGATAACAGAGTGGCATCTATATTTAATGAAGGTTATGGCACAGTTTTTCCCCTAGTTATAGTGGGACTGGTTATTCAAGTAAGATCCTGTATGGAGATGGGCAATTCCAGATACAATACCTGAGAGCAAGACTCTTTTACATCTTGAAATATAAAACAAAACCGGTTAGTTTCAGTCTAGTTAAATTATCAATGATTTAACTATATTTATCTATCCATCTATATCTCTGATGCCTGTTCCTTCCGGGAACTCCCATCAAGGGGTGGCCACTGCAAAAGAGTCTTCACTTTTCCCTGTCCTTTCATGTCACTCTTGCAGTTAACAATATCAGTTGTCATTTATTTTATCCGTTGTAAAGTATAACCATCATTTATTCACTGAAAAATTTAAAGAAATCTCAAACAGTATTTGTCAGTTACAGATCATGAATTTTATGGAGATACAAGTTCATTGTGTTTTTCAGTATAATTCCAGCTTCAAGTATATAATATGAAATTTTTGGATCTGACTTTTGGTGTCATTGTGTGAAGTGTAGTTAGTGAGTATTGTTTATTTGAAAATCTAGAGATATAATACAGGGAATATATGAGGTTTCATATTATTTCTATTTTCTGCTTTCTGTTATGAGTATCATTATACCCTTTACAACCTAAAGGGTTCCAGAACATGCTAATAGAGTAATGCCTTGAAAAAACTATCACATTAAAAATTATGGATATTGATTCTTGTATTTTGTGAAGACAAAAGAATTTTGTAGATCCCTTCTCTGTATTCAAGAAAGTATTTTTTAAGTCTAGTACCATTAATACTTAGAAAGCTGGATTCTGTATGATTATAATTGCCCCGATCTTCTTTAAATATTTAAGTGCCATCTGTTATGCCCCTAATTTACATAAATATTTTGGATACTTAGGAAACACAGTCCAGTTTTGTATAATAACCAAGTCAGAGATTTAATACATGTAGATAATCAATTTTCCTGCATTTTTAGAATTATGGAAACCAGTTTTACAAAGACATTATCACTAAAAATAATTTTCTGCACATCAAGCACTGACAGATAATCATTTTATACATGTTCATTACAAAGTTTTCTTTTGCATGTACCCTGTTTTGCAAAACTCTTCTTTTTAAGATTTTATATATTTAAAAGTCATCTGTACCACACTAAGTGCAAAAGAGAAAAATTCAGAATTACCCAGTAACTAATTATGCAGATATTTTTTGATTATACTTAATGAGAAAGATTGCTTGGAACAAGTCACAAATTTGAGTTACTTTAAATCAAAATCGTAATGTGAAAATATATGAATATAATCTTATGATATCATTTTTTAGAAGTTTAAGTTTATGGTATTCTTTTTTATGCCAATTAAATAAAGTAGTTAAGAATGGACTAGGTTAGCAGCAGAATGTTTGGTATTGAATTACTGTAATATCTTGTGATATGTCCTTGATTTTTTTTTGCAAATGATATTTGATCCACATACGTGAATCAAGAAAGAAAACGCTTGTTATGCAAATTTGGTAAATACTGAGCAGCAATCTTTTATTGATCAGTTCTTACCATCTCAGTAAAACATTTTTACATTCAGTTTAGCACCCATCCTTTGCCTCAGGTCACTGTTGAAGATAATACCGCTTAACATTATGATATACTAATGTTTTTTTTATAAATCATTCAGAAAATACAATAGCTGCTAACTTGAAACTCTGCAAAACCAGAGGCTAAGATGTGTTTCAAAACTATTGTGTACTGATGTGAGCATAGTAAAAATTGTACACAACTCTCACCATATTATGCGCAATAGGGACCAAGAAATTGTGCAAGTTTCAGTTGTGTGGTCTTCGGTGTAAATACAGGATTTGGGACCAGAGGTCCTTGATAACACACAAATATTGCCCATAAAGTTTCTCTGACAACATAAAAACATTCAGAGAGATTTTAAACATTTATATTTCTCATACTGTCAGGAAAGGCTAATTATTATATACATATTTAGAAATTATCAAAAGTTTTTAAAGTTGTTATCCATTACATTAACATTTGCAACCAACTTAAGTTCAAAGCATTCTACTTATGATTGGTGAATGATATTGTGCGTTGTAATTTTTCATATATTTTTCTACACAGTTCTCTTCAACAGGTTCTTACCTAATTCAAGAATGAAAAAAATTTTATGTATTCAGAAAAATAAAGGAAAAAATAAGTGAAATAGATGGAAGTCTTACCTTATTTTCCAATGCTAGTAGTTATCTTTGTTTCAGAGCATTCAACTTTTTTTTAGTACTTGCTCACTGTTTCCTATGTCCGTAAGGTTGTCAGGAACAGAGGAAGAAATGGCTTCATTCACTCAACCATTCTCTAGCTGTCATTTGTAATGCACTGGAATCATGGCTATTTTTCCATCACTAAGCCCCACAGACCTTTCTTGGTTTCCCTTAGTCACTTTCTAGTCCCTCGTTTAGTCCATTGAGAGCACATTGCCCCCTTTATAACCACTACACTCCAGTTGCCAACCAATGCATGTTTTGCACCCTCCTGCATGTTTAGGGCCAAGGCACAAAACTTTGTTCTCTCAGTCTTTCCTCAGACAAACATATCATCTTTGTCAACATCTCTTCACTCATTCTCTCCCTGTGTCCACACCACTTCAGCACATGCTCGCTTACTTGATCTACCCACCATATATTGCCCTCATACATTTCATTTTCCACACATTCACTCTCTTCTGTACATTCTTATCTACAGCCCATGCCTCACATTCATACAAAACCATGAGGAATACTTTACTACCTTCAAACGTACCCATCTTTCCCCTCCCAGATAGTGGCCTTTCTTTCCACATGTTCTTCATTGCTCTACGGACCTTCAACCCCCAGTCCTCCTTATGACTCACTTCAGTTCTAATGGTTTCAGTCGCTGCAATTTCCACTCCTAAGGATCTCAAACGCTTGCAGTGTTTGCATTTTTGTGGAGTTTATGGATCTTGGAGAAAATGATAATGTTGACAGAGATGCTATGTGGATGGTGTTACAAATATATGGTGTCAGATGAAAGCACTGAGGAATTTTCATCAAGAGAGTAAGGCATGTGTGTGAGAATGAAAAGAGGAGGATGAATTGTTCCAGATGATGCTGGGTCTGCAGCAGGGATATTGGGTGTATGATGTCACCATTGCTGTTTTATTCTGTTTATGGATGGAGTTGTGAGGAAAGTGAATGCAAGGGTCATACAAAAGACAGGTGCAGGTATGCAGTCATATTGGGAATTGAGGGAGGCCTGGGAGGTGAGTCATTTGTTTGCTGATGGAAGCGGATTCCATTGAGAAACTGCAGGAGCTAATGTCTGAGTTAAGGAAAGTATGTGAAAGGAGAAAGTTGTGAGTAAATATGAAAAAAGTCATTAGATGTAACAGTGGAGGGAGACAGGTTATTTAGAGTGTTTTTGACAGGAGAGATCATAGAGGAAGTGACGGATTTTAGATACCTTCAAATGGATATAGCAACAAGTGGGAGCTGAATTAAGCCATATGGTTGGTAAAGTGGCAAAGGTCCTATGTGCAGTAATGAATGTGTGGAAAGAGAGGTCACTGTCTATAAGGGCAAGATGGGAATGTTTGACTTTATAGTAGTCCCATCAGTATTGTATGGATGCAAGGCTCAGGTCATACACAAAAATGTAAAGAAGAGGGTGAATGTGTTGAAATGCAAATGTGTTGAAGACAATATGTGGTATGAGTAGGGTTAATTGAATATGAAAGTTGTAGTGTATGAGAGGACTATAGTAGTAAGAGAAGTACGTATAAGAGAACCAAAAAGGATGTGTTAAATTGGTGTGGACATATGGAGAGGATGATTGATAAGAGAGTATACATGTCAGAAGTAGAGGGAACAAGGAAAATGTTAAAACCTAGATGTGTAAGAATGGAGTGAAAGATTTTTTCTAGGTTTAGAGCCAGAACATGCAGGAGGGTGTGAGTCATGCTATGGATAGAGCAAATTGGAAACTGTGTGGTATGCAGGGTGTGATGTGCTGTCATAGGGCTGAACCAGGGCATTTGATATGGTCAGGGGAAAGCACAGAAAGATCTGTCGGATCTGGTTGAATAGGGAAGTGTAGATTCAGTGTATTATAATTGTCAACTGGAGAGTGGATGTGAAGTAATGAAGCCATCTTTTCATCTTTTCCTGACACTACCTCTTTAATATGCAAAATAGCAATTCAGTGAGAAAAAAAATGTGTGTATATTACCAAGCTCCCCCTGCCTGTGGTTACACTGTTAGTGAAAAATCTTCTTTGGAGAGACATAACGTCCTCCATCAACAAGGAGTACAGTTTCATTGTTGGACTTCCCATTCCAAAGGAGTCCATCATTTCCCTCCTACTGGCGGTGTAGTCTTGAAGGTGCAAGAGCTCCTGGAGTAATACCAGAGCCCACTCAAGAAAGGGGTCCTTTGGCAATACATATATGAGTAAAATTATCTTCATATTAGCAAAGGATATATTTATAAAAGTATTTTAACTGTGTATGGACAGCAGATGGTTTATAAGGGAGATATTCTGATGATGAAGGAAACTCAGCAGTTAAGTATCCCCCATCCAAGGCTTGTGAACCATAGATACTATTTTTTATTTTTTCTACATATGTTTAGGTGTTCAAACAGTCATTATAAAGTCATGCTAAGTACATGGATATTTATTATCAAAACTAAATCAGTGTTTATGCATGTTTGTAAATTTCTTTATTGAAGCCAACAAAATTTAGAAAACCAAGAAAATCTGAAGGAATTCCATGTTTATTGGTTAGAACCTGAGGATTTGGTTCTTCAAGTTATATTGTAAATTTATACCAAAAAGAAAAGTGCGAGGAATTAGAAAAGGGTTCCTAAAAAGATGAGCAAAAACGAATGTGATTAAATTGTTTAGCTAGTGAAAAAGGTGAAGGTGTAGTTAAATATTCAGCGTTAACTGAGTCTGAACCATTTGTAAATTGCTTGATCACTTTAATGAATTTATGATAAAGCTTTAATATGATAAAACAACCATTTACCTCAGTAACTAGTATAACCATATGAGTGAGGTAGCATCAGGAACAGATAACTAATCCTTAAAGACTTATCTAACTTTGATATTCTGCTAATTAACAGTGGATATTATTGGTATATAATGAAAGGTGATTCAAGCAAGCAAAGTTGTGAATAGCTAAATAATGGTGCAAAGAATAAGCTACAATACTAGAAGTATTCCATGTCAGAAATTATTGTACTATATTAGAGCTTTGGAAAGTAAACATGAAATGTTATTTCCCCTGTTGTACATGTATATTTGTGATGTTTAGTTTAGTTTTATCCATACTATTATCATTTATATGCTTTCTCTTAGTATTAGAATATGATTTATGTATCAGACTAATGTTCAACTCATGGGCTGCACTGTAAATTTGAGTAAGATATTATTATTATTATTATTGTTATTATTATTATTATTATTATTATTATTATTGTTATTCATAGGGATGGTTTACTTATTTTTGGGGGTTGAAAGTAAAGTTGTTAAGAATGAATTCCATTCATGCATTGTTTTCCTATGTTGCATGGGGTAAGAGCAAGGAGCACGTTGGTTTTTGCAGTCATATTTAATATTTCTTACTCAAGTTTTATTTTTTCAAAATCCAGGTATAGTGCTTAATTGAAAACAGGAAAGATTGAATGTCTCACATTGTAAATGCTGTGTAAATGATGATGTTCCAGAGGACTTGTCATATTTTTCAAATAAACTGCAACCTTTAACATTTTGTTACTGTTGTTGCACATATATTCATTCTCATGAATGTTAGATTTTTCACAAATTAAGAAAGTATTGGGAGAGCGTTTATGATCTGTGAGTTTTTAATAAACTGTTAATTTGCAATCAAGTTGTAATCCTTTTATTTTGACCTGAAAGCATTGTTGTTCATTTGTTTTATTCATGAGTATGGTAAGCATTACCCATAGTAAATAGAAATGTGCCCTTTTCACCAAAACAAGAACATCTGGTATGTTTTATGAGTACTAAAGACTTCATGACTTTTCAAAATGGAATTCACATGTTTTCCAAATTCATTCAAACTTCAAGAAAATATTATGTGTTAGCCATGAAGTATGATTTGGTATGTAAGATGTTACAACTCTTATTCCTTGTGGATGTGAAAAGTTTGCAACAGTACAATTGCTAGTAGATTATGTAGCATCAAAATGATTGCTTCGAAAGAAAAAATTATAGATTGGCTAAAATGGGAAATGAAAGAAACGAATTTGTTCATAAGATTGAAGAGTTGTTATAAATTGACTTAGAAGGTATTGGCACGTAGGTGAGATAACGAGAGAATTGGGAAAACAATATGTTTCAGTAACGTGAAAGTTAAGGAATGCATGTATGATTGCTATGTGTGTAATAGGGTGTTACACTTTCATGTTGCCGTGTCTCATAACCTTGTATATGCACCATGTATCAGCCAGGCTAGAGGGGAGGATAATCACTTAGGTTGTGTGTAGGCCATCTTTCAAGCCCAAGGTTCGAACCTAAGCGGGCCCGACCCCAAGCTGGCCCATGGTGACTCATGGACAGTAACATTAGCCATTACAACACTTAAGCCTGTAAGAGTTCATTCATTTATGAAAACTAGATATGATCTAAGGTATTACAAGTGAAAATACTGCATAATGTATGAGAATCATTCCTAGCCAAAGATAACATGAACAAGATAGTTCTCTTATGGTAAGAGGCACTAGGAACCTCATTGCTTATGGTCACAACTTAGATATCCTATGGTAAAAGTCCTCAAAGTATTTAATGTTCACTGTTACCAAAGGCAGATTATAATAATGGAAGAGCGAACACTAGCCCATTAATAGATGAAAACTTTTCCTCTGAGTTGAAAAAAATTGAAATCTAGAAATGTAGAAATATTTTAGCTTATGAAAAATTTCAATCAGATTTATGGCGTTGTCTCTTGCCTGGACACGAAAATCTAAAGGAGCTGCAGGACTTCTCAAGCAGGAAATGCTACCCAGGACCTTTATAAAGGTTTCTGAAGCCCAAAATTGTGCCACTTATAGTAGCAGGGAAATGTGGACTCCTTTAGAGTGAAGTCTATAACACCAGTGATAAGCCTCACCAAAGTGACTTACACTCCCTTTGTAACTTCGAGCAGGCTGATTCCAGTGACACCAGTATATATATATATATATATATATATATATATATATATATATATATATATATATATATATATATATATATATTATACATATATATATATATATATATATATATATATATATATATATATATATATATATATATATATATATATATATATATATATAAAGGCAGAAAGTATGAATTATGTACGTGTATATATGTATAGGTCTGTGTATGTATATATATGTATACGTTGAAATGTATAGGTATGTATACGTGCATGTGTGGATATGTATGTATATACATGTGTATGTGGGTGGGTTGGGCCATTCTTTCGTCTGTTTCCTTGCGCAACCTCGCTAACGCGGGAGACAGTGACAAAGTATAATAAAAAAAAAAAAAAAAAAAATATATATATATATATATATATATATATATATATATATATATATATATATATATATATATATATATATATGGGGATAGGGTACAAAGAATACTGCCAACGTATCTCCTGCTTGTTGTAGAAGACTTAAGAGGGGCGGGAATCGGGGAAACTGGAAACCCTCCCTACAAAATTTCTTTCCATAAGAAGAGGAAAGAGCGAAGCGAGATATTTTCTTCTAAAGCTATCATCTGGACATTACCTCGCTCATACGAAAAGCAGTGAGCAAGTATGAAAGGGGAGGAAAGAAGATGTGTTGGAAACGAGATGTGTGAGAACAATATGTGATGTGGTTTGATCGAGTAAGTAATCAAAGGGTAAGAGAGATGTGTGGTAATAAGAGTGTGGTTGAGAGAGCAGAAGAGGGTGTATTGAAATGGTTTGGTCACATGGAGAGAATGATTGAGAAAAGATTGACTAAGAGGATATATGTGTCAGAGGTGGAGGGAACGAGAAGTGGGAGACCAAATTGGAGATGGAAGGATGGGGTGAAAAAGATTTTGAGCGATCGGGGCCTGAACATGCAGGAGGGTGAAAGGCGCGCAAGGAATAGAGTGAATTGGAACGATGTGGTATACCGGGGTCGACGTGCTGTCAGTGGATTGAACCAAGGCATGTGAAGCGTCTGGGGGTAAACCATGGAAAGTTTTGTGGGGCCTGGATGTGGAGAGGGAGATGTGGTTCCGGTGCATTATACATGACAGCCAGAGACTGAGTGTGAACGAATGTGGCCTTTGACGTCTTCCTAGCGCTACCTCGCGTGCGTGCAGGGGGGGGGGGGGGGGTGCCATGTGTGGCGGGGTGGCGACGGGAATGAATAAAGGCAGCAAGTATGAATTATGTACGTGTGTATATGTGCGTGTGTGGACGTGTATGTGTATACATGTGTATGTGGGTGGGGTGGGCCATTCTTTCGTCTATTTCCTTGCGCTACCTCGCTAACGCGGGAGACAGCGACAAAGTATATATATATATATATATATATATATATATATATATATATATATATATATATATATATATATATATATATATATTCAAGACTTTGCTCTTGGTAAAAGTGTAAACAAAAAATAAACTCGTCATAAGCAAGGTGTGCTGGGGACGCGGAGAAGGCAGGAAACGTAACGTTACGAGGATGGCAAACGACCCTCCCATCAGGTGCAGGACGTCGCCCACACTCGCTCATCTCATTCAGGATCATTGCTTTGCTTTTTAAACCACATATGCTTTGAATTCGGAAAAATATGATATATCCTTTCAAAGTCTCAGATTTACAACGGAAATGTATCTATACAACATATCTGCCAGTACTCTCCATTATGGAATGACATACACCCGATTTTAGGGTTGCATTCGTACGCCGCGGTTGGAGAGGTTTATGGCAGGCTGAGTTTGAGAGCTGTCGCTCGTATTAACTTATCTACTGTATGTACACGTACTTGGATCAGTGTTGTATACAGCAGATGATTCACGTTTTTTTTTTCATTTATGAGTATACGTACATCCGAGTGTCGTTGGGTAACAAATGGGCAATATGTTAAAGTCTGATAAGCAAAATATGGCACTCCACTCTGGACATTTCTACAGATGTATGTTCCAATATATCGCCAAACCAAGATGTCGCATCGATACTTACGTATATATATATATATATATATATATATATATATATATATATATATATATATATATATATATATATATATATGTATACTATTTCCTGACGGTCACTCACGAAAGTTCCTTGAAAGTGATATGTTATGTAGCTCACTATGATTGCTGATCTTATCAAAATTACTATGTGCTGTAGAATTAGAGAGAGGTTGACCTCTTTAAATGTTGTGTGACATCTGGAGAGTAGTAACATCTTAATCTGAGACCAAATCTTTGATTATGGAGACTCGGTGTACAGGAAGAAATTTTTCATACACTTTTCACGTCAAAAATCTTCATTCAACTTTTTTTTTCATCAAAAACTGGAAATATGACATCCGACTGATGAGTTCTTTAGGAACGGGGTGTCTGGTGGTATGTGGCAATTGATCTCGTTGGCTGGTCCACAGAAGGCTGAGTCCGGCAGGCGGTGGGTTGCCACTAGTCAGTCTAGTCGTAGGACCCAGTGTGGCAAGTTTGTGAGCACGTGTGCTGTTACCCTAGCACTTCTCACTCGCTTGTAACCATAAATCTGAAAAAAGAAAAACCTAATATATACATATCGTTAGATTTAACACAGCACAAGATAAGATGACGCTACTAAGGAATTGTTGCTGCTTCTGTGACCTGCGTGTTGGATCCCTGGCCATTGGAGTAATTTCCTTATTGGTAAGTACGTACAATTATACACTTGGCCTGCATTATTCTCTACATCTTGGGCGAACAAAGTTTACTGTAACCCCAGTGTATTACAAAAGATGGAACAGTTCAAGTAACTGTGTGGTAGTCTTATCTCCCGAGTTCCATATATATATATATATATATATATATATATATATATATATATATATATATATATATATATATATATATAGTGTTTGCGGACTCCTCCTGCAATGGAAACACCTGCGTTGAAGAGGACCTTCTCGCCTTAGAGCCCACCTAACCTTCTTCCACCTGCAGAGTAGTCTCGAAGATGCTTGATCTCTGTTAAAGGGTCCTAATTAAGGGTTACTTGATGTATTTTCACGAAAAATTTGTTGGTTGATGTTGTATCATAATCGGCTTGCAGTTAACGATATGTAAGTGCGTACGTCAAATTGACAAATTCTCGTGTTCTTGCAAGTTAACGTGTGTTGAGCACTTTGATGAACATGTGAAAGGCTGACTATACAAGACTATTGAAGTTTAGCTCCTACATGACAACACAAGCTTCCCACGACACCAACAGTAACCCTACCGCCACTTCCTGCCACCACGTCCTATTGTCACGATTGCCTTACGGCGGGAGTGGAGCCTTGGCAGTGAATAGAGTAACCTGACCCTCAGGGCGTAGAAACGTCCGTCACTGTCGGTGCTAAGTCGCGCTCAATCGGGGATGATTTGCATAATCACCAGCATGAAGTTACCACGTCGGGGCATTTAAATCTCCAGAGAGTGAGGGGCAGGGGTCTTATATTCATGCGACTGATATAGTTGTAGCTAGAAAATGGTCATAACCATATTTACTGCAGAGACTTACCTATGAAGGGTTTTTAAAGATTTTTTTTTTCAGCACAGCAGCTCGGACTGTGCCCTCGATGATGTTCGTTATCTGTGATAGTCTGTAAACATTTAGCACTATGATAGTTTGTGAACATAAAGCACTCGATACTTTTCTTCTGAAATGCAGATAACGAGTGGTTCAACGTAACTGTAAAAGTTGTCCTCATTTTCACCAAGATGTCACCGAAATTAAGTCAAAAGCAAGCTAATATTGATGCAGTAGCGGAGAGATTTTTGTTTGTGCCATTATCCGAGTCTATTTTCAACTAACTTTGTAACTTGTGAAGCAAAGGGCGACTGCTTTACTAGAAGCATGAAAATAAGACCTAGATGCAAGCCCCCCCCCCCTGCCCTACGCACTTCTGCGCGAGAAATAGCGAGTGCAAATTTACTTCCTCCAAAAGCGGAAATATAAACAAGAAAAAGACCTGACCCAATATTTGAATTAATACCGGATTTTGCTGTGCACTTGCACATGGGTCTCATGCTCATGTCTACATGCGTGCTTCGCATAGCTCTGCCTCAGCAGATGCATACAACATAAGTACAGCTGAACCGATTGCACGTGCCCTTCTTTCTGGAATGAATGGGTCGAGACAGCAAGGGGAATAACTAGGCTCACACCGTTTATCAAAATACGTCACCCTTCGTATTCTAGTCCTTAGAGGCTTAGTGTCCTTCATTTTCAGTGTTTTGTCCAAATCATCGATTTTTTTACGCTTATCATCATCAACTGAGCCAATTTTCTTTTAGGATACCTAAGGAAGGTAGACCATACTTCTTAATAAGTGTGTTCCGTGAAACACTTGTGACCTGCATTGTAGAATAGTAAAGTAACTAAGTGAGAAATAACTGAAAATATTCTTTGGAAAACTTAAACTTATATTTTTAGTCCCGTGGCCAATGGATAAATTTTCTTTTTTTATAATTATAGGTTAAGAGATCTAACTAAGACCAATTCCAAACCATTAAGGGTTTTATGCTCTTCAAGTTTCAAGATGCTGGGAAACAACATCATAAAGCTTAATTTGTATTAGATTTGATTTTTTAAGCTATGACCACGGTTTACTTGTAAGTTTATACGACTCCAATGGACGAAGTAATCCTTAAGTGTCAGCACGCTAAGCAGGCGACACAATTTATTTTACATACTCGTATTGCTAAAACATTATGCAAAACCTAAAAATAAGCAAATGATAATGACGACTTCACTTTAAACATAAGACAGAGGGTAAAGACCACGCGACGGGCGCTTGCTCACCCACACTGCACAACACAGTGCAGCATTGTTCTCAACTCAGGAAGTGAGAAGGACCTGTTAGGTGTAGTACGTGCCAGTCAAGTTAGTTAGGTTTGCTGATACAACGGTAGAAGGCAGGAGCTAGGATTGCTTGCCTCAGTTGTCGAGTTCGTTTCTTTTCTAGGGCTTTGAGCTCTTACTGTCGAAGTATTTCTGTTTGGAAGTGGATGTCATCACCCAAAGTTGTTACACGCCAATGTAACTAAGATCTAACGAAGGGGTTTATTAAGATGACGAAAAGGTTATGTACATTCACATTTCAGTAATGAAACTACTTACATGTATTTCCCAGCCAGATAACATACAAGTACTTAACAATTTCCTTCAAGGAAAATAACAGAAAACAGTAGTTTATAAAAATGCTGAGCTAACATTGCTGTGTACTCTGCGGTTGTCAGACTCGTCGCTTAGGTTTGTTGGATGTAATGGATATGAGTGGCAGAATCATGAAGTCAGACTCGCTACCTTACGTTAGATATAAGAAGTATAAGGGCAAATGCCCTTACAGAGGTAATCCCCTCTAGAAGATTTTAAGAGAAAAGGTGAAGCAGTGTTTCCATCCATGAACCCTGCAATAGTGTGCAGGATGCCACGAATCCACACCTGGTGTTCGCACCCGCAGTACAGGTGAGAGTGCGAATAGCTGTAGAAAGTATGAAGTATCTTTCAAACAAATCCATTTGTAGGATAGCGTCAAATGCTTGTAATCAGCTTCCGTGGGGCTGTAATCCATCGCCATTGAAAAAAAAAAAATTGACCGTGTAGAATTAATATGCACAGTATCACACTCATCTATAATGTTTCCCTACTGGATGAATGAAGCAGAAAAAAGTCTTCGCGGAAATTACAAGGTTCATGCTTCCACATCCACACAAGTGTTCTTGCCCCCAAACCCACGCTCAGACAGGTGTTCATGTCACCACACCCACGCCCACACAGGAATTCGTGTCCACACCCACACATGTCCATGCGTCCACGCCCACACAGGAACTCGTGCCTCTACACCCACTCCACACAGATGTCCATGCCTCCACATCCACGCCCCCACAGGTGTTCACAATGATCAGGTATGCAAATTGCAATGGGGAGGGGAAACCAACGGAAATTACAATGCCTTGACTTTCATCATACTATCAACCCTTCCTTATGGCTTTGTGGTTCTCTCTCTCTCTCTCTCTCTCTCTCTCTCTCTCTCTCTCTCTCTCTCTCTCTCTCTCTCTCTCTCTCTCTCTCTCTCTCTCTCTCTCTATATATATATATATATATATATATATATATATATATATATATCTCAGATATTTGCAAGTTGGCCACTGACCACTGCTTGAGGCAGATATTGGGATAGGGTCATTCAACGGATGGGACATGCCTGGGCTATTGTTGGGGGTGAGGCAATGCTAGTAGGATGAGGGTCACGCCACGGCGACCGGCCGCTGGAAAAAGGTAGGGTAACTAGACGCATGTAAAACTGACTCACGTCTTTATTGTTCCGTTTGAACCGCAAAAGTGAACATAGTTATCCAGTTCACATTTCTATTGGATTCTTTAGAATGAGTCACTTAGGATGGACAAGCGAGAGACTACCCAACCTTAGGTGTATGTGTGTGTGTGTGTGTGGGTACGTCTGTGTGTAAGAAGGTACCGAAAGAGTTTATGCCGATCTTTTATCTCTTATCAACACGGTCAACGCTCCAGGGTAAGCTCAGAACTCTTATCATACTGGATTAGTCACTCTATATATAGTATGCATGGATAGATGAGAAAACTGCTGCATATATAAATAATGATGAGGGTGAATGTAGGTGGCGCGGGTGCGGACAGTACACATATTCGGCAACTGTGGAGCGTCCTTGAATGTGCTCAGGTGTGGGCGCTTGGTGGAGGCGCGCCAGCTCTAGCCACCATCATTGAATTTATTAAGTTTACTGATTATTTGTATGTAACAGATTAAGCAGTAAGTAACACGGTTATCATAATCTCCGAATGCGACAAACACTGCGAGTCGGATTGTATATATTTTGTATTGAAATCTTTGCCAGACGGCCATTTCTGTTGTCATTTTGGTACTTTAGTGTAAATGGTAAGCTAATTGTCAGAAGCAGAAATTATCAAGAATTGATTAGCCCCTTGAACACGACTAACGCCATTAAGTATGATGGTTACGACCCTTGGTTATGATAGCGTGACCCTTGACCTGACTCAGGTCAGATCAAAGACCACTTCCTCGTACCCATGGGTCGCACAGTTATGTTCAGTAGGTTAAGGCACCATCAGCCTTGGCTTAACTAAACAGATTGCTGGTGAGAACAACTGTCACCAGCAGTCAGTGTGTGGTCTCAAAAAACCATAGCACCACCTGCTCCCCAAATGTACACCATACTGGCTCATGTTGTTCTTGATTATGACTGTTTTCCTAACCGTGGGTCTCCCTTGCTCTTAAAAGTTTTTTATGCGGGATGTTATTGCGAGCGGAAGTGCGTGTGCAAGCATATGGTGTGTTACCTCTTATCCGTCCTGAGGCGAACTCAATCCAGACACACTAGTTCGACTAGAAAATTGTAAAGAGCCCCATGGCCAGTATTTCTTGTAAAGCACAAATTAATTGCGAGATATATTTGTCATGCTGTATACAGTTTCACTCCACATGAAGTATCAGTTCCTCTGTATCCTTGCTTGTCCCAGGAAATGATCCCAGATAGGTTACTGCCAGCTGTTTTACAGTATATGATTGAATAATGTCCATTGATAAGCTTCCTTGTTATTTGAGCAGAATACCCCTGCTTTTCTTTTGTTTTTTCTCATCTGTTTTAGTTGACAGCCAAATGGTCAGTGGTTCCATTCCTGATAGGCTTTACATTTGTGTATTTTTTCATAAAGTTGTTTTCTTATCGGTAAAAATATATTGCACTTTCGTTGAAAAAACCTTATGATAAGCATTAATTCAAGATTTTCAAACTAGCATCTTCCCACTACTGTATAGAGTTTATAAGAAATTTTTAGGTATGTTGCGATATAAGGGTGTATGCAGCTTGCCTGATGGTGATACAATGACTAGTCAGACGCCTGAATTATAACCTCAATGATGCAGGAAATGCTCATGATGGTTGATCTCGTGGAGGGTCCCGTGTTCCCTTTCATACCTTGTGTACCGTAACCTACATTCTGCCTTGGCCAGCCTCCATCATTCATACTTTGAACAGTGTTTCTATGCTATAAAAAGATTTCATCACATGCTTAGTTAGTTTTTTTGTTACGTCATAGTTATTGATTTGCTCCTTTCGGTTTCCAAACATGGCTTAACATCTAGATGCGCATATTAATTGAGAATCTATCGTGCCTGCACTTGTCTTCCCCTTCAGTGACGTCAAATGCACGAGTGCTATCATCTCCCTGTAGCCTAGTACCCTTATTTTATTTACATTCTTGATGACCTGCCGTTGGATGTAAGCAAATCTTTCAGTCCTCTCATGTGGTTTGACCATACTGGTTATGCATAATGTTATGTGGCTCTTATTCTTTTTAGATACATTATCCATATCCTTGAAATCAGTTTTAACACTGAAAAAGTGTATAAGATTTACCTTATTTGCAGTTCTTTTCATATGATATTATGACAGCTTGTCACACGTGAACTATAATGTTCTGCCCACGAAAAGAGTCACAGCCTATCATTTGACGCCGTCTTATCTTCGACACTTTTCATTTGGTTGCGTTAAGTTTCAATAGCCGTGTATCTGACCACTGGTGGAATCCGTATATGTGTGTGCAACTTTATATATGTTTGCAGTGTGCACATCTTTGAGTAAGGGTTTGATGAGCGTGATAAGCTCCACCACTTTTAGTTTTCGTATTTCATAGTAATCCCTTTACTCCCCCCTCCCCCCACGAGCATCAAGTAGGTCACCCTTGATCGAGTGTGTGGTAGTACTGACAGACAATTTCCTCTTACCAACGTCATGCTCGGTCGGGTAGGGTGCCGCAGGCTCGTGTTGACAAACAATATCTGCACTTTTCACCTCGACGAGGCGCCCCCTCCTCCTCCTCCTCGTTCCACGCCATTACTTGCCCTACCTCTCATTTCCCTAATGGTCCTGTGCCAGGGTGGAAGCCCTGGACTCTTTCATTTCCACATAACACACCTGTACGTGCACACACACACACATATATATATATATATATATATATATATATATATATATATATATATATATATATATATATATATATATACTCACATATTTAAAGGTACTCGTATATGCACAATCCTGTATATGGACAGGTGCCGCGCCCTGTGATGTGTGGGAGTCTCACGTTGGATGTTTTGTCTCAGTCTTAGGAAGGAAAGCACATACTTCATACTGTGGCGCTGATCCGTACACATGGTGCTAACGCAGAAGCATTGCTGACTTTAAAACGTGGTGATGACAAGAAGACTGTTAAACCCAAGGCGTTACGCTGACGAACAAACATGCATCCTAAAAAATTTCGGCTTAATGAAAGCACAGACGGACTGCAAGCATGGGACTTCAGTGCAAGTTTGAAACTAGTCTACAAAATTTGATGAATTCGATGTGAGGCTGCCCTTGGCGGCTGGAGAGGTGACCTTGACACTGTTGATGGCCAGGTAGCGGGAGAGCCGTCCCCACCCCAAACACTCACGGCCACCATTAAGCCACAAGCTGAAGTCCCTCCTTTTTATGTCACAGTGACGTTCCACTTACCTTGCCAGGATTCTCACCTGTAATTTATCCTTAATCATATCTGGGAAATTTACCTCAAGCTCTCTTTTAGAAGCGATGGACCTCTGTTCACTAATGGTGTTTTTGTTACAAGGTATGTGGATGGCATTTCCTCTCTCTTTTGGTGAGTTGCTGTGGTGGCGACCGAGTAGAAATACCATACCTACATTTTTGTTTTTGATATTTTTACTTAATTAAGATTATTACAGATATGAACTGAACTGTAGGGCTTATATATATTTCTTTTAGTTTCCCGCTTGAGATTTGTGAAAGAATGAGAAGAGCAGCGTTAAATCAATTGCATATTCTATCCTGTACCTCTAGCAGATTTTCATAATGGGGACATGAATAAGACCTACTTATTGTGAGGCTCGCCAGATGTCGTAAGAGGTCACCAGCATTGTGACACTTGCGACGATGGTCTTAGGTGTTAATTACGTTTGTTTATCCGTCCAGCTAAACCGTATTACCTTTTATATATACGTATATATTTCTGTATATAATGTAAATGTAAATGCTTGTATACAAATAGATGTAGATTTGAATTACTTTTCCCTCTGTATTATTTTATTTTCTTAGTGTTCCAGAAGTTCCGAATGACGCTCTGGGGGTGAGTAACGCCTCTCACGGGGTGTTTTAAAAGGGCGCGTCTGAGGACGTCTGTGAGTGGGTGCTTCACTATAGGCTCTAGCCTAACTTGGACACCAATCATCTTAGGTTGACAGTGCGGGTCTCCTCTTAATGAGCAGCTACACTGACTTCGTACACTAGGTATACAACCCCTAAGACCCCTTTTAAGGGAACATCGGCAGCTCCTGCTGTTCTCTTTTGTTGAAGGGATCCCGGGTTTATAACTCTATGACCCCTTTATCCAGGATCTCCTTCAGCTTGAGTGCTTCTTTACACTCGTTAGCAGGGACAGGTTGGACTTTCTTTGAAGTGAGAAGTTCTTTAATTGCTCTGTTTCGTCAACTGACGAAGTTACATCCTCGCTAAAGGTGATTGCTTACGGGCGATGGAACCTCAAGCAGGCTGAGTCCGGTAAGAGAAAGGTACTTATGAATTTTACGTACGTATAAGTGTCAAATACACTTTAGTGCGTTGGTAGTGGTGGACGGATTTAGGATTTGGATGGAGGAGGCACACACCAAAGGACCCGTCGCCCGCATACCGAGGCTGCCAGCCATGTGCGCCATATATGACTGAATGACCACCACCAGTTGGTCTGGTTGACCTTGTTACGCTACTTAACCCGTGGCCCTACTGGTACTGAAATATCAAAATTGTCTTTTATTTATTCATTCATTTATTGATTTATTCATGAAAGAAGTTTATTTAAGAACGGAGACAAGTACGAAGATTCTGGTGAAAGACCATGCCATCATACCCATGGAATAAGATGAAGCCCAAGAGTTAAGTTACCCGTAATACAGACGTTGAGAGAGGAAATGGGAACCCGTATAGGACTATTTTGGACGCTATGTGGGCTTGTTAGATTAAGTCACTGTAATACATCGATGGTTGCTCTGATTACGTACTGTTTTCTTCCATGCATTAGATACAAAGTATATCTTTTAACTTGAGTTGATATGATATTTATGGTTTACTTGAGATAACTGGATGTTTATAATTACAGAAGCATAATCGTTGAAGTAGCCTCTGAAAATGTGGTGATTTCCGGTATGATGGAATATGTATGCCCTTGTAAGCGCGTGAGTTCGAATCCTGGCCACGGCAGTGTGTCCGCAGTCCACCCACCTGTTTATGCGGAGGTAAAGCTCAGCAGGATGTAGGTGTTACCGAGAAATGAATATCGAATTAGTTTTTCTATCGGTAACGTCGCGATTGATTGGTTGTTGATTAATTGGTTGTGTGGATTTTAGGCCTATCAACTGCCAGGGTCATTAAGGCCCCTTAGCATCAAATCATAACCACCAACCAAAAAAATCGTTAACACCTGAAGAAAAGACCTTTAAAGATAATTCTAAGACCCCCATTGCTCTCACACTGTATATGACCGGTGGAAAGTATTTGCATGATTTGTTTATTGGGTAAGAGATCTTACGGGTATTCAAGAAGATGAATTATGGAAGAATTTCATGGTATCAACAGTTTATACCATGGTTGTTTACAAAGTTATTATTTTCTCTATCATCAGTAGTAGTAGTGGTGATCTTTGCATATATCGTATTTAGATTGACATATCTTATTCACCATCATACCTTCCTCTCGACGTCACAGATCTGTTATTCATTCACAGTCATTTTCTCTCCATTATCCCCCAGAGTTACATAACTTTTTCCCCTTGGCGCTAAATATTGACGATGGTGGTGGGCTGAGGAAGAGGGTTGGGAAGGGAACACAAGCGTTAATTGGACGAGAATATACTGGGCCTCCGACGCGTAAACTGTTTAATGTTTGTAGTTATTTGTGGTTAATGTTTAGGTTATGAGCGGGTGGGTAGCCAGTCCGGCTTCGCTTCACCAGTGGTCTGCCGCATGTGTCTCTTGTGTGATATTCCCAGGAAAACTATGGAGGTCTGTTGATAGCTCGAGAGTGAATAGCTCTGTTGTCCGTTTCTTTCCATACATGTGTAAGTTTTTGGACTCCTTGCCATCTCATGTCTTTATGAACAACTACTGCCTGCTGTTTGAACTCTAAATCTGCCGCCTCCTCAAACCATTTTCATTATTTTCCTTTGTTCTCTTGTTTCATGCGAAGACTTCAGTCTGTGAGTGGAGCCTTTAATTCAACACAACACCAACGTAGGAATTTGTAATTCGGATGAGTAAAGGAAAGATTAGATGTCAGCTCAGAAATAAAGATGCCACAGTGCTTATGGAAAAGGTAGCGAAGTTTCGTGTTAGTCAGAAGTTTGAAAAAATGCAGCTGGGAAAGTAATAGAAAAATTTATTTGAAGCAAATAGAATAGTGCAAGTACGTCATGGTAGATCCATTTTCCCATCATAATGAAACGTATCATATAATACATCAGTTTGAGAATAACAAGTAAAGTCCAGGATATCATTGCTGCATTAAGGCTAGGCAATACTGCAAATTTAGCATCTGTGGAAATGTCGATCATAAAAACGTTAAGTGTCTGGCCAGAGATTTGGACACACACTAGAGCGAAGGATCTTTCAGGCATAAATCTAAACACTCTGTCCAAGAATATGAAACTGTATCCAATTTTCATATGTAGTTAATGAATCTGTGGAATGACATAACAACAATGTAATCAAATGTTACAATTATGTGCCCAATAAGGGTCGGAATAAAGACCCTTTGTAATCTCTAATAATTTTTTTGCGATCGCTTACAGGATGAGCGTGGCAGAGATAGTAAATTAGTTTCTGTTAGTAACAAAGCTAAACAAAAGTGGTGAGCGCCGCAAGGCTTGCTGGAACCTTCCTCGTTAATGACAGACACCTGCCCCCACCCGAGGGGATTATCCAAGCCTAGGAGCTCCTGGGACCTTGATCTTTGCATTATTTACTTCAGTAACAAAGTTAGATATCATGATTGGCCCATGACGTTGTCTGCCGTTTAGTTAGGACGACGACAGACAAGCAAATGGATAGGTATGGCAGGATAATCAAAATACAGCCTGGTACTTACGGAGGCTCCTTTCTCAGAGGATCTCAAAATTTCTGTTAAGCTGTCAAAATTTAGAGCAAAAGAAGCTTAGGCTCCAATTATCGTCGTCACAACTACTTGTTCGTGCGTTCTACACACGAAAGCACCCACATTGAGTATACAGACAGACCCTCTCGTTCGACAGCAGATACTGCGAGAGTGCGTGCAGTAAGCAACACATAGGTCCTAGCCTCCGTAGATGGTGTTGCGAGCAAGTGGCCACTTTCAGGAACGTGCAAGAATACACGTGATTTTATAGCATCCACAGCTCCCGGGTTTACTTCCTAATGGGGATCACGATAGATGATGAGACTGTTTAAGTGTGATTAACAAGAGAGGGTTGTGGGGGCAGTGAATTAAGGGGGCGGTGTTTCCTGATGTGGGCGAGCGAGGTGTTATCAGTGCAACGGCCACGCCCCTCTGGTTGGCACATTGCCCGCCCACTACTTCAACATACCCCTCTCCCCACGGGGAGCTTATGGACTTGTTTTTTTTTTTTTTTTTAAGGTGCTGGTTATGTTTAGACATAGACACGAACGTGACACACATACACGCGCGTACACAAAACTACGCAAGAACACACACACACATATATATATATATATATATATATATATATATATATATATATATATATATATATATATATATATATATATATATATACATAGAGAAACAAGAAAATGAAACTACACAGTGATAGAAATGTATCTGATTCATTATACGGAGAGGATATTCGAGCCAAGGCTTGATAGGTGTTTCAAAAGTTGGCGAAGCTCTTATCAGTCTCGTCAAAGAACTTATTCGCATATCCCATCCACTGGAAGTAGCGCAGCCTTGAGCTGCAGGAGCCTCTTAGAAGAGGTATTGGGATACAGCATGTCCCTTTTTAGAGATATATTGGTCCTGGGGTAATCATAAGGACTAGGAATACATAAAACCGTATGGATAAGTCCAGATCTTTAAAGCTCTTAAAAAAAGGTGGAAAATGTTTCATCCAAATCACATTAAAAACAGCAAGTAGGAAAGGTGACCTATTTTCGGAAGGTTGCCCCGAAAATAACGTTTATGGCATATCCGCTGAGTGATGTCTCGGGCAGTAGGGCTTGGGTAGAGGGAAAAGGACGCGCTAGTTTCGTGCCATATTTAGATCGGTCTCTCATTGGGCCGCGGGTGTGACGCCATCGTTGTATGTCTGCCTAACCCTCCCACCGCTTATGACTGGAGCTGTAGTGACCATGTGATAGTGAGTATATCGTCAAAAATTAAAATTAATGAATCCAGTAGTATATGAATTTGAAATGATTGATAGGATTATCCTTGCGGAGGAACACAGATAAGATTAGTTGACATCTCAGTCATTTGTCTGTGAAGACTAGTCATGTTAGTAGTAAAAGGTCTTTTAAATTCTGCTTCATCACTGGACTTGAGGATGTAGAATGCAGTCAAGCGGCGAAATTTATAAAGCGGCCAGAAAGGGTATTTAAAAACAGGTCAGGAAGGTAGTGTAGTTATTTAAACCGTGACGCCAGCGGCAGACCTAGCGGGCAAACCTTCTAGCTGAACCAGTTTTGAGCTAACCAGGATATGTTGCACCTCTTTATCAACGTTAAACTGACACTTTTGCCTGGTGTGTTAGCGAAATGAGCTGCTCTGTGATGCAAGTCTCATAGGGAAGACTTGTATGTTAGTGACTGTATAAGGGTATATCGCTTTTATATATATATATATATATATATATATATATATATATATATATATATATATGTGTGTGTGTGTGTGTGTGTGTGTGTGTGTGTGTGTGTGTGTGTGTGTTTGCGAAGGTGTCTGTAAGTGGATGTATGTTTTCATACGTATTGGGCTGTCTGTAACTAAATGTGTTTTGATTGTAAGGGAGAGAGATTGGGGTTGTGTGGGAGTCAGGTCAGCAGGTGGTGTGTTTGTGGGTGGCATTTTTTACTACATTTCCCATGGCCCTGAGGTCACGTCTGTTGCGTGTGTGTGTGTGTGTGTGTGTGTGTGTGTGTGTGTGTGCATATGTGGACGGCGCACGTGAGTGTACGATTACCTGTGTGTGCAGAGAGGGAGGAGGTAGCTTTACTTTACAATCGTGGGGCCCCACCTCTTAACCTCACATTTCTGTCATGCACTTTTTTTTCTAATTTCTCCGTGGTAAATATTCACTAAGTCTTCGGTTAGTTTCATATAATGTGTCCAGTACTCTGCTGCTGGAGGGAACGTTACAGCGCATCCTGCTTGGCTGTCTTCAAGCCAAGTTTTTCCCGTTTCCTCCGTCGTGTGTGTGGAGTGTCACCGGATTTCGAAGAAGTGGTGGAAGTGAAAGTCATCACGGCTTTCTAGGAATGTAATCCTCTGAGCGCGAATTTACGAGCCGTGGACATAATGACTTCTTTGACATGATCCCCATAAGGATCAGGTCTAAGGTCAGGTCATTGTGCCTTCGTACTCAAGGGGTCAGAGATGGTTATCATGATCTATCTCTAGTATGTATAATTACTTATTTGTACCGTACTAGGAGGAGATTTACACTCGTGGGGTCCTGTTTCTTGAACTTTTTAATTTGATACAAATTTTTTAACTTCTGGATGAAGTCCGCATTTCTTATTTCTTCATGAAGTCGGTTCCTTTCACCCATCAGTCTAATCTTATCAAAGTACTACTTTACATTTTTTAAGCAAGTTTCCTGCTTGATTTTATGTGTCATACATCTTTCGAAAACTGTTCAGTCACGTCATCAGTCTACCACAACCCTGTAGTATTTTGTTATTGTCTTTTCTAGATTTCTCAAGTGTTTTCTTAAACCTGCTCTCTGTTCCATGTCACCGATGTTGGGGTTACAGAGTCTTCCACTGTGAACACACTTTTGTACTTGTCATTCAGTTCCTCACTCCATCCTCTACGATTTGTTCCTCATTCCCTTAGCCTCAGCTGTTTAGCTGTGTGTGTGTGTGTGTGTGTGTGTGTGTGTGTGTGTGTGTGTGTGTGTGTGTGGACGCTCCTGAGATAACTTACAGTTTTCCCTCGGGTGTTTGAATGTCGTCTCAGCTCGAGTCCTGTTAGCTCCCTCAGGTGGTTCGAGGTGTGGGCAGACTAGAGGGCGAGGCAACCTTTTCATGACCTTTCATGTCGAAAGTCTCGCCCTGCCTCTACCCCTGAGCCCGTCACGACCAACCCCACCATGCCATCATGTCTCCTCTCTCATCAACGTAGATCTAATTACCCTCGTAATTAGTTTGCCTGGTTGTTAGTCGATAGTTCAACTTCATATGGAAGTAAATGCTGTCGTGTGCGTCGTGTTGAGAGGGAAAGTACGTGAGGTGCTGCAGGTGTGGCTGGGCTGGCTGCCCGACCTCCTCCTCTTCTGTCGCCCGAGCCAGTGAAAGTGTCTGTTTGTTGACCTTGGACAGGAGACTTGAGCCTGTGAGTTATGTATCATTGTTTCCCTTGTAACTTATCATCATTGTCCACTGTTGCTGAAGTGGTTCGTTTTGGTCAGGGAGGAGTAGAGTGACAGGGATGGGGTAGATGTTCGCCAGCTGCCAGGTGGGGAGATGGTCGAATGTGGTACGCGGGGAGGCTCAACGGGAGAGAGAGCCCCCCATCGCAGCACCCAGGGAGTTCGTTATCTCACACACGCTTTGACCCACTTGTGCCGCTCTTGGTGGCGGGTCGCCCCTCTGTAGGGCAAGTCTTCAGCACCTGGTGGTGGGTGGCACCTCTGTAGAGACTGTACGGCGAGTCCTCTCTGAGCTCCTGGTGGTGTGTCACCCCCCAATGTAGGACAAGACATCAGCTCCCCGTACGTCACCCAGTTGTAGGGCAAGACTACATCGCCTGCGGGATTACGTAAATGTAGGACAAGAGATCAGCTCGTGGTATGTCACCCGAGTGTAGCGGGCAAGACTTTCCCGACATATGGAACTCAGTCCTGGGCAAATAAACATGTGTGGGCGAGTCTCGTCGACGGGTCCCACATTGTTGAGACCCCGAGTGTGTGGTGCACTTTTCAGCAATGACGTCGTCCCTTGTGCTGGCTAACTTCCAGGGTATTACTGTACTATTGGTAATCCGCGAACTCTCCCTCGCCCATCTGCTCAGCGAGTGTTCCCTCGCCCATAATGTAGGAAGGTGTACATTGCGATGCAAAGGCACAGTTTGCAGTGTGTGTGTGTGTGTGTGTGTGTGTGTGTGTGTGTGTGTTTACCGGGAGAACGAATCCGCCCCACTCTGAGGCAAGACGGGCGTGTGTTTACGGGGCGACAGCTGCTGGTGTGGTTATGGTTACACACACACACACACACACACACACACACACACACGGTTATTAGATGCATGTATATCATATGCATATTTTGTTTACTGTAATTATGTATATGTTATACATATGATTTATTTTATATAATCATATGCATATGGGTAATTCATTTTATATAATGTAACCACGCGACACTTATAGACTTGCAGGTGGAATCCATCACACACACACACACACACACACACACACACACACACACACCGGGTGGCTGGAAATCCTCCCCTCTCGTTTTTTTTTTCATTTTCCAAAAGAGGGAACAGAGAGGAGGGCCAGGTGAGGATATTCCCTCAAAGGCCCAGTCCTCTGTTCTTAACGCTACTTCGCTAACGCGGGAAATAGCGAATAGTATGAAAGAAAAGAAAATATCTGAGAGAGAAGCCCGCGTTTCCTGAGTTATAGTTCAGATTTTGACCACCAGGGGTGACCAACAGATGCCCGTGACGTCATCGGTTTACATAGGACAAGGGTACTTAAAAACGCTCGGCCGGCCTTGCCTGGCCTGAGTTACGGTCTGTGGTCTGGGCCGAACTTGAAGGTCACGTTCTATTAAAAAAGGATGTCGCCTTTTTCACTTCTTAGACTACGTTGCGTCACGTTAGTTTACTGTCAGGTCCAGGATTCATAGGTGTCGTAATAGGACCAAAGGAGTCTTAGAAACCTGCCTTGTCAACGGGTCATGATATGAGGGATGTCGTCCTAGCAACTGTGACGGAGAGGGCGTCACCAGGGGTTAAGTGGGGGGAGGGGGAGGCTGCTGTCTGTCGGTCGCTGTTACGTCATCAGCGCACACGGGCCTGGGGGGAGGGTGGGAGGGGGTGACGCAGCTGAGGTCAGGTTCCCGCGAAGAACGACGCGTCGTCAGGATGTGAAGGCGTGACGAAGGGAAGAGAAGAGGCGAACATCTGGGTCCAGTAATGTCTGCCATAGTCAGTAATGAGGTTAACAGGAGACGAATAGAGAGAGAGAGAGAGAGAGAGAGAGAGAGAGAGAGAGAGAGAGAGAGAGAGAGAGAGAGAGAGAGATGTAATTTATCCTTATTACTGCCCTTGAAACGTTAAGCTGTGAGCCCCATTTGTAATGGTAAAGACATTTTGGTGTAGGGTGTGGGTTTCGGGCGCTTGCTCTCCTCAAGGTCCACGTAGCGATGGCCTCTGTAACCTCATTGAGCGCACGACCCTACGACCCTTGATTATGGTGGCCTGGCCTTCGACTTGACCCTGGATAATCAGAGGTCAGAAGCCATGACTTTGTGCTTCAAGCTCATAGAGTTAAGGCAGCCACCACGTCGTAAAGGCTAGCTGTGCGAGTCACACCGTCGTGCTCAAGGGGTCGCACCATCCTTTTCAAGGAATGTACTGTCGTGCTTCAGTGGTCCTTCCATGGATAGGGAACCATAAAGTAATTCTCCTGTTATAGACGAACCAATCGTTATGCTGGAAGGTTTTGAAATCAGTCGTCAAATTCGTCCTGGAGCTCGCATCACCTACAGCTTCCACCTTCTGAAGGAGGCGCAGGAGCCACACGGTGAACCGCAGGATTCCCGTGGCAGGTACCTTCTTGTCCGTCCTGGGCGCGTCTTCTGCCTCACAGCCTCGGCACCACTTGGCGTCCGTATGTGTCCGTCATCAATCTTAGGCGTTAGTTTGTCTCTCAAGACGCTGGCGAATCGAAGTTTCGTATTTTTGTTTGGTCATATATGTACGTACATACGTCCGTCTTGGCGTGGGTATGGAGATGTGGTGGGCTGGTAGGCTGCCCACGGTGGGTTGATGTAGGATGGCTTCACTGTGGAGGTAACTTGACCCACCATGATCGCCTCCTCGATACCTTCGTCAGCTCCCGTACCCAAACCTGACCTGGAGATTTTTAATTTTTTCATCCAGAATATCGACACCGAATGATCGTACCTTCCCTCCCCAGTGTTGACGTACATACACGATAGCGGTGTTCCTGGCTGTCTTGCTCTGTGTGGGTCACGTTCATGACATCACCGGGGTGACGAGTTGACTCACCTGAGGGGGGGGGACAGGTTGAAGACATTCACAGGCACGTTAGGAGGAAACGTGTACCGTTGCAAGCATTCCATTGTTTGGAGCCGAGTCTGTGAGCACCACAACGGACCAGGGTCCACCCGTCCATGCCCCACAGTACTACTGTCCAGGCTCCTAATGACTCTCAAGGCTCTACATGACTTCAAGCTCCACATGACCATCCAGGCTCCATGCGGCCCTTTTGAATAGAGTTTCCCTATTTATGATAAGGATGATGGAAGTGGGGAGAGGTTGGAGTTGGATATGGAGGATGGAATTTGTTACTTGGACGCCAGAGTAGAAAGTACTCTCTTATGTCACACAGACTTCACGAGTTCACTCCCCCGATAGGTGTGATCGTGCTGGTGAGTTTTAGGGCCTAGTGTCAATAACCCCCGGGTACCACCACGACGCACCTGTACCCACCCACGGGGTGGGAAATGCTTCAGCTTCTTCTGTATGGCGGTTGTCCCTCTCGGTCAGCGGCACAGGCTTCGTAACACACGTACCCATCAACGAGGGCCGGACGCTTGCATTCACGTGGGTGAAAGCAAATTTTTACAGGTCGTCTTGATCCGCCAGTGGAATATTGTCTCATGAGGTTTTGATGTGAAGACGTCTGCGTCACGCTGATACAAGGGGTGGATGTGATTATCACAGCCGCCAGCACCCCACACTGTTGTTAGGGGGACAGATGTAGTTGTCAGAGCGTGGATGTGGTTGTCAGGCCACCATCATCAGGACCACAACCCTCGCCCACTACCATCCGCCCGCTCACGGGTCACATGAGGTGTCATCACCGAACTTGAGCCATTCCTCTCACCTCGTCAACACCCGCGTCAACACCGTGGCCACGGTGGTCTTGTAGCCCCAGGACACACACACACACACACACACACACACACACACACACAGTGACTGACTGCACATAGCAACAAAACAGCCCGCCCAGCCCTGTATTGCGAGACAGATGTCTCTCTGCAGATTAAAAAAACAGAAACACTGGTGACAGTAGTAGTAGTAGTGCAAGTTATATTATTAGAAGGGAAGATAGCATAAGACCTGATGGTCTATGAAGTGGTTATCTGTGCTGAAGGAACAGCTGTGGGATTCTGAATAACTGACATATATATATATATATATATATATATATATATATATATATATATATATAGAGAGAGAGAGAGAGAGAGAGAGAGAGAGAGAGAGAGAGAGAGAAACAAGGTAGTGAAGAAGATAGTAATAGAAGTGAGTAATACCGATAGTTGCCGTATTAACGATAATAATGCTGAAAATGATAATAGTCTCGGAATTATGAGCAGCGAACAAAACCTGTGATCCAGGTTTTTGTAGGAAGTGCCGAGTCATCATCATGGAGGCGCACTTTGGCCCGGCGGAGGGGTTGCACTTCCTGCTGCTGTATTCATCGCTCGCTGGATGAGGCTGGCAACGGGAACCCACCACCTGAACCCGTCGAGCACGACGGTACGATCCTCTGAGCAGTACGGTACTCTCTCTCTCTCTCTCTCTCTCTCTCTCTCTCTCTCTCTCTCTCTCTCTCTCTCTCTCACCATGGTGGTGGTATCAGCCAGGCCGCCTGGGTGTCTGGGCCTGCCTGATACCGCTCGCTCTCTCAACCCGGACCTTGCACCATATGTGCTTCATCTGGGTTTGACGCTGACTTTAATACGCATTACATTGTGGACACACACACACACGCACACAAATACTCTTATGAACACGTATGCGCGCACACCACTGCCCTCAGTACGTTATAGATTTGTTTGTTCTCCTCCTGAAGTTGCTCTACGATTGACCACCACTTTGAGCCGATATTCGTAAGGTGTAAACATAGACCAACCGGAAGCCATAACAGAGAATGAAACAAGAACTTGTTAGAACGGATGTATCTCCTTGAAATTCACCCCCGCAGTTTGGGTTTACTCTATTAGGTTAGGTTTGTACTCCAACTAAGCTTAGCTTTGCAGATTAGATTAGGTTTGTACTCGAAGCAAACCCAGCTTAGCCTAGTAGGTCTGGTTAGTTTGGTATTCAACCAAATCTAGCTTATCCTAGTCAAGAAAAACGGTATTGGCGCAGATCATCAGGTGTTTGGAAAAGATGCAACCAAGTTACCTTTACAAGTCTTATAGAAATTACCTGTGTTATTAAATGGTCCTTAGTACAGAGAAAGTTAAAAGCTGTATGATAACGGAAAAATTCAAGAGACGGGGACCCACGGGTGTAGAATTTTCTTCCTGTACAGTACGATTAGATCATTACACACGACACTCATACACTTGCTTGCAAGAACACCTTATGTACACCTTGAAAGAAACACGTACATAAAGACATATTCTGGCCTATGTATTGCACATACAGTAAGATACATATCGAAAACTCGTATTCTTAAATCTAGAATTACAAAAGGGTTTTTGGAAGGAATTTGCATGCAGAAATCTCGGTCGTACATAACTCGATCACAGAATAAATAAGGGAAGAGGAAGGATTACAAGTGAAAGAAATACAAGGAGAAAATGTAGAGGGAAATCTTAGTGATTGTGTAAGGGATAGGTTCAAAGGTTACGACAGTTGACCCCTTCAGTGATAGAAAATGTATCCCCTCGGTTCTCCATTTCCATTTGCTGACCTCCCTGATCTTTGACCCAGCTCTCAAGAATTGAATTCAGCCTTTCTTTCAACAGCGTTACCTGTTACCTGATGGAATTCTCTTTGGTTAGAGTTTCTCTTGCAGTTACCTTGCGCCGACATCACTGCATAGACATACAGATGTTTGGAATATAGGAAAAGACAGTGAACCGGAACCTCATTGTATACTTCGTAATAGTTGTATGATAGTGAGACTTGCTTCTCATGGCAGGGATTGAAATATCGAGGGAAGTATTTATATGACGTATGATTAATAAACGTCTTTTTTTGATCTCCATTTTACCCAAGGTTGTTGGATGTTAAGGAAGCTGGAAAGCTGTGTATCTTTGTACGTTGGTGCGGTGTTTATTATGAGGGGTGGAATAGGTTTGTCAACTGTGGAACACGCTCCATGATACTGGCCAGATATTTGAACGCGGCCTTGATTCGCGGCGCTGTTGCTTCTTACTAACGGGGGATTCGAGAGCCCAGCTGCGCCCGTCCTGAAGAGTCGTGAGTTGCATGAATGTGGACTAGGTTAGCGCGGGCTCGGGAGCCAGCCGGGTGCCTGCACCCAACGGGTGAGCGACCGCCCGTGGCGCTCCCAATTTGTATCTGTCCATGATGATATCCTGACGCTGCATGTGGCAGGAGCCACTAAACCACTATGCCACCTGCCTCAGCACACACGCACTCGCACTTTTGCCACAACCCTCGAATTACTGTAAATCACTGACGTCCCCTGAAGGCGCACCCTAGGATGCGAGTGTTGAAACCCGGACAGAGAGATCTACAGCAATTGTTCAATTGTTTGTCAGGCTGCATATCACTCTCTCTCTCTCTCTCTCTCTCTCTCTCTCTCTCTCTCTCTCTCTCTCTCTCTCTCTCTCTCTCTCTCTCTCTCTCTGAGTAGATAAGTTACCCTTCGTGGGTTGAATTGTTTATAGATATTGCATTGCCTATCGGGGAATGCATTGATGAGTGCTGTAACCCTCTTCTATTTACGGGGTTAAGGTATCGTAGGGTACTGGATTTAATCGTCTTTCTCAGAGGGTTGAGTCATCAAACTCAAGGAGTATACCCCGTCCTCATCACATCGTAAGGTTAGCTCATCATGCGCAAGGGCTTAGGTAATCGACTTGAAGTGGCCAGGTCATCGTTCTCACGAGCTGGCCTGCCTACTCTCGAGTCTGGAGAGGAGGAGAGATTTGACTGTAATATACCGTATTGCCAGTTTAAGGGACCTGATTTTGAATTGCTGGACTATATTTTTTTTTTTATTGTACACGCAGCTTTAAATGTTTTGCCGTATTTCATTTTCCTGTTCAAACAATGCGTTCTAAAGGTACCCAGGACTGTTATTGTTCAAGAAGTTGAACTCCTACTTTGAATGTTTAAGTCGTTAAACGAATAGCTTTCGTGCGTCTCATTACATGCGTCGACTGTTAACGACTTAGACCCTATGATTGTTTGTCGTGTTAAGGGGGGGATGGGGGGATAGGTGGAGTTGTTAAGGTACTCTTTACATGGCATGGTTAAGGTCTCATTGTCGAGTTAAAGTTCAGGGGGGTTGAGGTTCAGTCAGGTACAAGTTTCTAAAGGAGTTTAGCAACAGTTAATTAACGACTGGAAAGTTATAGTTCATGTGTCGTTGCCTTGGTAAACTAGATACAGTTGAGGTGTACAGTTTATGTAAATTTGGTGTATTTTGTAAGCTACACTGTAATTGCCGTTATTGAGGAGCAGTTTATGTGCAGTTTCTAAGATAAAGTTTGAGCATGAATGGAAGGTACATTTATGGAGTGGAGTACTGGTAAGGTAAAGTTTGAGCATGAATGGAAGGTACATTTATGGAGTGGAGTACTGGTAAGGTAAAGTTTGAGCATGAATGGAGGTTAATTTATGGAGTGGAGTACTGGTAAGGTAAAGTTTGAGCATGAATGGAGGTTAATTTATGGAGTGGAGTACTGGTAAGGTAAAGTTTGAGCATGAATGGAAGGTGTATTTATGGAGTGGAGTACTTGTAAGGTAAAGTTTGAGCATCAATGGAAGGTACATTTATGATGTTCTGGTATGGTGTATGTTAAGTACAGTTGATATGGTTGCACCACCTTTAGTTAAGTATAATTCGTGATGCTGGAGATGAGATTCAGTTTGAGTGACTGTAGTAAGCTACGGTTTGGGTGCCTTCATTCGATTTCAAGTTACTGTTATTGCGAAGCATAATGATGAGGTAAGGTACTGTTGATAAAGCATCATAAATATACCGTTGGCGAAGTATATGTAAAGTGCGGATCGATGGGTAAATAGAGCATCGTTCAAGTACCTTGAAAGTTTATCTTTTACCAACCCCTCGGGGTGGATGCTCAGCTGGGATGATTATGGATCGACTGCCGCAACCAGGATTCGAACCTTTGTGGCTCGTGAATGCGTCACGGTCAGGAAAGCTAACCGCTACACCACGGCAGTAGCACTTATATGATGCACGTAACTTGGTAGGGTACAGAGTACAGTTAGGACCCAGTACTGTTGCAGTACCGTTGATGGTTTATGTACCATAGGTACCGTATGTTCGGTACAGTTTAGGTACATTGGGGAGGTACAGTTCAAGCACCTCTGGTGAGGATGGAGGTGTGTGTGTGTGTGTGTGTGTGTGTGTGTGTGTGTGTGTGTGTGTGTGTGTGTGTGTGTGCGCTGGATGATGCTAGGTTTAAAATCCGCAAAGCTCTTATGGTCTAGAAAATGGGGATTCGTGCACATACATACTTTCATCTTTTATGGGTTTCTACAAACACGTTTTCTAAAGACGTATCTTTTTTTTTTTTTTAATATTTCCTTCCGAAATATTCTTCTTGATTCATCCTTATGATATAACTTATAAATTGTCTCCAGAACTTAGAACAGTTGTGAGGGTGTTGTGTGTGAACCTGTTCGTCCTTTAATTTTTTATCTCTGGCATGAACCCAGGATATGTTGGCAGACGGCAACCCGTCTTTCCCAGCTATCTTTATTAGTGACTTGAGAGTGTCGGCGTGGCCGGGGTACCAACAGTTGGCACCCGGGCTGGTCCGGGTTGGCTGTGTGACATCACCCTCCCTCACGGATCAGCTGGTCTCCCCCACTACTCCCCTCCACCTTACAACAAGACTCTCCCTCCCCCCGAACATCCCTCCTCCTCCTGCCCGTGCCAGCGTTGATGCCTCTTTCTCTGTACGTTGCTCTGCCTCCCTCACCTCTGCCACTGGTGGTGAATGTGGTCACCTCCGTTCTTCCCTCCTGCTCGACCTGTCTTCGTCGCAGCTCCTTTCTCTCTCATACATCAGTATTTCCGTTACATCAGCATCCCTACATCCCAAGAGATTTTTTTCCCTCCTAGCTAGTCCCAGTAGGGCGGGAGCAACGCCGCTAGGGCCCGAGGCTTGGGTGCCTCTCACTACGGCTACTGGGCCAACACAAACAACGCTGCCTCATCCACAGCGATAGCACTGCCTGTTTACTTTGTTTTGCTTTGTTTTTACTCGAAGTTCTAAAGGTTCTTCGTCTGGATGATAACTTATATTTTCGTCATAGCAAGATGTCAGTGCGCCCATATTTATATACTCAGGTGTTGCGTATTTCAGTGGTTGACAAACTAGTGACCTTGTGCATTTACGGTTAAATTGCCATATTGCATTTGAATTCAGTAAGGAAATGAATTCCAAAATGATCATGCTTATTAGGTGAGAATGGAAGCTTTAGGTGAGGCAGTTAACGGGGGTTAGATTCATAACGAACAAGTCTTGTTTTTGTTGTAAGACAGTCGCTGTTATTCCTGGCAAACGTTACGCAAGAACACCGGCGGTGATGGTGAGTGTAGGTTGATAGACGAGACGTTGTGGTGAAAGATAGTCAACAGGAAGCATATGCTGATGAATGAGCTTCAAGCTATACCCCCTCTCTCCTCCTCCAAGTACTGTAACAAAGTATGGCTGTTAAACGCTACCAAGTACCATTACAGAGAATCAAGATTTAGTATTATCATAAATCATTCCCAAGGGCCATGGCAGAGGGCGATCAGTGCTTACACTACAAATTCCAGTAACCAGATACGCTAACAATAACCGAATGTCATTATTAAGCAGCCCGATTACTTATATGGAGTAACGTAGCAGTATGTCACAGTATGTTCTTTATATAATTGGAAATGATATAAAACGTGAACTTGGAACGTTGACAATGAAATCTTGATATAGCATTGTCGAGTTGTCATTCCTCCAAGCAAATATTGACTTGTTGGGAAAAAAAAAATGATGGTACTCGAGTGGCTCTTGAATTTTAGCTTAAAACAGCATGGATCTCTTCTAATCTGTTGACACGAGATCGCCAAGCAACACTAACATGGCAAGTGTAAGGTTATCTCTGAGAGGCAGTAAAACTGGTTGCTAGGTAGGAGCAAGTCTCTAATGATGGAGCATCAGTCATCAAGGCGCCAGTGCATTTCTTTTCTGTGTAATGGAAATGCGCCAGATGTTCCAAGCCTAGTATTAAAGTCATCGCATTGCAGAGAAAATTTGGAGAAATGGTTACCATCCAGTCATCTTCCCCAGAGGAGTGGATATAGCAGATGAAGCGGAGTGCCTGAGAAATCTCAGTAGTTGCTGTTTGAACTGAATGATGGGTAGTAACTACTTTAACGAGTTTTCATGGCATTTCAGTTATCATACTTCCTAGCTATGAAAATACTGTAGGTAAAATTGATTTCGATGCAAGTGTTAGTCATAGACAATTCTAGTCATTCTAAGTAATTTCACCATTATTTTGACTCTGTTGAAGACTAGGATGTAAAAGTGTCCACACATTGTATGAAATAGTCGTAAAATAGAAATATGAATTCAAGGACGAAACACTCTATATAAAGATACTCGTGTAAACGAAGATATAATTGGGTAACAAGTAACTGAAGTAAGAGTAATTGACATCAGAATATCGAAAAATTGCAAAATGAAACATCAACTAAACGCAGACTTAAAAACTTGTTTATAAGACGAAACTATTTGCGTGACCCCAGGAACATGTGTGCTGGCGAGTGTGCGTGACCTTTGATAATCCTGACCTAGAAATTCGCAAAAAAAAATCATTAACCAGCAGCTGGGATGTAAATACTAGATTCAAACTGATTTGACAAAATAGAGCAAAGTAAAGCAATCCCCTGGAAATGAGCTGTAGTTGAAGATAATATTACAGGAACTCGGTAGGCAGTAGCTCAGGCAAAGTAGGGTGAGGGAATAGAAAGTAACAAGCAACCTAAACAAATGAAGCAGTAACCAAAGCAAGGTAAGCAGTAACCAAGAAAGGAACAACCAGAGGAAGTAGTAGAGTAAGCAAAATTTTTACAGAAGTTGTTACTCAAGTAATGCCAGGAGCATCACTACCTATGTGAACATCTAAACAAGATGACAAATCACATGAAAATAAACGTTACCATAAGAAATTCAGGAATGTGTGTTGAGTCACGGAGGTCCATAAAAATAACTTGCATAAAGAAAGAAATCCAGTGTAAGTAGCAAATTGAGGAAATTGAGCGGCAGTCCAAAGTAAGTCGACCGCAAAGTCAATATTTGGTTTGAGATTGTCTGATGAATGCGTTTGAATAGCATTTGTGAAACCTTTACTGTAACCGAATCCTGCAGTAAGAAATTCGCATTCTTCGGATTGTTCTAGCCATAATTTACGCCGTGAACAACATAGAAACTACTTCAGTTTGCGCATATGCGGCAAAAGACAACCTGAGCTGTAAAGGAAACACACACTAGGCACTAGAGGTTAGTTTTACAGTGTTATTTGTCGTGTCTCCACCGTCAATAAACCCATCTCAGATCCATGTGTATGAGAGTGCGCGGAGACTCTTAAGATCACTCAAGTATACATCCGCAGTCTGTGCCCAGTGGATTTCGCTCTATGTTTATCTGCAAGAGATTCAGAGACGGTAATATCTTGTGGAAAAGAGGAGGAACACGCACCATTACTGGTAGTGTTAGGGAGGTACAGGATGGCGTTGTGTGAGGATGAAAGCGTCAGTGGTGGGGCAGTAAAGGCCAGGATAGTTGCTGCCTGCTACCCACCCCTCCCTACTGAATGTTGCCACACTCCCTCCTCTCCACTGCCCGTGTTAATGAAGCTGACCTACTGAGAAGGAAGCAGCGTATGCATCAGTTGTGTTTACATTTATTTGTTAGTCGGCATGCGGAGCGCTTCTTTCCATCCATACGTGCTGTTTTCTCATGTTACTCTCAAGTCTGTCCTTGACTAAGAATAATTGCTTTATCCTGCCTATCGTGAAGGGTAAACCAGCTGCATCGCACAGACAAGCCTGCGAGCTGTCGCACTCGGCATACTGGGGATGGCTGCGAACGGACGTTTTTCATAACCCATTGTGTTGTAACGACAAGCGTAACAAATGAGAAATAAGGACAAGCAAAAAGTGACGGGTACGTTCCCCTTTGTTATTCATGGAGGTTTGTTAAAGCTATACTAACGTCGCAGTTTCGTTGTCTTTAATGCTTAGGAGAGCACACACACACACACACACACACACACACACACACACTGGGTTGCGGGACCAGTTCCCTATAAGCACGAAGTAGATTAATTTAAGATGCGTTAAATTGAGGTTGGCATTAAAACACTCCACCTACAGGTTAATCCTCTTAAGTTGCTTTCCGCGCTGTTGACTTTGTACTCTGAATTCGGTGAACTTTTGTCATGTTTGTCCCTGAAACCACGTTTAAAGTCACACGGGTGCCTGTGGTGCATAATGATGGATGGTGTTTAGTGAATCTGAACTCACACGAGTCCAGTATAGCAGCCACGTTCCTTGGCGTACCTCACCTGCCTACCCAGCGGCTACCCTAACCTTCTTGTCCATCCCGGTGCACGCGACGGTATCATATCTCAGGCAAGCTGTGGTGGCTCTGACTCATACTGCAATGAGGTGATGTGACGAGGAGCGGCCCCGCGCTGCAAGTTACCGGCGTAGTGGCTTTATGTTATGTTATCTTCCCATTGAATTTACCCACTCCTCTGCCCTGCACCTGTGCTGGTTTGAGCCGTCAGCGTTAAGTTAAATCCACCAACCGATTTTTTTAAACTCCTTCAGGTGTTAATTCTAAAACCACATATATTCTCACTACACATGTGGCCCAGACAGGATAACGAAATATATACCATAGTTGCTGGTACCGAAGTAGGTGGTCTTTATATTTCAAGAACAGATGATAATATCAGGACAGACATAGGGCATTATGAAGTCATTTTGCAGGACGGCTTAGTATACCACACGGGCCAAGAAGGTATTTTTAGTCTTCCATGAAGTTTAATATATTGAACACACACACTTACTAGTTTATAGTTTTGGAATATATATATATATATATATATATATATATATATATATATATATATATATATATATATATATATATATTATACTATTCGCCATTTCCCGCGATAGCGAGGTAGCGTTAAGAACAGAGGACTGGACCTTTGAGGGAATATCCTCACCTGGCCCCCTTCTCTGTTCCTTCTTTTGGAAAAAAAAAAAAATTCCCACGTATTCCTTGCATGTCGTAAAAGGCGACTAAAAGGAGAGGGAGCTGGGGGCTGGAAATCCCCTCTCGTTTTTAATTTTCCAAAAGAAGGAACAGAGAAGGGGGCCAAGTGAGGATATTCCCTTAAAGGCTCAGTCCTCTGTTCTTAACGCTACCTCGCTAAAGCGGGAAATGGCGAACAGTATAAGAAATATATATATGTATATATATATATATATATATATATATATATATATATATATATATATATATATATATATATATAATCGTATTACCATTCCCTGGCAGTCTGTATTTTATATAATGTAAGGATTCAGGCTAGGAAGTGTATAATTCCACCTCAAATTCTCATAGAAATATGTTTTCTTGTTTCGTTACAGATTTTTATGTAAAATATCCTTATTTTATAGATATAATGCTAAAAATTAGAAGCATTTTCTGGAACTCGAAATGGAACAAAAGTGTCTGATTGTTAAATATATGTTCTGGTTGTTTTTACGATATACATTCTAAGTAATTCGTTGTTTGTGAGGAAATACACTTTCATTGTTTTCAATGAAGACAGAAGTCAAAAAATAAAAATGGCATAGCTGAGTCATGTTGCTCAACTATGAGTTTTATGAACATAAGAGTTTTTGAGACTAGTATGTGCCTTAGAAGTGTGTATGTATGTATGATGTGTGTTATGCTTATTAGCTGCAATTAATATGCCAGAAATCTAACACAAACATTATTTCCTTTTTTATGCATATTATCTGAGAAAACAGTCTTACTGAACACAATTGTCTTGTTTGCTTTCTGATGATTATCACAAAGATAGATTTCAACTCAGGTTTTGGATGCGCTCTTTAGGTTATAGAGTCTTTATCCTGATATATATATATATATATATATATATATATATATATATATATATATATATATATATATATATATATATATATATATATATATATATCTACTTCGCCTCGTGTCGTCGGAAACAAGTCGTAAGTTTATTTATCCTGTCTTTAAGACCTTGTCTTGTCACCCGCCATGTTCATATGCTGCTAATGAAGAAACAGGCTGCACACACACACACACACACACACACACACACACACACACACACACACACATTGGGGCCTGGAGCGAGCGTACCAGAGAATATATCTGAGGGAGCGGGTAAGATTAGACGGGTCTGTGGGTGGAACGTAAATGGATAGTCCAGATTACCAGATGACCTCCTTCAGCTGTTAAAGGTATCTGAGGTATACTGTAACCATATTTCATGGAGATAGTGCGTTAGACGCAGTTTAGCACGTGACGCAAATGTAGTTCGCAACACCACCTGGAAAAGCAGGTAGATTTTGTTGTTAAAGAAAGATAATGGAGGTTCATTGGAAGCAACCCAAGTAAGACAGTAGAGGAGATAGTGGAGGTTCATTGGAAGCAACCCAAGTAAGACAGTAGAGGATATAAGAATAAGAAACAACCACTTCGAACTGAGAGAGAAAAGTGAGGTAAAGTAAGTTAATTATGGATGTGCGATCGTAAAAGATAGGAAACATAATGTGAGGAAGGTGATAATGTAGCATAAGTAGGCACAGTGAACACAGAAATGTTAGGACGTTGATTAAATTGTCTTAAATGGTGGGTAGGATAGATTGGAGGATGAGTAGGAGGACGGCTACAACAGGAAGGTGAGACAGATCGGAGGCTGAGAGCAATAGAAGGAGGATGTTGATGGTGGAGGTTGGGCTGGGAGGGCGTGGTGGCGGTGTCTTCCCAGCCAGATTGACTTGGATTACAAGCCTCGCTCCCTGCCCTCGCGTTCCCTCCGCTTCTTACTTTTTATAGGAGTTTATCGTGTGATTGTTGCTCTCATCTTATCCCCTCTCTTTCCTTTTATTTTCAATTACACTTTTTCATATTAGTCTGTACTCTTTGAATATTTTTTACTCATCCAGTAGCATTTTTTTCTTATAATTGGCTTATATATATATATATATATATATATATATATATATATATATATATATATATATATATATATATATATATATATATATATATGACTACTTTTGTATCATTGAATTACATTGTGTGACTTTATATAGATTTCTTGTGATGCATTATTGTTCATCTAAATTTGATTGTTGTTTTAGAGAGAGAGAGAGAGAGAGAGAGAGAGAGAGAGAGAGAGAGAGAGAGAGAGAGAGAGAGAGAGAGACTTCCTAGTCTGTGATGACCTTGAGAAAGTGAGTTTGCATGTCTTTCGTGCAATGTGTACATAGTGACACGTCCGGACTCCAGCTGGGTGCATGATGACGTCCTTACATGGGTTTATACCGCGCCTATAGCTCAACCAGCCAACCTTGCGACTGAAATTCCATGTATGTAGTGAGAGCGTGTATAGTATTAGAACCATCCTGAACACCTGAAGAAGGTTTTCAGTTTTTTATGGTTATAACTTGACGCTGACGGCCTTAATGATGTGGGCGGTCGATAGGCCTAAAGCCCAAATAAACAACCATCTAACCTTGCCGTATGTTGAAAGGTACTGGAGAAGTTGAGGCCTTAGAACCTATTATTCTTCTTTCCTCCTCTACTCTCTTCTATCTTTCTCTTGCTTCTCAACAGAACCCTGCCACATTCTTGAGTTCCAAAATCCCGTTACTCAGTTGCCGAACAAGAAAAAATATTCGAGTTTTTTTTACCCCGCCTCTCGGACTAGGTAGCTCTTCTGTTACTCGCACTTTGTATATTTGATGGATGATTTAGAAACAGGGCTAAATGACGTTTCAACTGAGTATAACCATTCAACACAGCAACAGACATTTGTGTATATATATATGGTTGTGTCTGTTTAACAAGAGATCCTGATATGATGTTGTAACGTGAGGTGGCTAAAGTGCACGGCACTCCTCCAGGATGTGTAGTGACTGTTTAAAAGGTTTGGTATGCTGTCTGTCTGCTGTAGTTAGGCGTAAGTGCGCACGCGTATATGATGATTTGTTGAATCAAAGCCTTCTGGTTGGATGAAATCATATTTCCTATTTCAGTAACATTCGTTCGAGATACAGGAATATCTTCTTAAGAAAGCCCTGAACCAGAGACTAAAAATATCCAAGGGGGTTGGATATAGCTTATACCCAGTCCCGGGGTGGTTGGGGGAGATCAGTGGCAGGCCAATAGTTTAAAAGGCTGGGCTGGCTTCTACCTCTGACCACCCTGGGTTGTATACACTCTTACTTCTATTGCAGTTGTCAACAGTCATTTCATGTAACCACTTTCTCTGGAAAATGTTAAAAGGAATCTCGGGAACTTGAAAAATCTCCGCCGTAGTAGTAGGGCGATCCACGGGGCTAGGAATGTTGGCGCCTGATATTTATGAATGGTACTCTGTCCGCTGTAAGTGTTACCGTGGTTTTTTTTTTTTTTTGTGAATCGTTTGATGAACTGCTGTAAGTCGTTGCGGTGAATTGTCGCAGATGTGTTTTCTTTTTATGAATCATTCTTTTCTGTGATGATGTGAATACAAGTGTGTACGATTTTTGTGTTGAATGATAGTTTTTATTTTTTTCTTGCATCGAACTGTAACTGTAATCTCAAGCCACAAGATGAATAACGCGTAAACAAATGACCATAATAGAAGGATCTTCCTGTCATAACTCGGAAAGAAACCACCATTTTTTATTTATATGCACCATCCGTGGCCGCCTGTCAGAGCGTACTGAATAGTTTCCAGTAACCTCACCTCCCTATATAAATATGTGGTAATGGCTACTGATATGAGCAAGTGAAGAAAAGGAAGAAGAGGAAGCTGATATGAGCAAACCTTTATTTAAAAGTAAAGAATTTGCCTTAGTGAAAATAATATTGAAGGAAACGTTCGCAATATTACGGTCCGATATCTTATTATTGTCGTTCATTTATCCTGTGGTTCAAAGCCTCATCCCACCTCTGAGGTTGGATGACATGAACAATAAAAGAAGGGGACATCGATGCTGCTTTCGACATGACATTGCATTTCATAACGCACAACTTCACTAAGGATTTTTCACATTCATTTGCTGATATCAGGACGATATATCCAGTTCATCTTTAAAGAATTTCATATTCTGTTTTAAACATTATTTTTGGAGATGGAGTCCTAACAAGGCATACGCGAGCAAAAAAGAAAAGCGCTTATTTTTCAGTGATACTGCGAGTTACACTGCTTTAGAAATTGAAATTGAAAGATTATTTTGGTTGAACCTTGTTATATACACATCTGTCATCGTCCCCTTAATGGACCAGTTTATTGTCTTTTCTTTCTCCTTTACATAAACATGGGTTGCTGGCATTCAGTCTATAAACACACTATCTTCATCCTACACATAACACTCGACATGTAACTCACATGAGTCTTTATTCGTAACTCTAAATTTTCCTGCGGTGTTTGGTATGACGTTGCTCTGCCTAATGACAAAATATCTTTCAAAGTTCATCGACAATTAAGTTGTCCCCTTGAACAAGATCGTGTGGCCAAATCCGAAATCAGATTTTAGTATAGATTCACAGTAGAGCATATATACGCATATCAAGCAGCTGGGTTCTCCGTTTCATGTACGCTATGCCAGTGGATTCATAAAAGGCTCGTAGCGTCTTCTTTCACGGCAAGTACTGGCCCGCTGTGGTGATTGCTTCGGAGTCACGGACGGCTGTGCATGAGAATTCTTCTAGTTGCGTGGGATGATCTTGCCAAAGCTGGTCTGCCCGTTGCCCGCACTGAGGAATGTGTGAGGCAGTCTAGGTTGCAATGTCTGGCATCTCTTCTTTCGTGTCCAGAGGCTGGGATGTGCGTACGTACATGTGTCCCCTGTGAACTCAAATGACAACTTAGTGTTTGCTGTCAAAACGTTTTATACCAGTCTCGAAACATCTTGTCCGCTCAAAGCGACAAATTAGATACGAAGCCACAATTATGTTTCAGTGTTCTTTCGTCTCATCCTGCTTTTACCCTGAGCGAAATCTGACACTCCTGCCCATCTCACAAGAAGCTTCTAAAGACATGAGTGTTATCAGTATTCATAGGTTAGTGTTTTATCTCACCTGGTTCATGGTGCAGGATTCATTCATGTTGTACAGAACGACGCTTTTATTCCCAGATTCTCCATTTGTTTTTAAAAGCCCGGGAGATGCAGGTGGTGCTTGATGTGTTTACATTTTCATCCAGTTTGCTTTTAGTGCTGATGTTTATACCTAGAGACGACTTTTATAATTTTACTCGACTAACTCTTCAGAACACAGTTTTCGTGGGAACGAAGGCAGAATCTGAGGCTAGGCATTATAGTAATGGACTAGAGCCATATAATTTAGCAGTGTGAGAGTGAGCGGTGATATCCTGGCTCGCATGCCGGACCACTCAACCCCTCTTACTGAACCCACACGCCATCAGCTACACTTTCCTTGATGTTTCCTTTAATTGTTTTTTCATTATTCTAGTTATATTACCTGGTTTTATGGTTATCCAAGGGACACATGTCTTACTTATATGTCTCATAACTTTCGTAATTAATGGTGTGATTACCCACGAACGTTACATAATTTCATTTAGGTATTTAGTAATAAAATAATGATGTTGCAAAGACTTAAGAGAGGTTTGTAAATAAAGAATATGATTTTAACGTTATGAAAATATATTTTCCGGTTGGCTTGTGTGTGTGTGTGTGTTTCAAGTGTAGTGTTTGTGTGTGTTGCGAGTGTGTATTTATTTATTCAGTAAAGTAATCAAAGAATGAGTATTTACAAGGAATAAGGATTTAACTGACAGCTCTACCACTATACACAACCACAAACCTTAAAGCATCAAGTAATGAAACCACAGACTGTCAAGCAGTGTCATGCAGCGAAGCCACAGATTGTCAAGCATGAAGCCACAGACTATCAAGTTGTGATGTTACAGACTTGTAAGCAGTGAAGCCGCAAACTCATACGGTGAATCTAAGAGACTGTCAAGCTGTTGAACGGTAGACAAGCAGTGAAACTGGATTGTCAAGGAATGAAGTCTTAGACCTTCAACCGCTAGGTGATCTGATTCGAGAGAGTATATAGAAGACCAGCGTGTGGAAAGCATCATCATTAAAACCCTGTATCCTTGGTGCAGACACAAAGTACTTAAACTGGGAAAAAATTGTGAGGGCGTTCAGAGCGAGTATGATCTCTCTACAGAAGGATGGGACTGCTGACAGACATCAACAAGTTAACCAGTAAAGGGTAAGAAAGTTGGAGAAGCATAGGTCTTATAAACAGATGAAAAGAATACCGAAATAATGCATTTGGGGCAGTGAAGACTATTTGTAAGGCACAGAATACTTTCCGAATGCTGCTGTACAGCGTCAGTTAAAACGGTTAGTATAATCAGGTCTTTTACTCAAAGAAGCCGACACATTTACTGTTGACAGAAGAAAGAAGAGCGGAGATTATTAAACAAACGCTATTTAACAAAAGAATATTTAGTGAAACAACAGTAACACGCAAGATTTAAGACCGTGTCTCGTGTATATATTGCAGCAGTCTCCCGCGAGCCCCTCCCCCCTCCCCAACGAATCACGTTGTAGCTCCGTCCCTTCGTCGAGAAGGCTCTTGTCCCTCACCTCCCCCCCCCCCCCCACACACACACACACACACCACACCACACACTGCCCCGGGGTCAGCAGACCCCTGGAACTCCGTCTTCATAAAGAAAGGACAAGCAGTCTTTCAGGGGACTAATTGACAATATAATGGCTTAGTGTGGAGAAATTCGGTTCCTTCGCAGTTGAGGAAGCGAAGAACTCAAGAGCTGAACCAGAATACAAAACAAATTATTGGTGATTAGGCCTCAATGAAAATTTGGGTAGACATAACTTCTGCAAAGCACCAGAAAATCACCGGGAAGTTAATGAAAGCCTGAACTTTGCGAGGTTTCAAGACGAGAAATGTAAAACCATTTATTGTGCCCATCAGAACATCTCTATAATGTCACCGGCAGAAGTTGGAGAAATCAGTGAACAAGATATATTTCGGAATCAGTTATGGCTACGCTGTCGAACAGGATGAAACTCATTTTTTTTTGTTACTTTTCAGCTGTGAAGTTTCATACATTCAGAAGCGTCTTAGAATAAATATCTCCACGTACCAAGTATATAGATTTGATTTTTTTTATTTCTTTTTCAAAAGGGTTTTAAGTGGCTGGAGTTGAAGCTTTGAATATATTTCTAAATTGTTGGCTGGAAGGACGGGGATTGGGGTTAAGTGCTGATAGCGGGAAAATAGAAATCAAGAATCTGGGAGGCGTTTGTCGGAAGATGGGTACAGTAGTGAAGAAGAGACAGAAGGAAAGAGTGGAGTAAATAGTTCCTGGTCATAACCCAGATGTTCCATTTTCAAACATAATTTTTGTATGGGTTTTAGGCCTATCAACTGCCAGGGTCATTAAGGCCGTCACCGTCAGGCTACATCCACCCACCGAAAAATCTTGAACATCTTTATGTATTAAGGGTAATTCTCAGACTAAACATACACCCTCACTCTGCATGTGTCCCGTCAGCCAAATTGAGGACTTTAAATATCTGAAAAGAACAAATTCACATAGTTTTAGACTAGGATATTTGCATGTATCACCTTTACTTACATCAAATGATACAATGTTTGTCATATTCCTTCAAGTTTTTGCATTGATATTTTACTTTTCTCTTTATAAGTTCAGTTCGAACGTGGATTCTGGTGGTATTTGTGATCTGAAAGCCACGCGGATCATGTTAACGCCTTTTGATAGGTCAGTGTGGTTAACCGAGGGATTATTTTACATAATCTGACAAGCAATTGTAGATTTTAATTACAGAAACTTATAATGGCATTCCACTGTTGTCAGCTGAGGGAAATGAATATTGTTTTTGAAATGAATCAGGTGTTTTGTTGAGCTAGATTTGAATTGAGCTTGCCATGTAAGTGATGACTTCCTTACACCGAGCCCGTAAACTGGAATCTAAAGCAGAAAATTGGTTCCATAGAATCAACCTTCATTCAGACGTGTAGTCACTGGTCCCTTCAAGCCATGATCATCTCTCCATATTTTACAACTGTATACGACCGCTATTATTCCTCCTGTAATGGTATACGGATTTTCAGAAGTAGTGATACAGACGCTCTCTATTGTGCCAGTTAGAGCTATTTCATTACCAGTTTGTACATTATGTGGAGGGAGTTTTACGTTAGTGAGGCCACATCTTTTGAATTTCTACTTTTATGCAACTTTTTAAGCTTTTAGATGTCGTCACATTCACAGTTTCATCACTCGGCTGGTCGTGTTATCTTGGTGAAATACCTGGGAAAGTGTTCAGGGGTCTTCTATCCCCTCAGGGGCGCCCCGTCAGAGCCCTGTTGGTTTTCTGTGATGATTGCGTTAACTTATTACATCCAACGAAGACGGTTTTCGGTAGGCCTTACGTTGAATTACATCAGTGTAAGCTTGGATTACCAGAGAAACTGTTGTATCAAAAAAATAAACTTATGTAATAATCTTGTCACCTATTAACTTTTTAACATTGATGAAAATATATTATGTCAGACTTTATTGATTGTCTGTATTGAAAAGATTAGTGTAATTGTGTAGAATATCATGCGCTGTGCGTGTGAAAATCTTAAAGATATGCTTATATAGGCAATAGGAAAACTGCATTATCCCTTAGTATTTTACGTAAACTTGAGAATTACCACAGCCTGTTTCTTGCGGTAAATGTACGCGTTGCTTCATTTTTAATGTTTTCGCCAGACGCTGTTCCCAGAGCCTTTGAAGATGTGTGTGGTGGATACATACATTGATAAATTGGTCTGTCTGTCCCGCACAGTCTACCCAGCTGTCACCTCCAGCAGCTCTTCTCAATATGCTTTGGTGGGAGATAGCTCCTCATGTATTTATTATCATGCAGATAATATTGTACTTGCATGTACTGTACAGTATATATATATATATATATATATATATATATATATATATATATATATATATATATATATATTGGTGTTACCGGACTCCGCCTGCTTGAGGATACACCGCGAAAAGAAGTTAATTTTGGTGAGGCTGTATCATTGGTAGTACAGTCTCGTTCAGTTTTCATTACAAATGAGTCTACATTTCCCAGATACTGAATCCACATACAATGTTTTACGTTTCGCTTATTGTACCATCTTGATGAAGTCCGTAGATATTATAACGCTCAGCGAAGTTTAGATATTATTAATGCAAGACCAGACATTTGATTGTTGTGGACGAGCATGTGTGTGGCAGTACGTCAGTGATGCAGGCCTGGCCTGTGAAGCTGTCTGAAGACCGTCTCTCTCTCTCTCTCTCTCTCTCTCTCTCTCTCTCTCTCTCTCTCTCTCTCTCAGAGCATCGACACAAACACCGTGTATCTCACCCCCCCCCCCCCCCCCCCGCTCAAGTCGTGTGTGTGTCAACGTTCCCCGGCGTCTGCTGTTGCTGCAACAGGTACCTGTTACATCTCCGCCCGCAACCCCCACGCTGCCAGCAACCATCCACATCATGCTGCAGCCCACACGCCACCCACAACCCGCATGCTACTCATCACAACCCACATGCTGAGTAACCTTACTCTTGACAATCACCCACACACTGACCACTATTACCCATATTGCAACATTTATTACTACACCACCAGCCACACGCGAACCACAACTACCCACACACACCACATTGCCCCAATGGTCGCACCATATAAGCTGCCGTAGGGAGGAAGGTGGCCCGTGCGACGGTATAGTTCAGCGGGCCATATATGGGGCGGCCACTCTCTCCGCTTGGTGTGCCCAGGGTGGTGGTATCTAGAGGGTATGGCCATCTTTTGCTCTGCTTGATCTTCACAGGTGGTCCAAGCACGCAACCCAGGACTTGCATGACCCTGCCCCTCACCAGGTGATGCAGGCACCTAGTAGGCGTGGTGTGGGCGGCTTAGTAGTACTCCAGCGGCAGGAGGCAACGCCCGACCTCGTAAACCAGTTTTTGCCATGCCGCCCACACAAGAGCCGGTACGCGGGGGTAACGTGGGATGAATCTAATGTCTTTGGAACGTCACTATGGCAGACGTATGAAGTTAAAATACTTCATATACTTCAAATCGTCATGCGTTTGGTGGGTCCAAGGGCGTGAGATCCGCCGCTCCAGTGCCTATCGCTCAAGGTATCGTTGCTTCTCAAATAACGAATGTTTTACATAGATTACAGTACGACTTTGCCTTACGTTGTTTAATGTCCGTTTTAGGAGGTGTTAGTGAGTTAGATATGTTGACATGATGCATTAACAAATGAGACAAGCATTTTTTTTTCATAAAAGAAGCATAAAGCAATTCTTGTTCATTGTGTCATGGAAAGGATGGTTGTTCATCCAGGCTGAAGGTGGCTATAACAAGACAGCCAGCAACATGAAAAGTCCATTCATGGCTGATGTAGGGTGGACGGGACAGCCTGCGATAGTGGCCGCATTCAACAATGGCTTTGCCAAGACCACCAACAACATGGTAGAGTCCTACCATGGTTAACGCTGGTAGGGACAGGACTGCTGGCAACATATTAGTTTTCAGCACGACGGCAGGTATTATAGGTCACTCAAGATGTGAGCTGATTTCCATGATATCAATAGATTATTAATAGAGCAAAATGGAATTTTGTCGCGAAACATCTTTCTAGAGTGATCATATACTCGTAACTATTAGAACGATAGATCACTCGATCTGAAGGTTGCTGTAAAGTTTTAGGGAATGAGATTTAGGTCAGGAATTACTAGCAAAGTGCAGGGAAAGTTGCTGGAAACAATTTACCATGCTTTTTGTTAGATTTGATCCAGTCTAATAAATGTTCAGAAAAGTGATGATTCGACCGCATCTGATGCTTGATTAACACAAGAGTTATGAGTATGCTTCATTGTTTGTAGATTTACTCAGGATTTCCTTTGAATTAAACTTCATCACTGAAGATAATTTACAGGCTCTTGTAATTTATTTAGCACTTTTATGTAGCTGGAATATGAAGCAAAAACCTTGCAGATTAATGTAGTAAAAGGTCGCATGAAGGATTCTAACACTAATTTTGCAGAATGTCAGTGAATTCACCTTTTAAAGTAAATGTATTTTCATTTTGTAGCAAAGTAACCTGTATTGGTTGAAAGTTCTCTCTCGTGAAATACCCACTAGAACAAAGCATGATATTGTGTGCAGGATCACCTGTGAGTGGCTTATAGTTCATTCATGTTAATGGTTTCCGAGATGTAAGTGCCTCAAAAACACATTATCTTGTCCCCATTCTCCTCCCCAAGTGATTGCCATACTTTTGGAATTTGACCTGGTATTGTACCTCATAACATGACGTCTCACCTGTACTTCACGGTGGTAAAGCAGCTGGCAACATGTGCTCTGCGTTCAGCTGTCAACCCATGGCCCACTTTTCTGTTCTCACTATTGGTTCACACAAATAAGGCCTCTGTATTGTGCACTCGTATCCTGTGTATTTCATTGGTTCTGTGAATGCACATAATTGAATTGAAACATTTATATTACTGCATTTCTTGTAACAAACCCTAACAAATGTGCTTGTGTTACAGTGTATTGGTGTGGTGGAGGTTGTGGTGGCCATCTACTGTTTGCTCAATATTGAAGAGACCAGGAAAAGGCTAAAGTTTGAGAATTCAGTCTTGTTTGGTATCGACCCAGAATCAGATGCAGGTATGTATTAGAGATGTCACATTATCTACAGTGAATTCTAATCACCATATTTTCACAGGCGATAGTATGAAATATTTCAAAAAGCCATCACAAATATTCAACAATTATTGTATAAGTATATATATATATATATATATATATATATATATATATATATATATATATATATGTATATTCAAAAATGTATCTAGACAAATATTAAATGCATACCTTTGTTTAGTCTTCCCCAAATAACAGTAATGATGAAACTTTTCACCTATTAATATTTTTCAGCTGCTTACATCTTTTTTGCCATTCTTCTGCTTGTGGCTACCATATACATCATCGTTTGTCTGCTGCTCATCCATGGCGTGAGAACGGTGAGTAGCTTAGCCGAGTAATTTGCCATCAGAAAAAACAAATATTTCATATCATAATTTGCATCAAGACCTTAATAGGGATTTTGCAAATTTATGATACGGTTTCAGATAGAAAGATGTAAAAATAACTGCATGCAGGTAATCTAAGCTTTGAATGAAAATGGGATGATGTTTGTCATTACCAAATTTTATTGTAAGGGGGGGAACTCTACATTCATGGACTCATCTTCTGAACTTTCTGTACAGTCATAAAATGTTTTAAACTTTTGTATGCTGTCAGCATTCACAACGTCAACTCTGAGTTTAACTCTGATATAATAAATGTTTCGAAAATTTGAGAAACCTTTTCTCCACAGGGCAGAGGTTAGGTATTTCAGGTTTTAAAACATTTTTTTAACCATAATCTCATTCTGTTCCTCTTATCTTTCCTCCCCTTTTAATAGAAAAGCTGAGAACTGAGTTGTAGCCAGATGTAATCAATGACAGACTTCTTCTTGGAGTTTGTTGTGTAAATCCTGTTCACCCTGGGAAAAACTAATTGTCTTTTTTTTTTCTTCCCCTTTTAATAATGGAAGATTGATGTTTTATATCTATGCATATTGTTGTGTGACAGAATTTGGTAAAAGATTGTGTATTTGTGAGACCATGGTGAAGAGAGTGACACTTGATTGTTTTTGTTAGACCATATGAGAGTAATGATGTTTTTCTTAGACCATATGAGAGTAACAAGTAATTTCCTCTGAGACACTGTACCATGTTTCCTCTATATGTTAACATTAACGGTATAAGAAGTCACATAGATGTTAACATGATTTGATTTCAGTGACATTACTTTTTAAGGGTTTCTTCTCTCTTACTACTACTACTGTGGTACTTTTTAATCATTTCTTACATATTAAGTCAAAATTGTCTCACCATTTATGAACAAAAATACCATTGGAAACCTCAAGAAAAGAGCAGATAATAGCTGTTATTTAGAATGTTAGGAGGTCACCATGCAGTTGCCTATTAAAGTTCAGATAGTGTATTGTGTCAGTGAATGACTGATAAAGAAGAATAATAGGCATACCTTTCTAGTTTTAGATATTTAATCCATTGGAATTTTATGATAACTATATTATCGATAGAAAGTGACTCTTGTTTATTTTTGTAAATAGTATACAACTAAAGTATATTACTCTTATCCCAAGTGTTTTGACATTATTTTGTTTCTCTTTCACAGAAAGACCGATTCTTGCTGCTGCCATGGATATTCTTCACCTTCCTGAATATGGTCATGGCCTTTGCTGGAGGAATTCTTACCCTCATCAATTCACATGGATATGCACTAAACATTATTGTTGGTTGTATTGTGCTCTGTATTTCCATCACATGGATCTACTTCACATGTGTTGTTTTCAGTTTCTTCCAAGCCCTACAGGATGGGGATTATTGGTGAATCCATCCCTGAAACCTCATCCTTGATGGAATCACAACCAGCAAGAAAATCACAGCCATGCTTTACAAGATCTGAGCAAGAGTAGACAAGTGTCTGAAAGGGTTTTCACTACATATCTTTTCCTGCAGAATGTGGTCTCAGCCATCTTTCAGACTAAGGGAATATCTCCTAAGTTACCACATGCATTTATGATATACTCACCAATGAATATTGCAAGTATAATGTATCATATCTTGTGTAAAAAGAGCCGTATAAATGCATCCGATTTCATTGTCTGCTTTTGTGCGAGTTTTATTTTTTATAGATATATATATGTGTATATATATACATATATATATATATATATATATATATATATATATATATATATATATATATATATATTCCATCACATCGCCCATTCTATAAAGAAATAGAGTAAGGCAACAGAGTCATAGATTTGTAGACATCATTAAGATAATTTCACTGACTACAGAATAGATAGAGCTCTGATTCCAGGTACAGATTCTCCATAGTATTATTTGCTGTGCAAGTGTCTGGTAAATCAGATTTTTATGTATTGTTAGATTATGGAATAGTTCAGTAATATATGTATTTTTTCTTAGATTTGAAAAAGGAAATAATCAGTTTATTTAAGGAAAAAGTTCAATATTTTTTTATAATTTCAAGACCAGTAAATGAATCCCACGTAAATGATATTCATTGTCTTTCATATAAATCATATCCATTTATACCAGTAAGTAAATATCATTATTTGTCAGAGCCTTTATCCCTTTAAAGTAGATGGCAGTTGAAACTGAGAACATTGTACAGGTAAATAAAAAAATCAGGCAGCAGGAACCCAGAAATTTGTTTCATGGTTTTGTCATGATAAAATCTTATTTCATCCTTTTCAGTTTACTAGTATTGTGACATTCATATAAAAATCTACATAACATGCTTGATTACGATCAAGTTTTTTCTTTCAAATATGCTCAGGAATTATGACAAAGAAAAAATCTGGCAATACCCAAGCCCGAAGCACTTTGAATTTTTGATGTCATACCTGTACTGTTTTTAATTTGTATATTCAGTGCTAGTTTTGCATGTTGAAATGACATTAACTTAGCATGACTGCTCCTCCAGATGAGGCTTATTGTTTAATTTTCCATTCTCTGTTTCTGAAATTACTAAAGAAGTGAAATGCCATTTATAAAAGTAAAGCTGGATATCACTGGCATTTTGCTTAAGTGAAATGATTTACATAATGTGTTAGTTTTTGGTACAGTAGCAACAAAATCTGGTTCTGGATTTGAATTGAAATTGCCCAGTTCTTGACATCATTTTTTTCTTTTTTCTTTTTTTTTAATATGGTTATGGGTGTATAAAGTGCCATTGGAGTGCCAAATTCAGAGCTATTCATGCTCAGTCTTTTGAGAACAGTGTAACTTATTGTAAGGAACATTTAGGGGAGGCACAATTTTATTTTCTAAGAAAATGTTGATACATTAAAGGTATCTACTTTGAATACTGAAAAAAAAAATTGCAAGATATTATAATGATGTGATTATCAGTAATGATATCATTTCAAGCCTTGTGTATGTAGATTGAGCTCTTATTTTGAAGTCTAATGTTATCGTCTTGTGCAAGGTGATTTAGTACAAGATTTGAATTGTTATGTATTCTTATATTAAAGTAAAACAATTTCTAGCATGTTATGTGATAACATGTTGCGTTTTTTCATAAAAGTTTACTGGCCAACTATTTTTATTATGTGAAAGCTAGGTAATGAGGGTTGAAAAAATGTGGAAGTGGTAATTACATTATTTACCATCAAATGTCAAAAAATCTTTAAGTATGGTATATATTTATGAATATATAATGCCTATGTCTTATTTCTCAAAATATTTTGAATATTATCAAGTATACTGTAGCAAGTACTGTACTGTATGAATGCATTCACCTGTGCAGACTGGGATTTGGAGCTCTTTGTTCATTCATAAATGAAAGCCTTACACTTGCTAACTCTTAATCATGGCCACAAGAGTGTCTTTTCATAAATTGTTGCTCCTTTCAGTATAATCAGATTATATGTCCGTCATTTTATGTGTGAGATTTATTTCATGACATCATTTACATTTGTACTTACATTCACACTCACATAGCAAAGCTCGTACTTCTTGAGTGTAGCTGGCTTGGATAGTTTACATTGTTAGTTCATGAATGTTTAAGAGATAGGTTTGTAGCAATTTATCACCCCTTTTCCTATACATGTAATATCGATTTCTGTCTGAAACTTTATATGAATCAGATCAGCTTGTTGTAACTGGCATATCTTTTTCATTTTCATGATATTTTATGAAATACTAGATATCCAACATCATGTTGTTATTATCATTATTACAATTATTAATATTAGTAGTAGTTATTATTATTATTATCCATAGAATGAGAGAAAAAATACTGCCCACATATCTCCTGTATACCATAAGTGACAACAAGGAGGAGAGGAAACATGGACAGGAAATCCTCTTCTACTGTATTACTTCTCAAAAAAAGAATGGAAGAAGTAACCAGGTAGGGTGTTTTTCCTTCAAGACTCATTCATCTGTTTCTGCTGCTGCCTTGCACCCACATTAGATAGTTATAAACTGAAAAAAAAAATTTACCCTTATTATTTTTGTAAGCATTAATGCACCTGTTATAGATATTTATATATGAGACCCAACTACATAGCAAGCACTGAGCCAGTCATTCCCAAAAGCTTCATCTCCAGCACCCTTAGTTTTTACCACAGGGAGCAGTTTTATTTGCAAACCTCTACATTTTCATCCAATGTGACCTCCTGAAGTCCAGTGCCACTGCAAAGATTTGATTGTCAAGCATATTAAGGTGAGGTGTTAGAGAAATTTTATTTGATATTGCAGGTACAGAATTTTAGTGGTTCTTAGGCAACCAGTCATTGTTTTGATTGGTTTTTTTTTTGTAGTAGTTTTGTTATGCTGTATATCCATTTTACAGAAAGGCAGTAAAGCATAGTTTAGGATGGAACAAATGAATTATTGATAGAGGATACTAATGGATTCTTCTTCTTGTCCAAATCTGGTATTTACTTCGTTTGTGGCCTTTGTCATGATGTTTGCAATGTGGGGAGATAATGTCACATTTGCCATTATATGTGATGCACAGTAAAATTGGGATTTTGGTGAGTTAGAGGGGATGACCATTTTGGAAGACATGGTTGCAGATTGGTCAGGAATTTAAGGGATGACTGAAGACTTCTATGGTGATGCAGACAATCTGTTTTGTGTGAGTCACTGTTCTTATTTTGTGACTTGGTATTACAGGTTTGTTGTTGTTTGGATAGTGTCAGGATGCTGTGATGTGATTGGAAGGTCATTTACATATAAGAGGACTGACACTTTCAGGTCTGTAAGGAGATGATAGGAACTCCTGTCAGAAGAAGAAGAGGATTGAAGAAAGAACTACCCCTTTAGGAATTCCATTTTGAGCTTGAGGAGTCTGTAGAAGCATTTTTGAGTGACTGGCTTGTAGTTCATCTATTAAATTAGCTATCTATCTGTTTGTCTGTATAACTCTCTCTCTCTCTCTTTCTCTCTCTCTCTCTCTCTCTCTCTCTCTCTCTCTCTCTCTCTCTGCATATGTTATTATTATTATTATTTTACTTTGTCGCTGTCTCCCGCGTTAGCAAAGTAGTGCAAGGAAACAGATGAAAGAATGGCCCAACCCACCCACATACACATGTATATTCATATATATTTGATATTTCCCATGTTAGTGAGGTAGCATCAAGATCAGAGGATTGAGCCGTAAGAGGTAAGATCCTCACTTGGATCCGTTATCTGTTCTCTCATTTGGAAAAGCAAAAACTGAAAGGGAAGATCCCCCTCCCAGCCCCTTTTAGTCGCCTTCCATGACGCACAGGGAATATGTGGGAAGTATTCTTTCTCCCCTATCCCTGGGGATGATATACATAAGAACGTGAAACCACAAGGAAATGGAAAATACCATGTCAAGCACTTAAATATGATTATGTTATCAAGACTGTACTCTGTCTTACCAATGTAATTATATGAAAGTGCTTGAGACTTCCTGTTTTCCACTTCCTTGTGATTATACCCTGACACTTTGTATGTAACTGTTTCCTTGTGGTTTTACCTTCATTGTTAGTACTGTACACTCATGACAGATGAGCAGGAAGGAAGAGTGGAGTGATGAAACATAAGATGAAGCATGGAACACCAGTGTTCCATGCTACCTTTCCATAAAATGGATAGTAATCACACACATCACACACACACACACACACACACACACACTTCCTGCTCCAGGGGTCCGTTTTGCTATCTTTACGAAACTCCTGCAGCAATCAGCAAGCCAGCCATGTGCACCAGTCTGTGGACAGAGATAGCTTAAGACTGTAGTTCATGTGGGAGCAGGGGTAGCTGGGACTCTTTGGGACATGAAGTTCTTGAAGGGTGTGGTCTCAGCCTTTCTTCTTTGAGTGTAGGCCAGAGAAAGTTACAGCTGGTCCTCGATCCAGTCTCCTTCCCTCCCATGGTGCCACCATATATATATATATATATATATATATATATATATATATATATATATATATATATATGTGTGTGTGTGTGTGGGTGTGGTATAACATGACAACATGACAGATCCACATTGCATATTTTTTCTTACCATAGTCATGTCACCATTGCTTTTTCATTTAATTTTAATCCTCATATCATCTTTCTGCACAAATTTATAATCACTGCTACTTGCAAATATTTGAATATTGTTTATAGATCTATATATACTTATATATTTATGTATGCAGCAATGAAATGCCTAGACTTATAAACAAATACAGTATAACAATTTTTGACTTTTTTCTTTTTTTTAACCTTTTATTTATGAATATCAGCTTTCTATTTTCAGAAATAATGAATTTTCCATAAATTCTTATAAGATTCCCTTGTTGTGCTAAATATTTAAATTCCTTCTTTAGGAATTCTGGATTTTCACTGGAAGACAAGCTGAAGGTTTACGTGTCCACAGGAGATACAGATTGATGTCTGAAAATATTGATTATTTAAGATGAATTTTGAGGTTGAAAATGGTATAAAAAGAAATTGATTCTTTACCATAAGGAATTGAAATTTCCTGAATGGTAAGTTTAAAAAACCATGAAATAGTACACTACCATGTTCAGTGCCCACTATGAGCACAGATGTGTGATGAAGTGAAAACAATATTAATCTAAATCCCATCTTGTGCATATGTGTCTGTAGTAAAGTATACTAAAGTTTATATATTCCAACCTTGAATAACCAGAAGTCGGTACTAAGCAGCAGACATAAAGACTGTCGTGGTGCTCTCTGGTGATTCTCCAAGATTCAGTATTAAGTGAGGCTAGCAGCAAAAAATCCATGTTTGATCGAGATGTATTGGCAATAGCCAAACAATAACTGAGTATCAGCAAAATCTTAGTTTATATAAAGTCCCTATGTACTTTTTTTCTTTGTTTACACCAGCCACATGAGAGTCACTGTTCTTTATTCTGAGTGGCCTAATGCACTCGTGACAGCTAGTGAGTAATTGACTGGCTAAAACATACTCTTCCCTAAATCAGATTGTTTTTTGTTAAAGTAAACCTGTTGTGTTTTGTACTGTTCTAGGTTTTAGGCTCTGGTGACAAGAAAAAATTACTGAAATACTGTTAATACATAAAAAGCATGAGCTACCATAAGGACACAGATTCTGAAAAATATAAGGAAGTGTTGTATTACTTATGAAGGGATACAACCTTGGGAAATCAGTAAGGATCAAGAACTTTAGATTAAATCTCAGGTCTTAGAATTACTTTCCAAGTGCATTCACAAGGAGTGTAAATTTTCCAGTAAAATAAGAAAACGATAGTTGGTTACTTTTTGTTACTCTTTATCAAGGAAAACCTATGAAGTGTCTATATTTGGCATTAGTATTTTTCTGGGAAAAAAATATGAAGAAAACTCAAAACAAGTAATAATTTCACACCTGCAGGATGACATTAATTTCTTCATGTGGAACTGATTTCTTATGCCTTACTTTCATAATGATGGACAAACTGTAAAGGGCATGAAGAAAAAATCAAATGGATGTATTTAAAGGTATTCTTAGTAGACCTGCCCTGCCACCTCATGAGCACTCATCAAAAACATCATGTATTATTATTGCCTATCTTTATCTATACATCACAGTACACAACACACACTCATTATATTGTAAAGGGCTGGAAAAATTATTAAAGGATCACAAAGCAGCCCTTCACTGCCAACTCATAAACATTCATCAAAGATTGCATATCATCATTATACACACTATTTATGCATTATGATACATAACACACTTTCAGGTAGAATATCTTGATAGTATAACATCTGTAACTTGCCTAAATAATGATGAAAACAAAAGTAAGAAACAGAGAAATTCAATATTTCTATCACATCATTCTTATCCTATTATTCCTTATTATTCTCTCATGCCATACTGTCCTCAAGCATTTCATTTTTAACACATCCACTCTTTTTCATATTTGTTGATTTAGGCCTACATCTCATCCATTCATTTCTGCCTGGGACTACCATACTATTAAACATCCTCACAGACAGACCTGTGTTTCCACACTCCTTAAGGCATCTAAGATGTTGGCTCAATCACCCATGCCATGGATAACTTCAGCTTCCATGATTCCATTTGTAGCCAACCCCACTCCCAGGTATCTGAAACACTTTCTTCGGGTTATCTTTATTCATACTCACATTCCACCCAACCTGTCAGTCTCCCCTGCTAAACTTTATTACCTTATTTTCATGTACATTAACTCAAAACTTTCCCCTCTCACACACACTCATAAGCTCAGATACTAATTTCTGCTGTTTCTCACTGATGTTTACTGTTATAGCTACTTGCGGTGTTTGATGTCACCATGGCTGTTTGATTTGTTTATGAAGGGGGTTGTGAGGGACACGAATGGAGGTGCCTTGGAGAAAGGAGCAGATCTGCAGTTTATCATTGATATGGGTACCTGGTGAGTCAATTGCTGTTTGCTGATTTTACAGCACTGGTGGCAGATACAAGTGAAAAACAGCAGAAGCTGGTTACTGAGTTTCGGAGTGTGTGAAAGGAAAAACATGAGAGGTAGTGTGACTAAAAGCAAGATTATTAGGTTTAGCAGTTTAGAGAAAAAGCTTTGTTGGACTGTGAATTTGAATGGAGAGAACCTGGAGAAGGTGAAGTGTTTTAGATACCTGGGAGTAGATATGGCAGTAAATAGAACCATGAGAGCTGAAATGATCCATCGTTTGGGTGAAGGGGTAAGGTTCTAGGCATACTGAGGAGCATGCAGAAAGAAAAATGAGGTCTGTGAGTGCAAAGGTGGGCATATTTCATGGTATAGTAGTATTGACTATTGCATGGCTATGAAGCATGGGCCTTTAACAAAAGAAAAAAAATAAAGTATGGAAGTGAGGGGATATATTGGATATGAAGTGTTTGAGAATGTTATATGGTGTGAGAAGAGGTGATTGATTAAGAAATGGTAGTATAAGAGAGAAACTTGGGTTGTAAGAGGAGCACATATGTAACAACTGAAGAGGATGTGCCGAAATGGTTTGGATGTATGGAAAGGATGACTGAGCACCTATGTATCAGAAGTTGAGGGGACACAGAAAAGGGGAAACTAAAAAGAAAAGGATAGATTGCAATATATTTTGAGATATTGAGGCCTGAGCACGGGAATGGGGGAGGGGTATGAGGAGTGCATGAGATAGAACATTTTTGAGGGATGGGGTATACTGGAAGCAACATGTTGTCAATGGGCTGAATCATGGCCTATAAGGTAGTTTGGGAAACCATGGAAAGGTCCGTGGAGCCTGGGTGTGGATAGGACTCTTTGATTTCGTTCATTATACATGACAACTAACGAATGGATGTGAGTGAATGAGGCTATACTTTATCTATTCCTGGTGCTACCTTTCCGTTATGGGAAACGGTGAACATGTGTAATGTATACTTACTTCCTGCCCTAAGAATCTCTACTATCCTTGTAATGATATATAAATATATATATATATATATATATATATATATATATATATATATATATATATATATATATATATATATATATATATATATTTTTTTTTTTTTTTTTTCTTTTTTTCATACTATGCCATTTCCCGTGTTAGCGAAGTAGCGCCAAGAACAGACGACTGAGCCTTTGAAGGAATATCCTCATTCTCCCCCTTCTCTGTTCCTTCTTTTGGAAAATCAATAATGAGAGGGGAGGATTTCCAGCCCCCCCTGCTCCCTCCCCTTTTAGTCGCTTTCTACGACACGCAGGGAGTACGTGGGAAGTATTCTTTCTCCCCTATCCCCAGAGATAATATATATTGATCATCATAACTTTATTGATTATCATAACTTTGAAAGGGATATCGAGAGGGGGGGGAGGGGGGCTGGATATCCTCCCCTCCTGTTTTACTTTTCCAAAAGAAGGTACACTAACCACTGCACCACTTGCGTTTGAAGATCCCGCGCCCGAAAATCACTCGGAAGTCGATAACATTTGAATACAACACATACTTCTTTTTTCTTTTCCATGACGGTGTATGATACAGAGTCTGGTTTAATGATAGAAAGGTAAAGGTAGCCATAAATCAAATGACGTACATGAATGCGTTTACATTTGTAACAGATCTAATGTCTCCATGCTGTTAATTAGGAACATTCAAATCTACCGCGTGATGGAGCACTTACTACTTATTTTTTGGAAAATGAATAATATAACTGCTTATGTATCCTCTGAATCTAAAAGTAATAAAGGAATTTTAAGGTTATATTTGGGATCTTACTTTGAGAGATTTAAAAGCGTAAGTTTAACGAACTTGACAAAATATCAAGTATTACTTCGTACGACATGACAGAAAGGCGCGGGCTAAATAGTCTTGAATTTACGGAACTTCATCGATAAAATACTTGAAATAATAATTGGGAAACATATTATGATATGTCATTCAAAATATAAAGTTCATAGTTCTAGCTTGCCGTTCAGTTTTCCTAATATTTAATTTAAGACTGCAGGGTCTTAGTGTTTATTGACAAGTCAAATTTCCAAATCCGCAAGATGCCGCGACGGCGAGGTAGAGCTCGAGGAAGAGGTAAATAATGCTATACAGTATATATACATGTTACGTTTAAAATGTTAATACTAAGTTCAGAAATGTATTGCCACCTTGTTTAATTTTTTTGCAAAATAGACATCCTATTTGGAGATACTTAAGATGTCTGGGCAAACAAGGGAATAGATCGTGAATTCTATAATGTGCCAGTTACTGTTGTATTGCTGCATATCCTTCGTATGTTACTTAACATTATATGATAAACATTGTTGCGATATATTGTAGCTCAGGGTATCCCAAGTACACGAACAATTAGATTTTTTACTGTGAAAAAACATCGTTTCATACTCATATTTTTTTGTCTTCTTCCGTTGACGGATGAACGTTTTCGATTTGATATATTTTCACGAGAGTAGTAGCACTGGATTCCTCGCTTTACACCCTCCAGTGTTGGTACAGAGTGTGGGTTTATAGATGCAGCAGCACCTACTCCCAACATTTTTAAGTTGTCATACAGTGGACAGGCTTTGAAGTAGAGGAAATTTATGGAGTAAAAGCACATTATCAACAGTTGAAGGCATAAAGGATTTATTGGTACCAGTTTTGCGAAAGTTCATTAAGTATGATATGATCAGGAAGGATGCCTATGGTGTCTTGGATAGAATTTTACAAGATGGATGTGTGGTTTCTAGATGATAGAGTTAAACGAAATGGGTCCCATTGGAGTCCTTAAAATGTGTAGAGTTGAAGTAGATGGGATTTTAGGTGTAGCATCTCTAACTCCATCAACTTGAAGTTTTTATAAAGTGGGCAGGCCTTTGATGTGGAGGGAAATCGTGAGGAGTAGCATTCAAAATGAACAATTGAGAGTGTAATTAGGGCATTTGTAAGACTCGTTTGAATTAAAAATGTAATTCAACAGAAGAGTCACTTATGGCACCCCATCATTATTTCATAGTGTCATTGTTTGTATAAGATGTCAGAAAAGTGACTATCCAGCAGAGAGCTGACAACAAACATTCACATGGTGCTTTCGTGAATTCTATAGAGCTGTATTTGTTTCATGTCAAAATACAAACCAATTGAAGCTGTAATACAGCAAAAAAAAATATTAATTTAGAGTCTGTAAATGCCATTTGTCCTGTATTGATTATGCATTCCACTGAATGCCACCTTGTCATAACATTAGAATCTTACAATTCAAGTTTTGCAAAAATGTTGGGTAAGTTCAGATGTATACATAGATGCTGAAAATGGTCTGTATCATGAAGTGCCGTTCGAGGTTTGCTTGTACTGTATCCAGAACATCAGTAATGTATGCCTAATTTTTAAATGATTATGTTTAATTTTGTGGCTGAAGATATGTAAGAAGGTATATATATATATATATATATATATATATATATATATATATATATATATATATATATATTTTTTTTTTTTTTTTCATACTATTCGCCATTTCCCGCGATAGCGAGGTAGCGTTAAGAACAGAGGACTGGGCCTTTGAGGGAATATCCTCACCTGGCCCCCTTCTCTGTTCCTTCTTTGGAAAAATTAAAAAAAAAAAAAAAAACGAGAGGGGAGGATTTCCAGCCCCCCGCTCCCTTCCCTTTTAGTCGCCTTCTACGACACACAGGGAATACGTGGGAAGTATTCTTTCTCCCCTATCCCCAGGGATATATATATAGGTATGTATATTTGCGTGTGCGGACGCGCACACATACACATGTGTATGGGGGTGGGTTGGGCCACCCCCCCCGTCTGCTTCCCCGCGCCACCTCGCAAAGGTTATTAGGTTATTAGAGCAAGGTTATTAGGTACAGTAGGGTCGAGGGTCAAGTCAATTGGGAGGTAAGTTTGAATGGAGAAAAACTGGAGGAAGTAAAGTGTTTTAGATATCTGGGAGTGGATCTGGCAGCGGATGGAACCATGGAAGCGGAAGTGGATCATAGGGTGGGGAAGGGGGCGAAAATTCTGGGGGCCTTGAAGAATGTGTGGAAGTCGAGAACATTATCTCGGAAAGCAAAAATGGGTATGTTTGAAGGAATAGTGGTTCCAACAATGTTGTATGGTTGCGAGGCGTGGGCTATGGATAGAGTTGTGCGCAGGAGGATGGATGTGCTGGAAATGAGATGTTTGAGGACAATGTGTGGTGTGAGGTGGTTTGATCGAGTGAGTAACGTAAGGGTAAGAGAGATGTGTGGAAATAAAAAGAGCGTGGTTGAGAGAGCAGAAGAGGGTGTTTTGAAGTGGTTTGGGCACATGGAGAGGATGAGTGAGGAAAGATTGACCAAGAGGATATATGTGTCGGAGGTGGAGGGAACAAGGAGAAGAGGGAGACCAAATTGGAGGTGGAAAGATGGAGTGAAAAAGATTTTGTGTGATTGGGGCCTGAACATGCAGGAGGGTGAAAGGAGGGCAAGGAATAGAGTGAATTGGAGCGATGTGGTATACTGGGGTTGACGTGCTGTCAGTGGATTGAATCAAGGCATGTGAAGCGTCTGGGGTAAGCTATGGAATGCTGTGTAGGTATGTATATTTGCGTGTGTGGACGTATGTATACACATGTGTATGGGGGGGGTTGGGCCATTTCTTTCATCTGTTTCCTTGCGCTACCTCGCAAACGCGGGAGACAGCGACAAAGTATAAAAAAAAATATATATATATATATATATATATATATATATATATATATATATATATATATATATATATATATATACATATATATATATATATATATATATATATATATATATATATATATATATATATATATATATATTTATCCCTGGGGATAGGGGAGAAAGAATACTTCCCACGTATTCCCTGCGTGTCGTAGAAGGCGACTAAAAGGGAAGGGAGCGGGGGGCTGGAAATCCCCCCCTCTCTTTTTTTTTTTTTTTTTTTTTTTTTTTTTTTCCAAAAGAAGGAACAGAGAAGGGGGCCAGGTGAGGATATTCCCTCAAAGGCCCAGTCCTCTGTTCTTAGCGCTACCTCGCTAATGCGGGAAATGGCGAATAGTATGAAAAAAAAAAAAAAAAAAAATGTATATATATACCTCCTACATTTTGTTGGTCAGTAAGAAAGACATGAACAGGGGACAAGAATTTTTTTCTTGTAATTTCATCTTCTAAAATTTAGTAGGATTGAGGAAGAAACCAAACATGGATTGTTTTTATCAATAGCTCAGTCATGTTTCTGATAATTCCTTGCTAAGGTGGAATAAGGCTATAAAGTGTTAAAAAAAAACGATGATTTTAATTTATTTGTCTCAAAGCATATATTCCTGACCTGTACAGAAAATATATCTAATATAAATTTTTTGTAATTCTGTTCATTGCTGTTAGGAAAGAGACAAGTATGCTCCCAGAGACAGAAATCTACACAAAATAGAAATCATAGGCCAGTAGTGATCAGTATAGATGTCACATCTTCCAGTGATGATGAAGAAAGCATTAGTCCTTGTAATGCTGAGGCTGCTCCTAAACGTCGGTTATCTTGTTTGTCAAGGTAAGATGAAGTGATATGTAATGGAAACTTTATAGTATAAATAAATTTTGATCCATCATAGAATAGAATTCATAAGCCCTGCTTCCATCTGCATGATGAATATATAATTCATACTGTTCCCTTTCATTTACAGAAAAGTGTTTTAAGGTTTTAACCTATAGGCAATGGTTTTGCTGCTTCTAAACATACTCATCAGATTTCAAGTAATGTTTTATTCTTAATCTATGTGGAATGTAAGAAAGATGTTATGATTTACATAAAATTTGTACAGTATATTTTACAAAAAAGAAATTACCCCCTGAGTTGCATTAAGTAACACTGCACTTGATGATAAGTCTGATTACAAAGTTCAAGGTCTCTTTCTGTGACATAATAAGAAGCACTGCACATTGTCAGAATATACTGATGGTGTGATGTCAATTCAAATGATTTATTGAAGAGCACAACACATGCTGGAGTGTCTTTGACTTTACAAGGTTTTTCTATGACAAGTCAGGCAACACAATAAAAATCAGATGTAACTCTGACTGCAAACCTTTTTAAAAGATATAAAGGATTTGCCTTGTATTTTTAAAGATGTCTTACCAAAATACTATTGGTAGGCATCCCATCAACTGGCTAAATACGTTTCAACTGGTATCCCTTGCTAGTGCACAATGTATTATTTTTTTTTTTTTTCATTATACTTAATCGTCTTCTCCCGCATTAGCGAGGTAGTGCAAGGTAAAAGACGAAAGAATGGCCCAACCCACCCACATACATATGTATATACATAAACACCCATACATGCACATATACATACCTATACATTTCAATGTATACATACATGTAGATACACAGGAAGAGGGGAAAGTGATTGGTTCTCAGTGAATGTAGGTTTGCGGCAGGGGTGTGTGATGTCTCCATGGTTGTTTAATTTGTTTATGGATGGGGTTGTTAGGGAGGTAAATGCAAGAGTTTTGGAAAGAGGGGCGAGTATGAAGTCTGTTGGGGATGAGAGAGCTTGGGAAGTGAGTCAGTTGTTGTTCGCTGATGATACAGCGCTGGTGGCGGATTCATGTGAGAAACTGCAGAAGCTGGTGACGGAGTTTGGTAAAGTGTGTGGAAGAAGAAAGTTAAGAGTAAATGTCAATAAGAGCAAGGTTATTAGGTACAGTAGGGTTGAGGGTCAAGTCAATTGGGAGGTGAGTTTGAATGGTGAAAAACTGGAGGAAGTGAAGTGTTTTAGATATCTGGGAGTGGATCTGTCAGCGGATGGAACCATGGAAGCGGAAGTGGATCATAGGGTGGGGAGGGGGCGAAAATTTTGGGAGCCTTGAAAAATGTGTGGAAGTCGAGAACATTATCCCGGAAAGCAAAAATGGGTATGTTTGAAGGAATAGTAGTTCCAACAATGTTGTATGGTTGCGAGGCGTGGGCTATGGATAGAGTTGTGCGCAGGAGGATGGATGTGCTGGAAATGAGATGTTTGAGGACAATGTGTGGTGTGAGGTGGTTTGATCGAGTAAGTAACGTAAGGGTAAGAGAGATGTGTGGAAATAAAAAGAGCGTGGTTGAGAGAGCAGAAGAGGGTGTTTTGAAATGGTTTGGGCACATGGAGAGAATGAGTGAGGAAAGATTGACCAAGAGGATATATGTGTCGGAGGTGGAGGGAACGAGGAGAAGAGGGAGACCAAATTGGAGGTGGAAAGATGGAGTGAAAAGGATTTTGTGTGATCGGGGCCTGAACATGCAGGAGGGTGAAAGGAGGGCAAGGAATAAAGTGAATTGGAGCGATGTGGTATACAGGGGTTGACGTGCTGTCAGTGGATTGAATCAAGGCATGTGAAGCGTCTGGGGTAAACCATGGAAAGCTGTGTAGGTATGTATATTTGCGTGTGTGGACGTGTGTATGTACATGTGTATGGGGGGGGTTGGGCCATTTCTTTCGTCTGTTTCCTTGCGCTACCTCGCAAACGCGGGAGACAGCGACAAAGTATAAAAAAAAAAAAAAAAAAAAAAAAAGATACACAGACATATACATATATACACATGTACATATTCATACTTGCTTCCTTCATCCATTCCCATCACCACCCTGCCACACATGAAATATCATCCCCCCCTTGCCTGCCGCCGTGAGGCAGTGCTAGGAAAAGACAAAAAAAGGCCACTTTCATTCACACTCAGTCTCTAGCTGTCATGTGTAGTAGACCGAAACTGCAGCCCTCTTTCCTCATCCAGGCCCCACAAAACTTTCCATGGTTTACCCCAGATGCTTCACATGCCCTGGTTCAATCCATTGACAGCACGTCGACCCTGGTATACCACATCGTTCCAATTCACTCTATTCTTTGCAACGTCTTTCACCCTCCTGTATGTTCAGGCCTTGATCACTCAAAATCTTTTTCACTCCATCCTTCCACCTCCAATTTGGTCTCCCACTTCTCGTTCCCTCCAACTCTGACACATATATCCTCTTTGTCAGTCTTTCCTCACTTATTCTCTCCATGTAACCAAATCATTTCAACACACCCTCCTCTGCTTTCTCAACCACACTCTTTTTTTACCACACATCTCTCGTACCCTTTCATTTCTTACTTGATCAAACCTCCTCACACCACATATTGTCCTCAAACATTTCATTTCCAACATATCCACCCTCCTCCACACAACCCTATCTATAGCCCATGCCTCACTGCCATATAACATTGTTAGAACCACTATTCCTTCAAACATACCCATTTCTGCTCTCATGGATAACTTTCTCACCTTCCACACATTCTTCAATGCTCCCAGAACCTTCACCCCCTCCCCCACCCTGTGAGTCACTTTTACTTTCATGGTTCCATCTGCTGCTAAATCCACTCCTAGATATCTAAAACACTTCACATCTTCCACCTCCAGTTTTTCTCCATTCAAACTTACCTCCCAGTTAACTTGACCCTCAACCCTACTGAACCTAATAACCTTGCTCTTACTCACATTTACTCTCAGCTTTCTTCTTTCACACACTTTACCAAACTCAGTCACCAACTTCTGCAGTTCTCACCCGAATCAGCCACCGGCGCTGTATCATCAGCAAACAGCTGACTCACTTCCCAAGCCCTCTCATCCAGTCACTTGTTTACCAAATGGCGTCCTAGCTATGTCTCTTTGTTGTATATTAACTGACTTAGATTTCTTTCTTGTATTTCCCTTGATGATGTGATTATGACACAAAAGTGCACTTGGGAAATTATCATGTTTCATTTCCCCATTGACTAGCTCTGTCTCTTCGTTGTATATTAATTAACTTAAATTTCTTTCTTGTATCTCCCTTGATGATGTGATTATGATACGAAAGTGCACTTGGGAACTTATGTTTCATTTCCTCATGGACTCATAGGAACACACACACTGGTTGGTAAGGATATTCATTGTATGTATGTTCATGGTGAGGTACCTGAGGATTGGCAGAATGCATGCATCATGCCATTGTATAAAGGCAAAGGGGATAAGGGTGAGTGTTCAAATTACAGAGGTATAAGTTTGTTGAGAATATCTGGGAAATTATATGGGAGGGTATTGATTGAGAAGGTAAAGGCATGTACAGAGCATCAGATTGGGGAAGAGCTGTGTGGTTTCAGAAGTGGTAGAGGATGTGTGGATCAGGTGTTTGCTTTGAAGAATGTGTGTGAGAAATACTTAGAAAAGCAGATGGATTTGTATGTAGCATTTATGGATCTGGAGAAAGTATATGAAAGAGTGGATAGAGATGCTTTGTGGAAGGTATTAAGAGTATATGGTGTGGGAGGTAAGTTGCTAGAAGCAGTGAAAAGTTCTTATCAAGGATGTAAGGCATGTGTACGAGTAGGAAGAGAGGAAAGTGATTGGTTGTCAGTGAATGTTGGTTTGCGGCAGGGGTGTATGATGTCTCTGTGGCTGTATAATTTTTTTATGGATGGGGTTGTTAAGGAGGTGAATGTAAGAGTTTTGGAGAGAGGGGCAAGTATGTAGTCTGTTGTGGATGACAGGGCTTGGGAAGTGAGTCAGTTGTTGTTCGCTGATGATACAGTGCTGGTGGCTGATTTGGGTGAGAAACTGCTGAAGTTCGTGACTGAGTTTGATAAATTGTGTGAAAAAAGAAAGTTGAGAGTAAATGTGAATAAGAGCAAAGTTGTTAGGTTCAGTGGGGTTGAGGGACAAGTTAATTGGGAGGGAAGTTTGAATGGAGAAAAACTGGAGGAAGTGAAGTGTTTTAGATATCTGGGAGTGGATTTGGCAGTGGATGGAATCGGAAGTGAGTCACAGGGTGGGGTAGGGGCCGAAGGTTCTGGGAGCATTGAAGAATGTGTGGAAGGTGAGAAAGTTATCTCGGTGAGCAAAAATGGGTGTGTTTGAAGGAATAGTGGTTCCAACAATGTTATATGTTTGCGAGGCGTGGGCTATAGATAAGGTAGTGCAGAGGTGGGTGGATATGTTGGAAATGAAATGTTTGAGGACACTGTGGTTTGATCGAGTAAGTAATGAAAGGGTAAGAGAGATGTTTGATAATAAAAAGAGTGTGGTTGAGAGAGCAGAAGAGGGTGTTTTGAAATGGTTTGGTCACAGGGAGAGAATGAGTGAGGAAAGATTGACAAAGAGGATATATGTGTCAGAGGTGGAGGGAACGAGGAGAAGTGGGAGACCAAATTGGAGGTGTAAAGATGGAGTGAAAAAGATTTTGAGTGATCGGGGCCTGAACATGCAGGAGGGTGAAAGGCATGCAAGGAATAGAGTGAATTGGAACGATGTGGTATACCAGGGTCAACGTGCTGTCAATGGATTGAACCAGTGCATGTGAAGCATCTGGGGTAAACCATGGAAAGTTCTGTAGGGCCTGGATGTGGAAAGGGAGCTGTGGTTTCAGTGCATTATACATGACAGCTAGAAACTGAGTGTGAACGAATGTGGCCTTTGTTGCTTTTTCCTAGCGCTACCTCACGCACATGTGGGGGGAGGGGGTTGTCACTTCATGTGTGGTGGGGTGGCGACGGGAATGAATAAGGGCAGACTATGAATTATGTACATGTGTATATATGTATATGTATGTGTATGTATATATATATGTATACGTTGAGATGTATAGGTATGTATATGTGGGTGTGTGGATGTGTATGTATATACATGTGTCTGTGGGTGGGTTGGGCCAGTCTTTCGTCTGTTTCCTTGCGCTACCTCGCTAGCACGGGAGACTACGACAAAGTATAATAATATGAATATATATATATATATTTACACACAACCATACACACACATATACATACACAGACGTTTACCTATATACACATGTACATATCCATACTTACTTGCCTTCATCCATTCCTGTCACTACCCCGTCCCACAGGAAACAGCATCACTACCCCCTGCTTCAGCGAGGTAGCATCAGGAAACAGACAAAAAAGGCCACATTCATTCACTCTCAGTCTCTAGCTGTCATGTGTAATGCACTATCCTTGATCCAGGCTTCACAGACCTTTCCATGGTTTACCCCAGTCGTTTAACAAACACTTCCTCATCCTTATCCCAGATATCAATATTTGCCAGTAGATAGTTTACTTCTTTCCCAGTTTTTCTGATGAGAAGTTCGGGCAATAGATTAGCAAAAATCGACATCCTAGATCTCTTTCACATTGATTCCTGTACCTTATTTCCTGCTAAATAAATTTCCTGCCTTCTTTTGCTGAGTACTGGAGTCTTAATGCTAGTAAATATAATGTTCATTTTAAACTTGTTAGATTATATGGTAAGTTGTATTTTCCATACAGTTTTGTTCAGTAAATAGTTACCAAAGTTGTGAACTAATAATCATTATTTTTTCTATACGTTTATTGTTTGCCACATTAATGAGGAAGTGCCAGGAACAGATGAAGAAATAGTCTTATTTGCTCATATCCATTCTTTAGTTGTCATATGTAGTACATTGAACCCACAGCCTCCTATCCACAGAGTCCCCACAGACCTATGGTTCCCCCAGCTGCTTCATATGCCCTAGTTCAGTCCATTGACAGTACAACACCTCTTGTGAACCATATCACTCTAATGCATGCCTTTCACCCTCCTGCATGTTCAGTCCCAGTGCACTCAAATCTTTTTCACTTCATCCATCCAACTCCAGTTTTGTCTCCCCTTTCATTTATGTATTGTAGTATATATTCATATGTATTTATATATTGATGAAAGTAGATAGTACAGATTAAATAAAGGAAATCTAATAAGTAACATCATGAACCATGATGGAATGTGGAATGTTTGTGATTCTCTTTTCTGTGAGTTTTGTTAATGTAGTTTTCATTGTTTTTTAGTAGAGATGTATTTGTCTCATGCTTTCAGCACAATGTACATTGTTGCTTTTATATGTCAGTTTAATTTATCTTAAATATAAATACTAACATTTTTATGTTTCTTTGTCTCAGCCCAATCACATGTGGACGTGGCCTTATGTCTGATTCATCTGACTCTGATGTTGCCGTGGTGACTCAAATAAGACAGTCATCACCTAAGCCTAAGAAGGTGAACCCAGTTGAGACCGAAAATAGGACTTTCAGTGACTCAGACGTCGACCTTTATGAAGTGGATTATAATTGTGAGCTATAGATTATAAGAGTTTTTTGAAGGTGCTCATACTTCCATGTGTATTCTTGTATATACAGTATATGCAAAATACACATATACTTTTTATTATTAATGTACACAGTGTAGCTGTATAATATCTATATGCTTTTTGCTGCTTTATGTTTGTATATGATTATCTTGATATGATAATAAGATTTATCTTTTGCCTGATGCAGGGTAGTTTGATTAATTTTTCTTTGTGGCATTCTGAGGACTTTCAGACTTCAGAAAAAACTCTTTCAGTAGGTATATTGTTTATAGTTTCCTTGGAAATCCTCTGTACTTAAATATCTTTGCTTTCCATGATATTTAAGGAAGCAGATTAAATGATGCTTTTATGCTTCATATCTGGATTGACCCTATTTGCCTATTGCAAGTTGAAAGACATTAATCATGCATCTCATTGCTGAATTGAATGACAGGCATTTCCCAGACAACTTGTCAGGAATCATGGGCCTTAGCTGCTGATTTAGTTACACATATACTTGTATAGGAAGGGAGTATATATTTATGAAATCCTCCCCTCCCGTTTTTTAATTTTCCAAAATAGGAACAGAGAAGGGGGCCAAGTGAGGATATTTCCTCTTAGGCTCAGTCCTCTGTTCTTTATGCTACCTCGCTGTTGCAGGAATGGCAAATACTAATGAAAAAAAAAGTATGTGGGGCCTGGATGTGGATAGGGGGCTGTGGGTTTGGTGCCTTACACATGACAGCTAGAGACTGAGTATGAAAGAATGTGGTCTTTTTTGTCTGTTTCTGGCACTACCTTACTGAAGCAGGTGGTAGCGACACTATTTCCTGTGTGGCAGGGTAGCAACAGGAATGGATGAAGGCAAGCAAGTATGAATAGGCATGTATATATACGGATGTGGGTGTTTATGTATGTATATATTTTTTTTTTTTTTTTTTTTCATACTATTTGCCATTTCCCGCGTTAGCGAGGTAGTGTTAAGAACAGAGAACTGGGCCTTAGAGGGAATATCCTCACCTGACCCCCTTCTCTGTTCCTTCTTTTGGAAAATTAAAAAAAAACAAGAAAGGGGAGGATTTCCAGCCACCCGCTCCCTCCCCTTTTAGTCGCCTTCTACGACACGCAGGGAATACGTGGGAAGTATTCTTTCTCCCCTATCCCCAGGGATAAATATATATATATATATATATATATATATATATATATATATATATATATATATATATATATATATATATATATATATATATATTTCTTTTCTTTCAAACTATTCGCCATTTCCCGCATTAGCGAGGTAGCGTTAAGAACAGAGGACTGGGCCTTTGAGGGAATACCCTCACCTGGCCCAATTCTCTGTTCCTTCTTTTGGAAAATTGAAAAAAGGAAGGAAGGATATATATATATATATATATATATATATATATATATATATATATATATATATATATATATATATATATATATATATATCATCAGCGAAGTGAGTCAGTTGTTGTTCACTGATGATACAGCGCTGGTGGCTGATTCATGTGAGAAACTGCAGAAGCTGGTGACTGAGTTTGGTAAAGGGTGTGGAAGAAGAAAGTTAAGAGTAAATGTGAATAAGAGCAAGGTTATTAGGTACAGTAGGATTGAGGGTCAAGTCAATTGGGAGGTGAGTTTGAATGGAGAAAAACTGGAGGAAGTGAGTGTTTTAGATATCTGGGAGTGGATCTGGCAGCGGATGGAACCATGGAAGCGGAAGTGGATCATAGGGTGGGGGAGGGGGCGAAAATTCTGGGGGCCTTGAAGAATGTGTGGAAGTCGAGAACATTATCTCGGAAAGCAAAAATGGGTATGTTTGAAGGAATAGTGGTTCCAACAATGTTGTATGGTTGCGAGGCGTGGGCTATGGATAGAGTTGTGCGCTATGGATAGAGTTGAGATGTTTGAGGACAATGTGTGGTGTGAGGTGGTTTGATCGAGTAAGTAATGTAAGGGTAAGAGAGATGTGTGGAAATAAAAAGAGCGTGGTTGAGAGAGCAGAAGAGGGTGTTTTGAAATGGTTTGGGCACATGGAGAGAATGAGTGAGGAAAGATTGACCAAGAGGATATATGTGTCGGAGGTGGAGGGAACGAGGAGAAGTGGGAGACCAAATTGGAGGTGGAAAGATGGAGTGAAAAAGATTTTGTGTGATCGGGGTCTGAACATGCAGGAGGGTGAAAGGAGGGCAAGGAATAGAGTGAATTGGATCGATGTGGTATACCGGGGTTGACGTGCTGTCAGTGGATTGAATCAGGGCATGTGAAGCGTCTGGGGTAAACCATGGAAAGCTGTGTAGGTATGTATATTTGCGTTTGTGGATGTATGTATATACATGTGTATGGGGGTGGGTTGGGCCATTTCTTTCGTCTGTTTCCTTGCGCTACCTCGCAAATGCGGGAGACAGCGACAAAGCAAAAAATATATATATATATATATATATATATGTGTGTGTGTGTGTGTATGTGTGGATGGGCCATTCTTTGTCTGTTTCCTGGCACAACCTCACTGACACGGGAAACATCTGTTATGTATGATAATTAAAAGAAAGAGACAGGAGGTCAAGAGAAAGGTGCAAGAGGTGAAAAAGAGGGCAAATGAGAGTTGGGGTGAGAGAGTATCATTAAATTCTAGGGAGAATAATAAGATGTTTTGGAAGGAGGTAAATAAAGTGCGTAAGACAAGGGAACAAATGGGAACTTCTCTGAAGGGGGCTAATGGGGGGTGATAACAAGCAGTGGTGATATGAGGAGATGGAGTGAGTATTTTGAAGGTTTGTTGAATGTGTTTGATGATAGAGTGGCAGATATAGGGTGTTTTGGTCGAGGTGATGTTCAAAGTAAGAGGGTTAGGGAGAATGCTTTGGTAAACAGAGAAGATGAAAGCCGGCAAGGCAGCGGGTTTGGATTGTACTGCCGTGGAATTTATTAAAAAAGGGAGTGACTGTATTGTTGACTGGTTGGTAAGGTTATTTAATGTATGTATGACTCATGGTGATGTGCCTGAGGATTGGCAGAATGCTTGCATAGTGCCATTGTACAAAGGCAAAGGAGATAAAAGTGAGTGCTCAAATTACAGAGGTATAAGTTTATTGAGTATTCCTGGAAAATTATATGGGAGGGTATTGACTGAGAGGGTGAAGGCATGTACAGAGCATCAGATTGGGGAAGAGCAGTGTGGTTTCAGAAGTGGTAGAGGATGTGTGGATCAGGTGTTTGCTTTGAAGAATGTATGTGAGGAATACTTAGAAAAACAAATGGATTTGTATGTAGCATTTATGGATCTGGAGAAGGCATATGATAAGAGTTGATAGAGATGCTTTGTGGAAGGTGTTAAGAATATATGGTGTGGGAGGAAAGTTGTTAGAAGCAGTTAAAAGTTTTTATCAAGGATGTAAGGTATGTGTACGTGTAGGAAGAGAGGAAAGTGATTGGTTCTCAGTGAATGTAGGTGTGTGGCATAGGTGTGTGATGCCCCCATGGTTGTTTAATTTGTTTATGGATGGGGTTGTTAGGGAGGTAAATGCAAGAGTTTTGGAAAGAGGGGCAAGTATGAAGTCTGTTGTGGATGAGAGAGCTTGGGAAGTGAGTCAGTTGTTGTTCGCTGATGATACAGCGCTGGTGGCTGATTAGAGTGAGAAACTGCAGAAGCTGGTGACTGAGTTTGGTAAAGTGTGTGAAAGAAGAAAGCTGAGAGTAAATGTGAATAAGAGCAAGGTTATTAGGTACAGTAGGGTTGAGCGACAAGTCAATTGGGAGGTAAGTTTAAATGGAGAAAAACTGGAGGAAGTAAAGTGTTTTAGATATCTGGGAGTGGATTTGGCAGCAGATGGAACCATGGAAGTGGAAGTGAATCATAGGGTTGGGGAGGGGGCGAAAGTTCTGGGAGCGTTGAAGAATGTGTGGAAGTCGAGAACATTATCTCGGAAAGCAAAAATGGGTATGTTTGAAGGAATAGTGGTTCCAACAATGTTATATGGTTGCGAGGCGTGGGCTATGGATAGAGTTGTGCGGAGGAGGGTGGATGTGCTGGAAATGAGATGTTTGAGGACAATATGTGGTGTGAGGTGGTTTGATTGAAAGATGGAGTGAAAAAGATTTTGAGAGATCGGGGCCTGAACATGCAGGAGGTTGAAAGGTTTGCAAGGAATAGAGAGAATTGGAACAATGTCGTATACTGGGGTTGACGTGCTGTCAGTGGATTGAACCAGGGCATGTGAAATATCTGGGTAAACCATGGAAAGCTTTGTGTGGCCTGTGGTTTCGGTGCATTACACACGACAGCTAGAGACGGGATAAGGGAGAAAGAATACTTTCCATGTATTTCCTGTGTGTTGTAGAAAGTGACTAAAAGAGGTGTGAGCGGGAGGCTGGAAATCCTCCCTTCCTGCAGACCAAGTGAGGATTTTCCCTTTTGAAGCTTGGTCATCTGATATGATGGCATCTAGTTTGGGTGCTGCTTTTGTGTTGATGTTTTAGTGTGGGGAGTGAATGTCATGTGGGTATCATATGCAATGCCAAATATGGCTGGTGTTTTGTTTGGTGGAAATGATAGACTGTTCAAGTTGACTGGAGGGGGAGTTGGATTTGTGTCTGTCGTGAGTTAAGAGAGTGGTTATGTGATGCATTAATTAGGTTCTGCATAGATAGTGTAATTTTCTCAAGTAGTAGAAATAGCTTTTGAGTAATTTTTTTGAGCAGAGAAAAAAATATGATAATGTAGCATTTTGCATTTTTGTTTAGAGTATGGGTAAACAAAACCCTACCATGTACTCAGCATTTACATTTCATTTTATGCTTATATTTTGGGACATTAGCAGTTGTATGCTTTCACTTATTTACAGGCCATGAAAATAGTCTTGCCTTAAAACTTATTTATGTTAGTCATATTAAAATGTGCTAAAAGATTCTGTTGAAAATGCATATCAGAATGTAATGCATTATTTCATTTCAGTTCATCATCAACAAGCACTGAAGAGTGCTAACAAGGAAATTAAAGCTCTGAATGAAATCATGTATGCAAATTCTTGTGAAACAATTGTCTCCAATGTCTCTGAGGACCAAGACCAAGAGAAAGATGATTGTTTGATAGAGGCTGATTCGTAAGTCTTTATATAAATCTTTTTTTCATAGAGGTACTTTCATGAGTGGGTTGGGCCATTCTTTCATCTGTTTCCATGCGCTACCTTGTTAACACGGGAGACAGCGACTAAGTATGACAATATAAATAAAATACTTTCATGAGTATTTATGTATAAAGCTTTATATTTTTTTTTTTTTTTTTTTGTCATCACAGTGATATGCATCAGAGTCACCATTTTTAGAATGTGTTGATCTAGTTCTTTATTAACCTTCTTGAGACAAAATGAATAGTCATGGTCAAGTCCAGGATCCTGATTAATCATTGGTTGGTACTACTGTATTTATGCATAATTATTCAGTTTTGTGTATGTACATTTTGCATTGTTATCCTTAGGGATGGGGAAGAGTCTCCTATGTGTTGTAGAAGACTACTTAGAGGTTCAGGAGGAGGGGGTGTGAATATCGTCTCCTCTATTATTTGCCTGTAAAAGTAGGAACGTAAGATGAATACAAAAATTTTTCCTTGAAAGCTCAGTTCCTGATTTTCTCTTACTAAGGTGGGAAAGTTAAGTGAATATTTAAAAAAAAAATTGTTTTTGATATTTGCATCTCTCCAGTTGGCAAGTATGCCATATTTTGATCTATGCTGATTTTTTTTCCACTGCTGTAGTAACTGCATATATGCTCTCTCTCCAATTACTCCCTACTTACATGTGTACTGAGTTAGTCACGTATTCCTTCCACTTTATCTTAGATATGACCTCAACTACTACAACTTATCATACTCATGATTGTAAGTTCAACCTGAATCATTTGCACTTTTAGTATCTCAAGTATGCCAAATGGCATGATCTGGTCTGCTCATGACTAACCAGATTCTTTTTCCAGGTCTTATTCTTTATCCTCTCCAGTCTTTGCTGGAGTGGTCGATGCAATTATATAGTTCTTTATGATATAGGTTCCCAGTATTCTGATTCTTTGAATGATTTCTTCCTTTTCCCCAGAAACGCTTTATGCACCACATAGGGATGCTACTGTTGAGGTGTATGATGGTCATTTGGGGAAAATTAAATCACATTCCAAACACTATAGTCAGTGACCAGGGGCAGTTAGGGACTGTCAGAATCAGGAGCCGTGTGTTCTTGAGGAGATGAGTCCCAATATTATTTTACTTTTGTTGGCAACACTGTAATCTGGTAATGCATCTAATATAGTTAGATGGAGAGTCTACTGGGACTTCATGGTCAGTTATACACCTCTAGGGACAGTCATAATCTTCAGTCTGTTCTTATGGGTGAACTCTTGGTTTTTGCAGTATTGCAGAGATATTCTTCATCCTCATTCATTCCTGTTTTAAAGGGCCCTGGGCTGCTGGATAGACACTGCAAATACCCTTGTTTTTCTGTTAGCAGCCTACAGAATCCTTTTTTGCCATCAAGATGGATGTGTCGAACTCCAGTTGGGGGTTTCACTCTTTGGACAGTCAGGTTGTAGCCATTCTATAGTCTGGCATCCTGCTGTAGAGCCATATTGACTTTGTAGTAGTTTGTTCCCTTATTTTCCTTAGGAGATGGTGTCTATGTCAAGGGAAAAAAGTTACTTTTGTGATAGACAGATATATGGTAATGCCTTAACAAGCGGGACACTTGTAAGCCCTTGGGGTTTCTCTTTAGGAGGTATAAATTTTCATGGGGTTCTTCTTATGAGGTACATATCCTCCACCTGGCCATGCTGATGGACAGTGGTGTTCTGGCCTCACATCTGGAAGGAGTTTACAGGCAGCACTGTTATACATTGGGTAATTTCAGATGCCTACAATAAAGCTCTTTTTTCAAAACTTCGATACTACAGACATACTCAAATCCTCTGGTAGGCCACAGATGAAAAAAAATCATTGTCATCCATTGCAGTGGACACAAGGATAAGTATAGAAATCTCATCGGTAGTTCCGGTAGGTCTCGGACTGTAACGTTCTCTTTAATGGAAGTAAATTTGATCTGTTGCCAGAGCTTTTAAGATATGCAGTGAAAGTAAAATATGATGATGTTTTTTTAAAGAGTTATGCAGTCCATAATGTTGTATGCTTGTATAACTTATCTATGAGGTGGAGCAACTGGAAGAGTACCATTGTTTTGTTTAGAGTATCAGAGGAGTGTATATGGAGTTTGAAAAGGACTTTAAAGTGAAGAAATTGTTGGAAATAGTACTTTGAAGCAAATGGCAGAATAGATAGAATATGGAATGTTTAGGTGTTGTGGACATGGTTTATTGTTAAGATAGAAAGGATGAACTAGGATTATTAGTACATGGTGTGAATGAAGACCTGAGGTACAGTATAAGGATTGAATTAAGATGTTTCCTTGGAGTTATCTGTAGAAATTATCAAAAACAGCAGTGTATGGAGAATGTTCCTCTCAGACCATCCTGCTGTTACGATGGAGATGACTTATATAGAGCTCATGATAGAGATGATTTATTGATAATTTATTGAGATGATTTACATAAAATTTTTGCAGAGAGAATATCCAGCAGTCCCCACTATCTCCCACATTACTAGATCTCAAGAAGCTGCCTAAAAGGAGAAGAATAAAAAGAGACAGAAAGACCAAAAAATACATTAGCAGACTAAAAGCCTTATCCAGAGAAATAGCAATGAAAACTTCTGTGAGTTATAGCTTTTGTGGTCTGTGTCCATAGACTTGACAATTGAATTATTGTATATTCCTTTATCATTACTCTTTATCTATCCTCCTACTTCCAACTCTGCCTCATAACATATCTTGACATGTTTACATTCTGTGTTCAAACACATCAAATATATTACATGAATTTGTTACTGTTGATGATAAATTTTTCTTGTGTTTTACAGATTGATGACAACTTGAATCTTAGTGTTGGTAATGATGCAGTAATTTTGAGTGATGATGAAGTAGACAGCGTGATTAACCTCCGTGTGAAATGGGGCTCAGACTATCTTCGTATGCCTTTCAGAACTGTAAGTTGAAAGTTTTAATTTATCTGTAGTTTATATCTCAGTCCATAGATCAGTTTTCTTTGGTTATTGTTTAAAAAAAAATTTGTGCAAGAAATAGATTTTACCCATTTCCTTTGATCATATTCACCCCACACTTTCTCGGACCCACATTGAAGAGTCATGGAGACACAGGTTCATGAGAGTAAAACTAAAAATTACCTGTATCAACACATCAATGAATATATTGAAAAAAGGGACTAATGTGCTATCATTACTAGATCTTAGTTTTACACATATAGGAGCTTGGAAATTAGTATATTATACAGTATGCCATTGTCCCTAACCTTTCACCAAAGTCCCACCTTATGAAAACAGTGGACACAAACTGTGTGTTGGCAGATTTTAGAACTGCATTCACATATATGTATTTGAGGAAATATCAGCAATGTTCATATCCTACATAAGGCCAAAACTAGAATATGCTTCCCAAGTTTGGTCACTTATCATAAAGAACCACAATGATCTAGTACAGATTCTTTACAGGAGAGCAACAAAGATGATAACAGAGTTAAAATAGCTGAGTAATAGGGAAGGGCTAGGGGCCACAAGTTTCCCACCACGGATAAGAGAAGAGTGAGGGGTGACCCAATCATTAACTTTAAATCATATTGAAGATGCAGACAAAACAATTCTTTGAAAGCTGCATATAGAAAGTCCAGAGAACATAACATGAAATTAAAGAGGAAACATGTTAGAAAGGACATAAAGTACTTTTATACTGTAAGAGTAGATAATGAATGTAATACTCTGAATGGGAAAGTAGTAAAAATGAACACCATACAGATTATGAAGTTGTGTAATAATTAAAATGTTTCAATAGATGGGGCCCTGTCATAGTAAACTCCCTTCCTGTTCTGCATAAATAGATAATTATACGAACACAGACACTCGCACCCTCTTATTTATGCCTTACATGAAAAATTTCTCTTTGCAGTTTCAGAAATTTTCACATCTTTACCAAGAACTGGCACAGCGCTTCAGTGTGAATGTAAGCCAGGTAGTGTTGAGCCACAAGGATAAAGTTATCAGCTCTGGGCAGTGCCCCAGAGACTTAGGACTCTCTATTGCTGACATTATAGGTGAGTCATAGTCAACATTGATTATCACAAATTGATTTCTTTTGATATTCATTTAAAAGGAGTTATACTTAATAGTTATGATTTTATGAAGGTTTTCATTTTGATGTTGTAGGATAAGAAAAATCATACACTGAAGAGATAAGGTAGGTATATTTTAAAAGAAAACACTGAAGAGATAAGGTAGGTATATTTTAAAAGAAAACTTCTACAAAGCTGAATTATATGAGTGTGAGATGTTGGAGATGAATTAAGGTAATAATGGAGCAAGACATAGCAGTGTAGTTTTAGAAAACTGAAACAAATATGATAAATGTCAGGTAATAAGTGAGGTGCTGTTAGATAATCTTTATCTGTTTATATCCTTTCATGTATGTTTTCCTCTGCTTCCCCCAGATAGCACCATTTTTCTTCTCATAGGTACATAATCCTACACCAAGACCTTTTTTTTTATACTACATCCTTATTGTATCTTCTGGAAAATTATGATGCGTAAGGTGGATATCCTTTAACCAAAAGTTTTATTAGCATTTTGAAATGTGAAAGTATGAAATTTTTCTTTCATAGGTTCACTATGAGCATTTAAAAAATTATTGCAATTTTACCTTAAAAGTCCTTTGTTTCTTTTCATTATTATCTTTATTTCCCCAGAGGGTGGAATCGAGTCTAAAGCAAGTTGCGACAGAGTGGAGGCAGTTGGAGAGAAAAATCCAGATTCTGTATGTCTCAAGGTCCAAAATGCCGATAGAAAGGGAATGCTAAACATTAACATCAGTCGCTATGACAAGATGAGTGTGCTGATGCACAAGTATGCGAAAGAGAAGAACGTTAATTTAGAAAAACTTAAATTTTTATTTGATGGTGAAATCTTGGATCCTAATGAGACTCCAGTGGATTTAGATTTGGATGGGGGTGAATGTATTGATGTTTATCATATATAAGGAAAAACGAAAACATTATTTTTATGGCATAAAGCAGCTCTCATGTTCCTGCTGTTATTAACGATGGACATTAACTGCAGTCAGGATGTTTACAGTAAAATTCTAGAAATGGCTGCCTATGCCTTGAGGTAAAATATACACCCATTAATGTTTCTAGTGGTATCCCATGCATTATTGCCAGATGCAACAAAAAAAAGAATTCCATACAATGGTCAGTCTCATGTAGATATATTAAGGAGGCCTATTCAAGATCTGCATCCTTATGTTATGTAATAACTTGCAGAGCTGTGACACTTAAAGATACTTGATGTTAGCAATGAAAACCATTAGGATTTTTATTAGCTGACAAAAACACTTCCGGAAATACCACACATTTCAATCTTTATGTATGAGAATCCTCCTGGCATATCTCATAAGCCTGACAGTGGAGCAGCATAAGTTAAAGGGTGTGTATCTTATATAACAGTGTTTCACCAGTTTGAGCTGTATGTTATTTAATCAGAAAAGTATATTGTGATTGATCATAACTTTATGGAGATACTTTATGTATTAGAACATTTGAGAATATCCCATACTCTGAGTATCTAGCACAGTTGATATTGAGACATGCAGTTGAAGGGTTAATATTTAAGGTTACTTCACACTTTATTACTGGTCTTTTAAAAGAGATATTAACCCTTGAACAACAGTATTACCTTCCAGGTTCACACTTTGCAAAAAAAATATAAATAATTCCCCTCACCTTAGAGAATATCTTTATATTATACTTCATTTGAAAGAAAATAAAAATAGTTTCCTTTCTTGTTGTTGTATGAGGGTGTTGCCTGGAAGGGGGAGGGACTGTGTTGATGCATGTATGCTTCTGGTATGTGTTTTTTCAGGGTATGATTTTCTTTTGTATATACCTAATCATTCCACAGTTTATGATTTCTTTCAAGGTATGATTTTGTACTGAACATATGTATTATGTATCTTTTACATATTTTTTTTTTTTTTTTTACATGTGAAATGGCCGGGGAAAACCCTAGGAAGCTCTGTAGAGCCTGGTTGTAGATTGGAACCTTGGTTTTGGTGCATTACACATGACAGCTTGGGAATGGATGCGAGTGAATGAGGCCAGTTTTTCGCCTGTTCTTGGCATTATATTGCTAATTTGGGAAATGGATAAAAAGTCAAAAAGTGTTATTTACAAATAACTATGTCCACAAATAAATCATTTTCTTTTCAAAATTTCAACAGTAATTCCACATATTTTGTTACTTTTCTTTCCAAACAAAAGTGAACATGCAGATGCTAAATGAGCATCATGCCTAGAAACAGTGTGAATGAAAGTGGCCTTTTTCATGACACAACCTCACTGAAGCAGGGGGTAGCAATGATGTTTCCTGTGGGGCAGGGTAGTGCCAGGAATGCATGAAGGTAAAGTGCATTATTACATGACAGCTAGAGACTAAATGTGAACGAATGGGGCCTTTGTTGTCTTTTCCTAGTGCTACCCCGCACACATGAGGGGGGAGGGTATTGTTATTCCATGTGTGGCAGGGTGGCGATGGGAATGAATAAAGGCAGACAGTAAGAATTATGTACATGGGTATATATGTATATGTCTGTATATGTGCTGTGTGTGGACGTGTATGTGGGTGGGTTGGGCCATTCTTTCGTCTGTTGCCTTGTGCTACCTCGCTAACACGGGAGACCACCAAAGTATGATAATAAAAAAAATAATGTGTATATGAGTGGATGGGCCATTCTTCATCCATTTCCTGGCAATACCTCAAGAAACGGCAATCAATTATTATATACATATATATATTCACTGACATTCTCATGGGTTATTGAGATGCTTGAAATTTTTTCAGTTGTAGCAGTAGGCCTCTAGCAACATGCATGGGTTATTGATAGAAACAAACATTGGCTGACATTTTTAAACCGAGGTGGGGAAAAGCTAAATCATGTGATGATGGAAGCAGTCCTCTATGGATCATCATCAGATGATGGGGCAGATTTAGGGTTAATATTTTGGAGTTCAGTTTTCAGCTCAAACATACCCCTTTTCCTCTATGGATGGTTATATGGATGTATCTTGTTGGCCAATGAATATTTTCATTTCATACATTTTCTATCCCAATTTCATTGTTACATAATTCTTATCTTGTTCACTTCATATTTCCATCCACCAGTTTTTGTATTTGCCCACTTAAGCAATACTAGCATTTACGATGCTTATTTTTTTTCTCATACATTATGATTGTCAGGTATTTAATATTTTCATCCATTTGTCATACCTCTCAATATCGCCTATATCCCTCCATCTACTCTAAAGTTGTATACTTTTCATATTATACTTTGTCAGCCATACCCCGACCTGTACTTTACATTATCATATATATATATATATATATATATATATATATATATATATATTTATTGTATCCTTATGTTTCTCTAGTTTTACATCTTTAAACCATCCCTTTCATTATTCATTCACTATTTTATTCGACCCAATTGTTATATGTTCTTATTCTCCAATAAAAAAAGTATAAGCTCTGACAATGAGTTTACAATACATCCATCTTTCAATTTGTTTAGATATAAGAATCTTGAAAAACTTGAAAACAATCCATGAAAAAATTGTTTACCATAACTAATGATTGCATACCATTGCTGTTAATCCTTCTACTCCCAACCCACCCACATACACATGTATATACATAAACACTCACACACGTACATATACATACCTATACATTTCAACATATACATATATACACATGCTGCCTTCATCCATTCCCACTGCCACACATGAAATGGCACACCCCTTTTCCCATGTGTGTGCAAGGTAGCGTTAGGAAAAGACAACAAAGGCCACATTTGTTCACACTCAGTCTCTAGCTGTCATGTGTAATGCACCGAAACCACAGCTCCCTTTTCACATCCAGGCCCCACAAAACTTTCCATGGTTTACCCTACATGCTTCACATGCCCTGGTTCAATCCATTGATAGCACATCAACCCCGTAATACTACATCATTCCAATTCACTCTATTACTTGCATGCTTTACACCCTCCTGTATGTTCAGGCCCCAATCACTCAAAATCTTTTTCACTCCATCCTTCCACCTCCATTTTGATCTTCCACTTCTCCTCATTCCCTCCACCTCTGACACATATATCCTCTTTGTCAATCTTTCCTCACTCATTCTCTCCATGTGATGAAACCATTTCAATACACCTTCTTCTGCTCTCTCAACCATACTCTTTTTATTACTACACATCTCTCTTACCCTTTCATTACTCAATCAAACCACACCAAATATTGTCCTCAAACATCTAATTTCCAACACATCCACCCTCCTCCTCACAACCCTATCTATAGCCGACACCTCGAAACCATATAACATTGTTGGAACCACTGTTCCTTCAAACACCCATTTTTGCTCTCCGAGATAACATTCTCACCGTCCACACATTCTTCAACGCTCCCAGAACCTTCACCCCCTCCCCAACTCTGACTCACATCCGCTTCCATGGTTCCATCCACTGCTAAATCACTCCCAGGTATCTAAAACACTTCACTTCTCCATACCGTTCTTTCCCAAGTCAGCAAGGTAGTGCCAGGAAACAGACGAAGAATGGCCCATCCACTCATATACACATATATATATAAATATATATACTAACACACACATATGCACACAGATATACATACACATATCAAAATATACATACATATTCATACTTGCTTGCCTTCATCCATTCCTGCTGCTACCCCACACCACAGGAAAACAACATCGCTATCCCCTGCTTCAGCGAGGAAGGGCAAGGATTACAGACAAAAAGGCCACATTCATTCACACTCGGTCTCTAGCTATCGTGTGATGCACCAAAACCACAGCTCCCTATCAACATCCAGGCCCCATATGATTTACCCCAGACGCTTCACATGCCCTGGTTCAGTCCACTGACAGCCGTCGACCCCGGTATACCACACTGTTACGACTCTATTCCTTGCATGCCTCTCACCCTCCTGTATGTTTTTTTTTTTTCAAAAGAAGGAACGGAGAAGGGGGCCAAGTGAGGATATTTCTTCTAAGGCTCTGTCCTCTGTTCTTAATGCTACCTCCCTTATGCAGAAATATGAATGTGCTTAAAAAAACAAATAAATATATATATATATATATATATATATATATATATATATATATATATATATATATATATATATATATTCCTATGATTATTACACGAAAGTTCACTTGGGAACTTTTCGTGTTTCATTTTCCCTGTGGACTCATAGGAATATCTTGATCATGCATAAAATTGTGATCCTTTCCAATATATATATATATATATATATATATATATATATATATATATATATATATATATATATATATTGGAAAGGATCACAATTTAGCATGTGATCCAGTGATTCCTATGAGTTCACAGGGAAATGAAACACAGTAAGTTCCTAAGTGCACTTTTGTGTAATATTCACATCATCAGGGGAGACGCAAGAAATATAAGTCAGTTGATCTATGACGAAGAAATGTAGCTTGGACGCCATTTGGTAAACAAGTGACTGTCCGAATGACAGTAACTTGTTTACCAAATGGCATCCTACCTACGTCTCTTTTTTGTATCTTTGTATATCAAATGACTTATATTTCTTTCTTGTATCTCCCCTGATTATGTGATTATTAAGCGAAGGTGCACTTGGGAACTTTCGTGTTTCATTTCCCCATGGACTCATACGAATATATATTTTTTTTTATATACATTCACATTTCCCGCATTAGCAAGGTAGCGTTAAGAACAGAGGACTGAGCCTTAGAAGGTATATCTTCACTTGGTCCCCTTCTCTGTTCCTTCTTTTGAAAAATTAGAGAGAAAAAAAAACAGGAGGGGAGGATTTCCAGCCACCACCCCCCCACCCACCCCCTCCTCTTTTAGTCGCCTTTTACGACACGCAGGGAATACGTGGGAAGTATTCTTTCTCCCCTATCCCCAGGGATAATATATATATATATTTTCCAATCTTTCCAAACTATTCGCCATTTCCTGCGTTAGCGAGGTAGCGTTAAGAACAGAGAACTGGGCCTTTGAGGGAATATCCTCACCTGGCCCCCTTCTCTGTTCCTTCTTTTGGAAAATTTAAAAAAAAAAATAATGAGAGGGGAGGATTTCCAGCCCCCAGCTCCCTCCCCTTTTAGTCGCCTTCTACGACACGCGGGGAATACGTGGGAAGTATTCTTTCTCCCCTATCCCCAGGGATAATATATATATATATATATATATATATATATATATATATATATATATATATATATATATATATATATATATATATCTCAAAGGCCCAGTCCTCTGTTCTTAACGCTACCTCGCTAATGCGGGAAATGGCGAATAGTTTGAAAAAAAAAAAATATATATATTCTTATATATTTATTTTGCTTTGTCGCTGTCTCCCGCGTTAGCGAGGTAGCGCAAGGAAACAGATGAAAGAATGGTTCAACTCACCCACATACACATGTATATACATACACATCCACACATGCAAATATACATACCTATACATCTCAATGTATACATATATATACACACACAGACATATACATATATACCCATGTACATAATTCATACTGTCTGCCTTTATTCCTTCCCGTCGCCACCCCATCACACATGAAATAATATATATATATATATATATATATATATATATATATATATATATATATATATATATATGATAAAATAAATATATATATATATATTTATTTATATTTTATACATTGTCGCTGTCTCCCGTGTTAGTGAGGTAGCGCAAGGAAACAGACGAAAGAATGGCCCAGCCCACCCACATACACATGTATATACATACATGTCCACACACGCACATATACATTCCTATACATCTCAACATATACATATATATAAACACAGACATATACATACATACACATGTACATAATTCACACTGTCTGCCCTTATTCATTCCTATCGCCACCTCGCCACACATGAAATGACAACCCCCTCCCCCTGCATGTGCGCGAGGTAGCACTAGGAAAATACAACAAAGGCCACATTCGTTCACACTCACTCTCTGTCATGTATAATGCACCAAAACCACAGCTCCCTTTCCACATCCAGACTTCACAAAACTTTCCATGGTTTACCCTAGATGCTTCACATGCCCCGGTTCAATCCATTGACAGCACGTCGACCCCAGTATACCACATCATTCCAATTCACTCTATTCCTTGCATGCCTTTCACCCTCCTGCATGTTCAGGCTCCGATCACTCAAAATCTTTTTCGCTCCATCTTTCCACCTCCAATTTAGTCTCCCACTTCTCCTCGTTCCCTCCACCTCTGACACATATATCCTCTTTGTCAATCTTTCCTCACTCATTCTCTCCATATGACCAAACCATTTCAAAACACCCTCTTTTGCTCTCTCAACCACACTCTTTTTATTACCACACATCTCTCTTACCCTTTCATTACTTACATATTTGCTATTTCCCACATTAGCGAGGTAGCATTAAGAACAGAGGACTGAGCCTTAGAGGGAATATCCTCACTTGGCCGCCTTCTCTGTTCCTTTGTTTGGAAACTTAAAAACGAGAGGGGAGGATTTCCAGCCCCTGCTCCCTCCCCTTTTAGTTGCCTTTTACGACACACAGGGAATACGTGAGAAGTATTCTTTCTACCGTCCCCATACCTTCAACAGCCAGGATCAAACCCGGGACCCCTGCATGGCAGGCGGGAGTGCTACTAATGGGCTATGATCATAGTCCTCAGATGTTTCACGTTCTGGTCCAGTCCATTGGCAGCACGTCGACCCCAGTATACCACATCGTCCCAAATCATTCTATTCCTTGCGCGCACCTCACCCTCCTACATGTTCTGGCCCCGATCACTTAAAATCTATTTCACTCCATCCTTCCACCTCCAATTTGGTCTCCCCACTTCTTGTTCCTTCCATCTCTGACACATATATCCTCTTTGTCAACCTTTCTGCACTCATTCTCTCTTTTTATTATCAAGAAGTACAGAAAAGGGTAAAAGAGTTGAAAATGAAATGCTTAAGGACAATGTGTGGTGGGAGAAGGGCTAGTCAACTAAAAGTTGATAAAAGTAAGAAAGAGGTCTTTTAATAAGATGATTATGGTTGACTGTACTGAAATGGTTGCAACAAATGGAGAAAGTCACTAAAATGGAATACATATCTGATGTGGAAAGGACAAGAAGAGGGAGACTACGCTGGAAATGTAAGGATGGAGTGAAAGATATTTTGAGGGGTTGAGACCTGAATATGTAGGAAAGTGTGACATACAAAACATAGAATGGGCTGGAGCAACGTTGTATACAGGAGGTAATGGGCTGGACCAGGGTATATGAAGTATTCAGGGAAAACCACAGAAAGGTCTTTCGGGCTCGCTGTGGTTATCATTTCTTTGAGGCACTACCTCACTACAGCAGGAAACTGCAAACAAGTACAAAAAGTATACATGTACATAAAAAATTCTTACTCTGGGAAATGACACAACACCAATGAAATAATCATCACATATTTATTACGTATTCACAAGATCTTTGATTTCAAAAATACACAAAAAAAATGGATGGTGTCTCCATTCAAATCTTGCTGGTAAGGAGAACCTGTGCTGTGCTAATCTTCTAAGCAATGAGCAGTACAATACTTAATAATAATGTACTTGAAGCACATTGAAACACTCTGAAGAAGTGGCTCTTACTTTGGATGTGAAGAAAATCAATATTTTAACAAGACCTTTGATTCTCCTCTGGATCGTCTTTAATCAGCAAAGTTCAGTTACATGTTGGTTCCAAAACATACTGTGAGATGTTTCTAATTCTAAAAAAGTATTAGCCACTGTGACTCATCAGACTTTGCCAAATACACAAATGCAATGGATGGATATAAACTGTCTCATGTACAAGCCTAAATACTTCTAAATAACACCAAACAATAACTTCGCTTATCGCTACATCCTACAGTTTTACATATACCTGGAATATAATATCACAGATCCAATAAACCTGCTCATTTCAGTTCATATGAAGCTGATTGACCCAAGCAAGATACAGGATGACGTGCTTGCATGTCAGTCTATGAACCATGGAAGCCTAACCACAGACATTTCTCTCAGCTTAGAAAGCTGAGGAATAAAAGTCGTAACCCTTACATTGTTATGTGCCTCAAATGAGATTCAATGGTTCATGCCCTCATCTGAATTTCAAGTGGATATACGATTCTGTTTCTTATCCACAGACATCACTAGCAATCTAATATCACAGCTGGAGAAAATATGCAACATTACAGGAGGCTAGATTGACTTGCCAACTACTGTGGTCAATTTTATGATAAAAGGAACAATTTCTCGTTTTAATGTACTTACTTTATATGGAAATGATTAATTTTCTATTTCTTCAAGTGAGTAATGTTCTGTATATATATATATATACATAAATGATATGTAAAATATAAACAAAATACTTCTAAGTAAAAAAAATATGTAAGCAATAAACATGGTGTGTAAAATCACACCTGAAAAAAAGTGTGTGCTGTAACTTGTATGGATGTATGTATAATGATACCGCACCTAGTAAACACTCATTAGTATGGCATCTTATATAAATATGGAACAACTATGCTGCCCCATCGACTCAACACCCTCCCCCATTTATATAAATCATACTACTTTTTGGGGTATTTTCTTCAATAAAATCTGATAAGATTTTTTTTCACATTGTGTGACTGCCATTTCAGATGAAATGTACAGTTAAAAGGTTAATACAGACAATTTATAGGAAGATATGGAAGTTCCTGTGCACCTGACAGTGCTGATCCTTCAGTCTGAAGAGGTCTAGTAACTGTCCAAAAACTTTGGAATGTTTCAAAGATTTTGGAGCTATTTAACCACAGCAAACTACATATGCTCTACATTACCTTGCTTCTATCTTTAAAAACTGGAACCAGTCAATACCTCCCCTGTTTAAAAAGCTAAAATCAATGAAGTTTCCATTTTGACATATACAAATATGGATAATACTATTCAGTCTGACTGGGGCACAGACTAATGAAGCTAGTGGTGTTGCCAATCGGCAATGCAGAAAAACTAATACAAAGTTAATACCTAGCAAATGGCCATTTGTGGTTTTGGTGGCACAATAGTACATTATTGGTTTTGGGTTATCCATAAAATTCAATTTCGAGCAAGAAAGAGTACAATAAAACTGATTTTCCTTTGGCTCATATGTCACACTTGCAATTGTTTACTTCTCTAAACACTGAGAAAATTAAAGATATTCAATAGACCTTGTGAATTCAGTTTTCAATCACAATATTGTTAAAATCACTGCACTTTACATACGAAGAATACTGTAAAACCTCTGTTATCTGAAATGCTTGGGAATCAACCATTTTGGATAAAAAAAATTTGGTTAATCAGGGTTTTTAAATATCCCTTGCATTAGACAGGGGTTGTGTTCAGAGAAAACCTCATGCAAAGAGCTCTTACAGTGAAACAATAAATATACAGAAAAAAATGGATATGTTAAGAAGCATCATGGTCAGCACTGGCAGATTCTCCCTTCACCTTACCATCATGTAGCTTCTGATGTCATGAATTCAGCCATCCTGTACTTGCTTGAAATGGCTCTGGCTCAGTTACAGTGTCTCCATTACATAAATCCTCATAAATCTTTTGAGTTTCAGACCTGAGCTGTATGTTACTTAGGCTACTTTTCTTCTTTGTCTGATGCTCTATGTATACCAACTGCATTTTGTCCATAAGTGGATTTCTAATCCTTGTGGTTACCTTGATAGACAGTGGAGTAAAATGGACCACTGTGCACCAAATTTTCTCCACATTCTTCTTTATGTTCCCAATTGTTGATTCACCAAAGTCCTTGGCACATTCAAGCACTGAAACTCCCTCATCAACAATAGTGCTTCCTAAGATTTCTTGCTTTGTTTATAAGGTCAGCAAAGTTCTTTTCCATTTAACTAGTGGTTCTCGGGTAGGAGATGATGGACATTTGGATGCCATATAAAAAAAAATTAAACACAGCAGGTCGCAGAAAATCACATTAACAGGTATACCTAAATCATACAAGTAGCATAAATCAGCACATAATGGTGGTAACTGTGAAACTGACCTGTTGGCGGGAACATGCCATGCTCCATCCATAACCCATGGCTACTCCACCTGCCAATCCTTGCACGAGTTTTGGCCCACTTTCTACTGCACCGATACCCTCTCACCAGCATCAAAGTGTCAGAGGATTTCTGGTTTTGTTTCCAAAGTCAAAGAGAATTTCTTCCATTCAACTGCTGGTTCTAGGGTAGATGCTGCAAGATGCCATATTTACAAAAACAAACATATGAGTTCATAGGAAAATCACTTTTTCAGGTATACACAAATTAATCAAGTAGCACAGATCTACACAAAACACTGGTAACTGCGAGACTGACCCACTGGCAAGAACATGGCGTGTTCCACACAGGACCCATGCTTAATCTGTCCCCCAGTGCTTAAGGAAGTTTTGGGGCACTTTTTACAATACAAAAATCTTCAAATACTTTAACTATTAACTATTTTTTCAATATCTTACATAGAGGAAATACCAACATATATAAACAAATAAGCACTCCTAACACCTTGATCTTCTTCTGCTGCTTGGTGATGTCGTAAATAGTCATGCCAATGGTGAATTCCTTCATAAAAGCCACCTTAGAATAACCCTTAATCAGCCTCTTGCATACCTCTATCTTCTTTTCAAGCCTTAAGATATTCCTCTTGTGCTTCATGCAAGGGACAGATGGCTTCACAAAGCTGTCAGGCAATTGCTGGTGATGCTTGAAAGAGGCCATTGTCAACAACAGTAATCAAAGGTGCACAACATACACAAATCTGCAAGATCAGCACACATCAATGCACCAGAGAGCACATGAGAGACAATAAACTATCACAAGCACCACAAAACATCAGATGGCGAGTACCCTAATCACTATGGTGTGATGCATGCCATTGTCAACAATAGTAATCAAAGGTGCAGAATATACACAAATCTGCAAGATCAGCACACATCACCACAACAGAGAGCACATGAGAGAGTAAACTATCACCAGCACCACAAAACACCAGATGGTGAGTACACTAATCACTATGGTGTGATGCCTGCACATTTTGAAATACTTACTTATCTTTTATAATCTTTCAAATTTTTCTCAGATATTTGAAGGTTGCCAACTGGAACTGAAAGGTTTGAACATTCTATTGTCTAGAATTACAGATAACAGAGGCTTTATTGTATACTGTACATCAAATTTTACTTAATTAAAAATTAATGATTCTTACTCCACAGGCCTGTCAATACAAACCACGAAGTTCACTTTTTAACCAATGAATTGTCAACTTACAGCACTATCAGAAAAAATATACACGATTTTTTCTTACTTTATCAATCATGCATTAGACAATCTGATTAATAGTCCTGTGAACACAGAAACAGGAATCTAAGTACTCACAGTACACCAGATGTAATCAGAAAATATATAATAGAAATTCTTCTGCTCATATAACCTGCATTAGGAAATCTAACAAGATTACCAGTTTTTGATATGACGGCTGTTCAAATAGAAACTGAGTGATACAAAAAGCTGAAACTGTGACTGTTTCCTCAGCTGCAAGTTTAAAACAGCACTTGTGGAAAATGAACAGCTCCACAAAAATCTTTCATCAATTTTAGGCAATGTAAACAGATTTTTTATGTACAGTTCATTCCTTACTCTAAATTTAGCAACTGCACTTTGTGCACAACATGAATCATTATTGGAAAATGTATGTATGAAGGGTAAAGCCATAATTTTTTATGTCTGATAAAGATGTGTTAATAACTGAAACACTGTTTAACATTAAATTTTGCATCACAACATGGTTACACCACTTGCATCATGTTATGGCTGGTCTGTAACAATAATTATAAATCAAAGGGATGAACAATGACATGCTTAGCATGCTATGAAACCATAACATTAAAAGTCAAGGTTTAGTTTAGAGTAATTCAAGTTGATATGTACTTGGTCAACACAAGCATCTCAGTCAAGAGAAATCTTCCTTTTCCAATGCTGCATTGCATTAAAGTATTTTACACAAGTGAAAACTTTATTATAAAAATATACTTTAAACATTACATACTGTATGAAAACTCATGTTCACTATACTCTTTAACATTTTCACAGAGACAGAACTAGCTCCAACAACCATGACTCCCAGCATACAGCAAGCCTGTTGTTATCATTCCCACACCAACTCACTAGCCCTGGAATGCTCAATGAGTTTTTGACACAATACACACCCTGATTGAAATCCACACTTAGGAATTTGTGGAGATACTGAAGACTAATTAACTTGAGGATTTTGGCTTCCTTTGATGTTCACCAATGTCTCAGTGGAAACTAAAATCGATGTTTTCAACAATGCATACAATCACCCAGAACCCCAAGCCCCCAAACTCACAAGATCTGTCCTTGAAAAGAAGCTCCATACCTGCAACAATGAAGCACCTGTCCAAGGCCCAGACAGCATCCTCTACTGCCAAGTTGGAGTGATAACAGGATATCCTTATGGACATTTAGGCATAAATGCCCACATCAAGAACAACTTAAAAGAGAGTAAATTTGTTTCACCATTTTTCAAAATGGTAATGAGACATTGCACAAGTCAAGAAAAAACATAAGAAGGCAAAAAGTTCCAAAGTCAGCTGTGGAAGGAAAGCAGCAGTCAACAAATCACCTAACCCTTTGTGGAAAATGCTTGCAAGATAAGGAACATAGAAGAGTAACAAAAATTGTACCAGAATTAAAATAGCTAAGTAACTGGCAAGGGTTAGAAGCCTTAAATTTGCATAACATGGTAAAAAGAAGAGTGGAAAGGGGGGGTGGACCTGATTGCAACCTTGAATTTTTTTATTTACTTATTTCATTTTGCTTTGTCGCTGTCTCCTGCATTAGCGAGGTAGCACAAGGAAACAGACGAAAGAATGGCCCAACCCACCCACATACACATGCACGTACATACACGTCCACACATGCAAATATACATACCTATACAACTCAACGTATACATATATATATATATATATATACACACAGACATATACATATATACACATGTACATAATTCATACTGTCTGCCTTTATTCATTCCCACCCTATGATTACCTTCCACTTCCATGGTTCCATCAGCTGCCAAAGCCACTCCCAGATATCTAAAACAATTCACTTCATCCAGTTTTTCTCCATTCAAACTTACCTCCCAGTTGACTTGTCCCTCAACCCTACTGTACCTAATAACCTTGCTCTTATTCACATTTACTCTAAGCTTTCTTCTTTCACACACTTTACCAAACTCAGTCACCAGCTTCTGCAGTTTCTCACGCGAATCAGCCACCAGCGCTGTATCATCAGCAAACAACAACTGACTCGCTTCCCAAGCTCTCTCATCCACAACAGATTGCATACTTGCCCCTCTTTCCAAAACCCTTGCATTCACCTCCCTAACAACCCCATCCATAAACAAATTACACAACCATGAAGACATCACACACCCCTGCCGTAAACCTACACTCACTGAGAACCAATCACTTTACTCTCTTCCTATACGTACACATGCCTTACATCCTCAATAAAAACTTTTCACTGCTTCTAATAACTTGCCTCCCACACCATATATTCTTCATTTTTTTATAACAAGAATAATACATGAAATTAAGTAGGTAAGTTGTTGAAAAAAAATCTAGTAGTATTCTATAACTTAAAAGTGTACAAATGGAATAAGCTGGAAGAGGATGTGGTAAATGCTAACATCAAGAAGTTTAAAAGGTCATATGAAAGTATAAAATATCTGAGGGATGAGGCCCTGTGAGTGTAAAACAGCCTCCCCATACAGTACAAATCAATAATTAGACTGAGGTATTTTCAATCTAATAATCCTTATCCCTTTTATTGTATATCTAAATTTCATGGGCATTCACTTAAGTGTAATTTGCATTTGAAAAATAAGTGTGAATATGATGATTTGTCTTCCATTAACAACTTTAGATGGCCACAGAGCTTTCTTTTTTGGCACAGACATATATCCAAAACAATACCTAGCAATTTCATATAAATTTAGGTTTCTAACATATGACAATAAAATCTAGCAAACTGATTGAACTAAAAGCCAAAAACTTTCCAAAAGTGTGAAATTGCTAAAATGGGAAATGGTGGCCAAGTATGAAAAACATATATACAATACCATAATCTAAAAGTATTGTGTACTATATATCCGTCAGCAGTAAATCATATAATTAAAATAAAATAATATGCATCATCTAACTTTATGCCTTAATTATCTCGGTGACCTCTGATGTAACATTTCTCCATGTGAACTGTGGCAATTTAGGCAAAATGAAAGTTTGGGGGATGCCCAGGAGAAATTGCAATTAACGATATACAGTATTTAATCACAAAATGCAATTTTGTGCAGCGAAAAGGTTAAGAATGAATGAAGTACTAAACCAGGATAACAGTTAAGACTTTGTTTATAGACTTTTCCACAAGAAGAAGCACTTCCCTTTCTTCTAAACATCTTCATGACTTATTTCTTTGGCAGTACCATATTCAAAGACAAGTCCTACTTAGCCAGTGGACAAATCCAAGATTTCTTATATCTAGGTGTCAAGTAAATTTCAATTAGTATCTTCATCTCCATGGTGCACTATGGATACCTATTTAACCCTTAGTTTAATTTCAGAGATGCTAACACTGACAAACATGTAGATAAGAATGTGATGTCCAAAGTACAGTAAAACACTAATTAAGATGTGTAGACATGTATGAAAAACTAAAAGATGCTTTCAGAAAAAAATAAAATTTTAGGTTATTGATATGCTATATACAGTCAAAAATGAATAAAAAGAAAAAAGATGACAAGAAAGGTCCATTCCAACAAACACTTAGGAAATATTAAATGCTATGGGATTTCCTAGGAAGTATTAATTTATTTCTCATTTAGTAATTTCAAGAATTATGTATAATGAAACATCCTGCATACAGATCATTTGTTCAATAACTGAAAGGGAAAACTAAACTGTCTTGTTGTTTCTGGCTTTTATGAATATGAGGACTGAATGGAGTTGCTGCTTGGGTTTTTTTGTCTGTACGGGGAAAACTTAATTGTGCCACTGTTTTAGAATTTCTAGTTAACTGAGTTATGGATAAAATATTTCAATGTACTTACTTTTATGTATACACACTTACTTAATACTTTTCTTACATCTTGGCCTAACATATCAATTCCACTGCACGTAGTTGGTAACAACATTTTTGAATAACTACAAGACTTCTGCTGTTTACTTAATGTACAAGACACAAATGGCAGATGAAGTCATGATAACAGATATAGCCCCTGAAGTTGAATATTGATATAACAACTGGTTCCATGATAAGAACAGAAGGCATTATTATGGGCACTTTAAGCAGAATTGCTTATGAGAGTCAGAAGCAGTGTTCATTTTTATCTATCATGTGACCTTTAGTATACACTGGAGCACTTTACTTCATTTCCAGTTCAATATATTACACTAATATGATTTACATATATGTACGTTCATGTATTCTAACCTATTCCTTCAAAATCATAATTACAGCTTGTATCATAAAATAAAACCTCCCACGTTTCATTAACTCTTGAAGTTAGAAAAGAAGTTAATGATTCTTATCAACCATTATTCTACATCTATATTATCCACTAAATCATTTTTTTTTCATACTTATTTCCTGTTTCCCACATTAGTGAAGTAGCATCAAAATCAGAGGACTGAGCTTTAGAGGAACAAAATCCTCATTTGGCCTCCTCTGTTCCTTCTCTTGGACAAGTAAAAACTGGAGGGGAGGATTTCCAGCTCCCTGCTCCCAGCCCTTTTAGTGGCCTAGTTCTAAGACACACAGGGAATACATGGGAAGTATTCATTCTCCCCTATCTCCTGCGATAACTAAATCAGTCATTATTAATAAAAATCAAGGTATTTTCGCAAACAAACTACTTTGTTATTAATACAGATTTGAACAAAACAAAATAAACTTTAAACAAGTTTAAAATTATTTTAATGTTTTAGAGCCCGCACCATGAGATACCTATGCACACATTCAGTTGAGAAATTCAGGTATATACATGTAAGAAGTGTATGTACAGAAACAAACAAAATACAAAATTTTAGTATATTTTCTTCCTGATATATACAACTATTGAACTATATTAACATACTACTGACAGGATTTTCCCCCATCACTGAATATCACATATGAATAATGTTTTACTCAACAATTACATACCAAACAATAACTACTTCAGAAAATTGTTAGATTTCAAGCTGAAACTGATTTCTAATCATAAAGAGCATTCAGGTGGCAACAACAGCTGCTGCAGCAGCTTTTGTCTTTGCAGCCTCCTTTCCTCCAAGGTATTCATAATTTATCAAACGGCAGCCCTGATGAAAAAAGAATAAACATCACAAGTTCTTTTGACATGAGAAATACTTTATATACATACAATGATTTTGCAGAAAATAATTTCTTGTTTGTCTATAGTGTATCCACATATAAATTTTGCTCATGCCATGCGACAGTACGTCCATATATGAACTTTACTCAAACATTGTGATAGTACTGTACATCCACAGATGAATTTCACTCATACCATTAGGTGGTATAACTATATATGAATTTTGCTCATACCATAAGGGTAACAACTAAAATCTTCAGCAAGTTGGTGACTTTTAAATAAATACCATATTCACTATCAAACAGTTCTAAATATCTATTACTCTTTTTTAGTTTCATCCCTTTCTGCATGCGATACCCCTTTAAGGGTACAAGCTTAGCACATCCTGTTTGGTCAAGGGAACTAAGTCCTTGAATAGACAGCCTAACTAGCCCAACACAAGCAACAACAAACATACAAAACTATCACACAATTAGAATAATGCCTCACCCACAATAGGATATCTACATCTCCATCGAGGTTTTCAGCCACTTTTCTGCCCTAGTCATATATGAATCCAATCTACACTCTCTCATAACCTTGGATAACTCCCATTAAACAAAACTACTACTCTGGCCATAACTTCAGAAATGCATGACATTCTTTCCCCATACCACAAACTTCTACATAAACACAATGAACAAATCAAAAGCCTTCAGAACACTTAGTGGTACCAGAGTTGGACAAGGGAAATACTCTTAGTATCCACTACAAACAATTCATCCACTCCACCCTAAAGTAGGCCTCATCTGAATAATCATCTACACTAGCAACAGCAAATATAACAGAAATCACTGGCTGCCTGGAAACCACAAGCACTATCGTATATACAATGAAACACAGACTCTTTCAATACAGCAGTAGACCCTTCTCATCTGCACCACTCCATAACTGACCACAATTCTTCAAGCAGAAAAAAAAGCTAACTCCTACCTAACAATTCAGTGAACTATACTTACAGATCCCCAATCCCCAATCAATAAAACATGAACAAAACACACACTCTGCATTGGCTTAATAAGGACTAAAATAACTGCCCTCCCAACTAAGCCTTAAACACCACCCCGCTAGACATTCACCCATTTGATACTTTTTCATACTTGATCACCATTTCCCATGTTAGCGAGAAAGCACTAGGAACAGACAAGGAAAGGCTACATCTGATCACATCGATTCTCTAACTGTCATGAGAACTGCACCAAAACCCCAGCTTCCTATCCATAACCAGGCCCTACAGACCTTTCCATAGTTTACTTCCAGACACTTCACATGCCCTGGTTCCATCCAATGACAGCACATCAATCCCAATATAACACATTGTTCCAATTCAATCTATCCTATACACATCTTTTACCCTCCTGCATGTTCAGACCCCAATTGCTTAAAATCTTTTTCACTCAATCCTTCCATCAACAATTTAGTCTACTTGTTCCTCTTGTTCCCTCCACTTCTAATATAAATATCCTTTTTGTCAACAATTCCTCACTAATATATATATCAATATTATATTCTACTATACTTAATTGCTGTTTCCCACATCAGCGAGTAGTGTCAGGAAACAAACGAAGAATGGCCCATCCATTCGCATACACATATACATAAATAAACACCCACATACGCACATGTACATACATATGCATATCAACATAAACATACACAGACATATACATATATACACTTGTACACATTCATAATTGCTTGCCTTAATCCACTCCTGTCACCACCCCGCCCCACAGGAAACAGCAACGCTACCTCTTGCTTCAGTAAGGTAGCGCCAAGAAAACAGACAAAAAGGCCACATTTGTTCACACTCAGTCTCCAGCTGTCATGTATTGTGCAACAAAACCACAGCGCCCTATCCACAGTCAGGCCCCACAGATGCTTCACCTGCCCTGGTTCAGTCCATTGAGCACGTCGAACACAGTATACCACATCATTCCAATTCACTCTATTCCTTACACACCTCTCACTCTCCTGTTTGTTTGTTTTTTCATACACATTCGCCACTTCTCATGTTGGTGAAGAAGTGTTAAGAACAGAAAGCTGAACCTTAGAGGGAATATCCCCACTTGGCCCCCTTCTCTGTCCCTTCTTTTGGAAAACTGAAAACGAGAGGGGAGGATTTCCAGACTTCTGCTCCCTCCCTCTGCTCACCTTCTACGACACGTAGTGAATACGTGGGAAGTATTCCTTTTCCCCTATTCCCAGGGATATATATATATATATATATATATATATATATATATATATATATATATATATATATATATATATATATATTTTTTTTTTCATACTATTCGCCATTTCCCGCATTAGCGAGGTAGCGTTGAGAACAGAGGACTGGGCCTTTGAGGGAATATCCTCACCTGGCCCCCTTCTCTGTTCCCTCTTTTGGAAAATTAAAAAAAAGCGAGAGGGGAGGATTTCCAGCCCCCCGCTCCCATATTATATATATACCTATACATCTCAATGTACACATATATATACACACACAGACATATACCTATATACACATGTACATAATTCATACTGTCTGCCTTTATTTGTTCCCATCGCCACCCCGCCACACATGGAATAACAACCCCCTCCCCCCTCATGTGTGCGAGGTAGCGCTAGGAAAAGACACCAAAGGCCCCATTCGTTCCCGCTCAGTCTCTAGCTGTCATGTAATAATGCACCGAAACCACAGCTCCCTTTCCACATCCAGGCCCCACACAACTTTCCATGGTTTACCCCAGACGCTTCACATGCCCTGGTTCAATCCATTGACAGCATGTCGACCCCGGTATACCACATCGTTCCAATTCACTCTATTCACTCTATGCCTTTCACCCTCCTGCATGTTCAGGCCCTGACCACTCAGAATCTTTTTTACTCCATCTTTCTACCTCCAATTTGGTCTGCCAGTTCTCGTTCCCTCCACCTCTGACACATATATCCTCTTGGTCAATCTTTCCTCACTCATTCTCTCCATGTGACCAATCCATTTCAAAACACCCTCTTCTGCTCTCTCAACCACACTCTTTTTATCACCACACATCTCTTACCCTTTCATTACTTACTCAATCAAACCACCTCACATCACATATTGTCCTCAAACATCTCATTTCCAGCACATCCACCCTACTCCGCACAACTTGATCTATAGCCCACGCCTCGCAACCATACAAAATTGTTGGAACCACTATTCCTTCAAACATACCCATTTTTGCTTTCCGAAATAATGTTCTCGACTTCCACACATTCTTCAAGGCTCCCAGAATTTTTGCCCCCTCCCCCACCCTATGATTCACTTCCGCTTCCATGGTTCCATCCGCTGCCAGATCCACTCCCAGATATCTAAAACACTTTACTTACTCCAGTTTTTCTCCATTCAAACTTACCTCCCAATTGACTTGACCCTCAACCCTACTGTACCTAATAACCTTGCTCTTATTCACATTTACTCTTAACTTTCTTCTTTCACATACTTTACCAAACTCAGTCACCAGCTTCTGCAGTTTCTCACATGAATCAGCCACCAGAGCTGTATCATCAGCGAACAACAACTGACTCACTTCCCAAGCTCTCTCATCCACAACAGACTTCATACTTGCCCCTTTTTCCAAAACTCTTGCATTCACCTCCCTAACAACCCCATCCATACACAAATTAAACAACCATGGAGACATCACACACCCCTGCCGCAAACCTACATTCACTGAGAACCAATCACTTTCCTCTCTTCCTACACGTACACATGCCTTACATCCTCGATAAAAACTTTTCACTGCTTCTAACAACTTGCCTCCCACACCATATATTCTCAGTACCTTCCGCAGAGCATCTCTATCAACTCTATCATATGCCTTCTCCAGATCCATAAATGCTACATACAAATCCATTTGCTTTTCTACGTATTTCTCACATACATTCTTCAAAGCAAACACCTGATCCACACATCCTCTACCACTTCTGAAACCACACTGCTCTTCCCCAATCTGATGCTCTGTACATGCCTTCACCCTCTCAATCAATACCCTCCCATATAATTTCCCAGGGATACTCAAAAAATTTATACCTCTGTAATTTGAGCACTCACTCATATATATATATATATATATATATATATATATATATATATATATATATATATATATATATATATATATATATATTTTTTTTTTTTTTTATACTTTGTCGCTGTCTCCCGCGTTTGCGAGGTAGCGCAAGGAAACAGACGAAAGAAATGGCCCAACCCCCCCCCATACACATGTATATACATACGTCCACACACGCAAATATACATACCTACGCAGCTTTCCATGGTTTACCCCAGACGCTTCACATGCCTTGATTCAATCCACTGACAGCACGTCAGCCCCGGTATACCACATCGCTCCAATTCACTCTATTCCTTGCCCTCCTTTCACCCTCCTGCATGTTCAGGCCCCAGAGGACTGGGCCTTTGAGGGAATATCCTCACCTGGCCCTCTTCTCTGTTCCTTCTTTTGGGAAAAAAAAAAAAATATATATATATAACCAATGAACATTTTTCAGTGTATTTCTTACCTGTATTATTTGAGCTGTTTCATTTGTGATGTGGCAGGCAAATAGTAAGAGGTTTCTTGGCTGCACCTTAATGGCAAACCTCATGAAAATTGCCGAGTACAAGCAGAGTGCTGTAGACAAAACAATCAAGCTTTAGAAACGTAATATACGGCATGCAGGTATGTCTGGCATTACTTACATGTTATCACTACAAAATGCTGTTTAGTATATGAAGAATGAAATAAAAGTAAAAAATATTTCAACATTTTAGATACACTTCATCCTCAAATTTTCATCTGCAAGACATAAAAAGCAAAAATAAGAACTGCCAACCTTCTATGCATAAATGCTCAAAAAATCACAATCTCTCAAGATACTATTGACTTAATACAATTTACAACCAAAGTTCAAGATAGTCTGTCAGCATGGCAGCATACTGTTAAGAAATTTTCAAGTCAATCAAATTTACTGTGCCATCAAACACAACCATTTTTGCCCTTCTGATTGTGACCTCTCATTCTATACATTCATTAATTAATTGACCCAAGACCTTCACTCCCTCACCCACCCTATGAATCATACAGTTCTCAAGGTTCTATTCACTGCCATATCCACTTCCAGGTATCGAAAACATTCTATTTCTTTTGAATTTTCTCCATTCTAACACACATCCTCGACTAACTTATCTCTATGTTCTGTTAAGCTTATAACTTTGCTTTTATTCACATTTACTTAACTTTCTCCTTTCATGCACTTTCACACTCAGAAACCAACTTCTGCACTTTCTCACAGTAGTCCACCCCTGAGCCACCTTCTATAACATGCAGGGAATACATGGGAAATACTACTTCTCTATCCCTAGGGATTTTATATTTCATATATTTTCTGTACATACATGTGTATTTGGGTGGGTTGAGCCATTCCTCATCTGTTTCCTTGCACTACTTCGCTATCGTGGAGACGGCGGTTAAGTATGATAAATAACAAATATATAAATATATTTAGGAAGAAAGTGATTGGTTCCCAGTGAATGTTGGTTTGCGGCAGGGGTGCGTGATGTCTCCATAGCTGTTCAATTTGTTTATGGATGGGGTTGTTACGGAAGTGAATACAAGAGTTTTGGAGAGAGGGGCAAGTTTGCAGTCTGTTGTGGATGAGAGGGCTTGGGAAGTGAGTCAGTTGTTGTTCGCTGATGATACAGTGCTGGTGGCTGATTCGGATAAGAAACTGCAGAAGCTGGTGAGAGTTTGGTAAAGTGTGTGAAAGAAGAGAGCTGAGAGTAAATGTGAATATGAGCAAGGTTATTAGGTACAGTAAGGCTGAGGGACAAGTCAATTGGGAGGTGAGTTTAAATGGAGAAAAACTGGAGGAAGTGAACTGTTTTAGATATCTGGGAGTGACTTTAGCAGCGGATGGAACCATGGAAGCGGAAGTGAGTCACAGGGTGGAGGAAAGGGCAAAGGTTCTGGGAGCGTTGAAGAATGTGTGGAAGGCGAGAACATTATCTCGGAAAGCAAAAATGGGTATGTTTGAAGGAATAGTGGTTCCAAAAACGTTAAATAGTTGCGAGGTGTGGGCTATTGATAGGGTTGTGCAGAGGAGGGTGGATGTGTTGGAAATGAGATGTTTGAGGACAATATGTGGTGTGAGGTGGTTTGATTAATTAATGAAATGGTAAGAGGAATGTAAGGTAATAAAAAGAGTGTGGTTGAGAGAGCAGAAGAGGGTGAATGAGTGAGGAAAGATTGACAAAGAGGATATATGTGTCAAGAGGTGGAAGGAACAAGAAGTGGGAGAACAAATTGGAGGTGAAAGGATGGAGTGAAAAAGATTTTGAGCGATAGGGGCCTGAACATGCAGGAGGATGAAAGGCGTGCAAGGAATAGAGTGGACTGGAACGATGTGGCATACCAGGGTCAACGTGCTGTCAATGGATTGAACCAGAGCATGTGAAGTGCCTGGGGTAAACCATGGAAAGTTTTGTGGGGCCTGGATGTGGAAAGGGAGCTGTGGTTTTTGGTGCATCATACATGACGGCTAGATACTGAGTGTGAACGAACGTGGTAGTAAAAGCTTTGTGAAAGATGAAAGCCGGCAAGGCAGCGGGTTTGGATGGTATTGCAGTGAAATTTATTAAAAAAGGGGATGACTGTACTGGTTGGTAAGGTTATTCAATGTATGTATGACTCATGGTGAGGTGTCTGAGGATTGGCAAAATGCTTCCTCAAAGCTAGAGACTGAGTGTGAATAAATGTGGTCTTTGTTGTCTTTTCCTAGCATTACCTCGTGCGCATGCGGGGGGGAGGCGGTTGTTATTTCATGTGTGGCAGGGTGGTGACAGGAATGAATCAAGGCAGCAAGTATGAATTATGTACATGTGTATATATGTATATGATGTATATGTCTGGGGATAAGGGAGAAAGAATACTTCACACGTATTCCCTGCGTGTCGTAGAAGGCAGCTAAAAGGGAAGGGAGCGGGTGGCTGGAAATCCTCCCCTCTCGTTTTTTTTTTTTAATTTTCCAAAAGAAAGAAGAGAGAAGGGGCCAGGTGAGGATATTCCCTCAAAGGCCCAGTCCTCTGTTCTTAACGCTACCCCGCTAATGCGGGAGATCGTGAATAGTATGAAAGAAAGAAAAGGTGTATATATATGCATACGTTGAAATGTATAGGTATGTATATGTGCGTGTGTGGACGTGATGTATACACATGTGTATGTGGGTGGGTTGGGCCATTCTTTCGTCTGTTTCATTGTGCTCCCTCGCTAACTTGGGACACAGCGACAAAGTATAATAATTTATACATGACAGCTAGAGACTGAGCGTGAACGAATGTGGCCTTTGTCGTCTTTTCCTAGCGATACCTCGTGCACATGAATAAGGGCGGACAGTATGAATTATGTACATGTGTATATATGTATACGTCTGTGTGTGTATATATGTGTATACGTTGAAATGTATAGGTATGTATAGGTGCGTGTGTGGACGTGTATGTATATACATGTGTATGTGGGTGGGTTGGGCAAACACACCAACACCTTATGACCTGTAACCCTGATCCATGGATGTGGCTAACTTCCTCAGTACTAAAGGAACCTCATAAGGACAGAAGAGACTCTCAGGGCAGGAAGTAAGTAAGTAAGCAAGTAAGAACCTGTGCGTATGTGTATACGTGTTAAGTATCCCTTATCTGAAATGCCTGGAACCAGAAAATATATCTTTTTTTTTTTTTGGAATATTTGCATACACATAATGAAATATCTTGGGGAAGGGACACGGGAAATGGCTAAGATTTATAAAATGTGTGTGTGTATATATATATATATATATATATATATATATATATATATATATATTCTTTTTTCTTTCATACTATTCGCCATTTCCTGCATTAGTGAGGTAGCGTTAAGAACGGAGGACTGGGCCTTTGAGGGAATATCCTCACCTGGCCCCCTTCTCTGTTCCTTCTTTTGGAAAAAAAAAAAATGAGAGGATGATTTCCAGCCCTCCCGCTCCCTTCCCTTTTAGTCACCTTCTACGACACGCAGGGAATACGTGAGAAGTATTCTTTCTCCCCTATCCCCAGGGAGGATATATATATATATATACATATATTTTTTTTTCATACGATTCGCCATTTCCCGCATTTGCGAGGTAGCGTTAAGAACAGAGGACTGGGCCTTAGAGGGGAAATCCTCACCTGGCCCCCTTCTCTGTTCCTTCTTTTGGAAAATTAAAAAAAAAACGAGAGGGGAGGATTTCCAGCCACCTGCTCCCTCCCCTTTTAGTCGCCTTCTACGACACGCAGGGAATACGTGGGAAGTATTCTTTCTCCCCTATCCCCAGGGATAATATATATATATATATATATATATATATTTATTTATTTATTTTGCTTTGTCACTGTCTCTCGGGTATATATATACATGTATATACATACACGTCCACACACTCAAATATACATACCCATACTTCTCAATGTACACATATATATACACACACAGACACATACATATATACACATGCACACAATTCACACTGTCTGCCTTTATTCATTCCCATCACCACCTCGCCACACATGGAATAACATACCCCTCCCCCCTCATGTGTGCGCGGTAGCGCTCCCAAGTGCACTTTCGTGTAATTATCACATCATCAGGGGAGACACGAGAGAAATATAACACTCAGTTGATATACATCGAAGAGACGAAGCTGGGATGCCATTTGGTAAACAAGCCTATGCCTGTGTATTGCATGTAATTCTAACCATGCCTTACTTTTGGATACTAAATAATACAATACTGAAGAACATGCACCTGAAATAACTGAAACTTAAGTCAATCAAGACAGCAATCACTGCAGTCTCACAGTCTCTGCAAATTCATATTACCTTATTTGTCTGTCCACTCACCAATTGTCATCTTTCCACTAATAATTTCCGGAGGCTTCTTCGTGTCAGCAATAGCAGCAATTGGAATTCCCCAGTTTGCAATAGGTCCCCAGAAATGTGTACTGTAAAATACAATATCATTAAATATCAGTATTTTTTTGTTTCTAAAATTATATCAATTCACAAAATGTGAATTACAAGGTACATCCCAACATCTTTATTATGTAATGTGTCCTATCGAATGAAGAATGTTCAATGGAAAGTGATTGTGCACAAGAACACATTTGGGCACTCTTGAAGGTATATACTGTCCAAAAAATACATTAAATACAAGATAAAGTGTTATCAAAAGCAGAAAAAGTAAAGAAAAATGTCCATCAGGTTCTGACACGAGCAACATGCTAGCCTCTGTGAATAAAGAAGCTTATTTCATATCTACATAAATTTAGCATTAAACACAGCTTTCATGGAATAATTAACAAAGAGCATCATATGTTGTAAAAAGTATCGGACAGGTATCAGGTGCCAGGGTAGGGTGTATTTGTGCAAATTTACATGTAGGATTAAAGAGATGGTGCACAGAACATATAAAAGGTTAACAAATGATTTAATTCAAGTGTAAAAATCTCTCTCCATAAAACACAAATAGTAACAGCAATTATGCTCCTGTTTCAATTCAACTCTCAGAATTTTAAGGTCTCAGAAGTCCTTGCAGAACTCCGTGAAATGAAATATTATTCTTTTTGTTTCCCAGAACGTAAGTGCATTTCAATATAAGGGGTGTCACAATAAATGTACTCACTTTTTGACACCCTATAATACTGAATTTTTAGGGTCAATTGGATCTGAAAAAAAGAAAAAAAATTCAGTTATAGGGTGTCAAAAAGTGAGTACATTTTTGGGGGCACCCTGTATTTACAAAAACTTTTCTTCCATGTGAAAAGTAATAAATTAAGTGAATATAAACAGTGGGCATCATACCATAGGATCTATTAGTGTCAAAATGCATTTAAAAAATTGGTAAACTTCAGCTGCAAGGGGAAGTTAGGTGGGGTTCCATAGGACCTGTTTCTTTCTAGAAGTGTTTCACCTATCCTTACAATATATATCACCACATCTTCCCAAAGCTTCACAGCCCTCCCCACTACAAAATTATTTAATGTCATAATAAATAGGGAACACACCATATACATGCTTAGCTGGTCTAACTACACTCTTCGTAAAGTGCATGGAAGTTCATTTTAGTTCTACACTGAGACTTGCTTTCAATACTGCAATGCATTACTAATTCAATGCTTTGGGCATATAACATCAGTTGCTCAGCATGAATTTGATGCTGAGTACTGTATAGAGAAATGTGGTCTTTCAATGTAAAATTAGGTAATAAATGCACAAAATTAAATGAAACTGTAAAAACCCCATCTAAATTCACCAAATCCCTGAAATGATACATGAAATATAACATCAATTTGTATTCTGCTAACAGCACAAGGATGCTTGCTGTGTTGTCTGCTTAATGATAACCAATGCCATTTGCAGTGTTCAATCATGGGTGTGATTGGTATATTCGGACTACAGTATCAAACATCTGGATAAACTCTGGCTGTTAAGGTTAGGTGAGGTTTCCACTGGGTATGTTGATTCTTTACAAGTGTATTACCTTTAAATTTAACCTAATACACAAGTCTGATTTCATAACATTAAAAAAAATTAAATGCTTAAGTTCATGCTTAGCAATTGATACTTATTTCTCTAGTATTTCGTACAAGATAATTCAAAATCCCAAGATATTTGCAGTGCTAAGACTCTAAACTTTTGAATAGTACTTTACCATTTCAATATAATACCCAAGGTACATTAAATGTAAACTTTAACATATTCATATAAAGTAGGCCTTGAGGTATCATTACCAGTAGGTTAGGCTAGGTTTGTTAAGTTTGGTTTAGATGAAATTTTATATCCAGTGGTTTCTGCTATCTCTGAACGATTCTGGCCTTCACTTATATCGCAAATCACTAAATTTTTGTGATCTTCCCCAGTCATTAGCGTTCGATAAATAGGGAGATATCTCAAAAGGATGAGATTTGCTGTAGAAATGATAGTAGAAATGAAAGTCAGAATAGTGCAAAACACATAAAAAACAGTCGGAAAATCATAACTTCCAAAAAAGTGGATGTGCGAAACGGTAATTTTATCGAACTTTAACCTCCTATAGCTTGACAGTACGATCCTTATGTATGACAGTGCATTTGACTTACAACTGCTTGCATGTCACATCATCATACCTATGGGTCGTAGTGTCATGCCCATATAACTGGTCGAAAAAGACTGGGAAGGGTTAGGTATCTGTGGCCCCCAAAGTCCCACCTGCATCATTCACCTCACCTCATTAAATAATTTCTGAATTCTTTACTCTTCAGATGATCAATTCCCTTCTTAATAAGTGCACCTGCCATAGCTGTCGTATGCTGTCTCCTTCACCACAAATAAATTGTTTAATTTGTTACTAAGAATTTACTGTTTTTCACTGTTTACTTATTGGTAGAACACTGGAGTGGAGACTGGAACTTGGCTTAGGATATGAGAGGAGATGCGACTTTTGATGCCATATTTGTGTAAAATTCTGTGATGCTAATACACTACTTATTGCCAGATAGTACCAACTGTATGAACTACTCACAGAAAACTTAAATTTTTTTGGGCAGACTCATGTGGGTTGTAGGGAGGTAACGTATTGTAAACATACCTTGTATATATATATTCACAGTGTTGCATAGCAGCTCAATACTCTGTTTAATCAAACAGAAGTGAAAAGAGAATCAGTGTTTACAGTACCATCAAATGTCTTCTCACCTGATTACTCTGAATGATTAAAGAATTTCCCTTATTTATTTTTACATTTTAGTGTGTAGCATTACTGACCCAATCTAACTTTCTCGAATTAAACATCACGTATCTCCACAAAATGTTCGAAACAGAATCTTCATGTATAAAAACAGCAAATTGTCCAGAGTATTACTTGGGATGGAATACTTTCCGTTATCCTTTCCAGACTGGAAAAAAAATTGTCGGACACAATTGAATTGACTTTTGGACACATGACATTTATTCGTTTTCCCAAAACACAAATATTGTTCATCAAAAATCATAGAATTACCCAAAAAAAAAAAAACTCCCACTGACTGTACTTCCGAGATCAACGGTTCAGGATATGAAATTTGACTTTGTATATGACATATTTTGTTAACTGACATATTACTCAGTGTAGACCATGAAGATTATTAGAATACAGACAACATTCTCTGAGCCTGCTGTGAGTGGAGAATTGGCTGACTGTAAGGTTATATGGGTTTCTCTAAGAGCCTTTACAAATATATGAAGAGTTTAGTGGAATGAAATGTAGATTGTTAAAAAACTAAGTAATTGCTTGTATATCATCGTTTGTAAAGGATGTAATGATCACGGCATAATGTTCTGCGTCAATTTCTCTGATATGCCTGATCACTTCCATCTCCTTCATGGAAATATGAGGAAAGAGAGCTCATTAGAATGTTTAACACTGTACCCAAGGGTATGTACTGCCTCCCTTGCTGATTTTCTAGCCGCTAGATGGCAGGTCTGCAGTGTCTCTATGTACATCATAATCGACCAACTCGTCATTCTTTGTCAGTATATTATGCAACCCCTACCTGTATACGTAATCCGCCTTATGTTAACAACCCCCGTAAAATGATTTCCTTTTAGGTAGAATTTAGATTACAATATTCATGAATGATATTTGTGAGGATAAGATGGATATAGAGTGTTTAATCATCGTATTATGATTACGTGGACATGACGGCGTAGCATTACTGCTTCGGCTTATCTAATTTAGAAAAAGTTATTACTAGATTCGTTAGGATGACCTTTAGAGGTATAGGTTCAGAGACAGAGGGACAGAGACCACCATAAGTCTCCAGAGGGACCATCACCACAGATCTTCAAGTGGACTATCACCATAAGTCTTCAAGAGGACCACCATCATAAGTCTTCAAGAGTACTTCGAACATAAGTCTTGAGAAAGGCCATCACCATGAAAGTCTTCAAGAGGTCCATCATCATAAGTCTTTACGAGAACCCCCCAACTATAAGGCTTTATGAGAACCCCATTCATAAGTCTTCAGGAGTACCCACAATATAGATCTTCAAGATCATTCTCAATATAAGTCTTCGGAAGCACCCCCACTATAAGTCTTCGGAAGCTCCTTCCCCACTCCCCCCAACCGATGGCTTCTCGCCTATGCTTGGCTGTGTCATTCTGGTCAGAATTTCTCCCTCTGCATCCTCAAACAACTTTCCATCACAGAATGTTTACCTGTCTCTAATCCCACCCGTCACTTCTTCACACAACGCATACCTAAACAAGCAGATAGACAGAGCTGCAGGAGTTTTTCCTGGTTCGCAGAATCTTTCCTATTGGTCTTGAGTCCCGTGACTTTGCATCTGTCCAGCGACAGTCACCTTTCTTCGGACGAGACAAAAACATAAGCGCTAGTGAGTTGCCACTCCATTTGCTTTGACTCACTTTGATGCACTCTCGTTTCATGACCTGTGGCGTATCTAAGGTAAAGAAACTTGCCTACTTTTCAACTATTTTTAATGATTTGCTACTATCAGTTGCATTACCGCTTCTACGTTACAATTTTGATGAAATAAGTCATAAATTTAAGAGTTTATATAAATCTAAGTTTGGCCTAACTCTGCAACAGTTTATAATTACACTATATATTCTTATATACATCCACTGTATATAAATTTTTGATCAAGCTTGGGACTTATTATCGGTGCTTGCCATTGGCGCTTTTTCCCCTAGATACCACCCCTGTTCAGGAAACGTCGTGGTTCGGACAGCGAACTAAATGATGGCTCCTTTTTTGAAGCCTTCTTTACTAGGTCAGTTCGCTAGAGCGCGGACAGTTTGATAAACGAGGTATGTTAAACATTTTAATAAAAAGAAATCCCGTAACACGAAAATTCTTTTTTCATTAATTCGAATATAAATTTATTCTTTCTGGTACTTTCACGTATCACGCTTGACCATGGGCTTTGTTGGTCCATAACGAATGACAGTTAAGTATGCCTTTCAAGTGATAGGTAGGTAGGGTCGAGACTGGAGCTGAATAATTAATACACGTTGCTTAAGAGATTTGTTTACCAGTTAATTTTTCATGCTTATGGGTGAAAGTTCTTGTGTGGTTGTTGTGTGCGTCATGAAGAGATGATGATTTATTTCATTTGGGGATTTTTATACTCACTTCAACAGCGGCGGTCTAAGCACCTTACCTTACCATGCACCATCACGTCGAGCCCTTGACAGAACATGAAGGAACTTTATTGATTGTGTAAAATGCGATTCGTTTTGCCAAAAAAAGGCTCGTGTTCGAATCCCGGACAGGTCAGTCAGCCTATAACCAACCAAGCTGTTCAAACCTTCCCTTTAGGGGCTGGTCGATGAAAATGGTATTTGACATAGGCTGCGGTATTGTGTAATTGACATTTGCGTGTTACGGGGAAAGGGTTTTACACTCGTGTTGCCCCGTCTCTTGACCTTGTATATGTATACCATGTCTTTAATCTTTTGTACGTACACATACATCCCAGCCTAAGCCAGATACCCATTGATCGACCAACCTCGAGTGTGTGGTACGACTTGTGCGCCCAGGATTGGAACAACCCTTGCGGATCCCAACCCCTGCCAGGCCCGTGCTGATTCATGGTCATTAACGCTAACCACTGCGTGTATACTGAAGGTGAAGACTATATATATATATATATATATATATATATATATATATATATATATATATATATATATATATATATATATATATATATATATTATACAAGGTTGAGGGACGGAGCAACAGGAGTGTCAAACTCTCAATCCCCCGTCACACAAAAATGATAATCACACAGTCTGCCAGCGTGACACGGAATGATTGGTGGAGACACAGGCAGTAGATATGCGTGTGTAGTATGGGAGTGGTGCCCTAATGTTGTGTGTGGTATGGGTCTTGAGCGTGGGGTAGGGTGGTATGTGATTTGTTGTTAGTTGCACGCTTCTTGAGCACATTTGCAACTGTCCCTCTTCCCCTCTCTACCCTCACAACTCTCCCAACCCTCAACAACTCTAGACGAAACAGCCTCCCTCTCAGCTCTGACCACAAACACATTCTCTGTCGTCTCGTTTTCTTTCTATTTTTTGCTTCGTGGTGCCCAGGTAGGTTTCCACTCTCCCACTCTCTCTATCTATTGACTTATACTGATGATTAGGTAGCTAGGTAGCTTCTCCGTTTAATTTTCTGTGTGTGGACGTACAAGAGTTTCTTCTCTGGGACGATTATTTTAATTTTCTTCTGTGTACAAAATCGAGGTAAACTTTTACTTCTCTCTGATATATTTCCCTGATCATGAGGAGGCTTGACGTCTTTCTTCACGCTTTCACCAGTCTTACCTCGCTACACCTGGTGTGTGTCTGTGTGTGTGTGTGTGTGTGTGTGTGTGTGTGTGTATGCAACGAATATAGACAACACTATCCTTCTACGGCAGCATTCGAGCGGCTACAGTCGTGTGGGAGCTGGGAATGTTAGCCGATAGCCTATAACACCAACGGCTATTTGAATGCGGGTAAACCAATACAGTCACTCGTGCAAGGCTCCAAATGCAGGTTGTGGGGCACCAAGCACCTGGAGGGAAGTTGGTCAAGCAGAAAAACTTGGCTAGAAGTTTTCTATATCAATGTATATATATATATATATATATATATATATATATATATATATATATATATATATATATATATATATATATATATATATATTACTTTTCCGTAAGTATGTATCCAAAGTGTTTTATTTTATTGAAGCATTTGATGGAGTAATTTCAGGACGTGGGAAGGAGGAGGGCGTGTGTGTGGTGATGAAGCAATCCAAGCTGGTCTAGCTTCAAGATGCTGGCTGGAGGAGGTGCGAGTTCACCGCCGGGAAGCAAGTGGGAGAGGGAGAGGAAATAAAAAGTGAAGGTGGTGGGTTGGGAAACATGGTACACAAAAGGGTGTACGAGGCAGCCCTCGGGGATGTAATGGTGTGTACGTGTGTGTGTGTGTGTGTGTGTGTGTGTGTGTGTGTGTGTGTGTGTGATTACGATTTGTGTGTTACGGGTAGGGAGTTTTACACTCTTGTTGCCTCGTCTTTTAACTTTGCATATATATATATATATATATATATATATATATATATATATATATATATATATATATATATATATATATATATATATATATATCACATCTTTATTCTTATATGAACATACACACACACCACAGCCTAAGGAAGGTATCTATCTATCAACTAACCCCAAGCAGAAAGATGAACAGTTCGGTTGATTGTGGGACGAGTGCCACGGCCAGTTCGATCTCGAGCGGGCCCACTGGTGAATCATGGTCAGTAACACTAACCACCAAAACCATGGAAGCACGCGCGCTCCTTTGTGTGTGTGTAGTTACCCATTTGTCCTGTGTGCGAGGAGGGAGTTTGACACTCGTGGAACCACATCCCTTGATCATTCAAAACTATCGCACAATTTTTTTTTTTTTTTTAACTTTTGCATGAGATCCGTATTTACCACATCTTTCGTTTCATTTGTTCAATCATTCGCCACTTTTATATCATATATCTTGCAGAAATACCACTAGGAAAAGAAAACACAAGTACTCTGAGTGCTAAATGTATTACTACATCTTCAGAGGATTAGATACAGCTGTGACTGGTCCTCTGAAGATGTAATGCACGAAAGCGCTCAAGATTCTAGTGTTTCCTTTTACAAGTGGTCTTTTTGCATTTATGAAGTCATGTATTTGTTATGATTTTCTGCACTATATGCCACACACACACACACACACACACACACACACACACACACACACACACTGTGTACATCACTTCCCTCACAAGACTATATTCCAAGTGTTGCTTATGCTTGCTTTATCACTCACACTTACTCATGTGTTTCTCATGCTTACCCACATCACTCATCACACAATTGTGTTTGCCTGGATGAGTATTTTTTTAATGCATATTTTTTTTTTATGTGCAATTATGTGTCAAAAAGAATTTCTCTCCTTGGTCCCCATTCAGATACATGTGTACGTAAGGACTGCTAACACTGAAAGTCAGTTGAGGTAAATTTGCACATGCGTGCCTCTAAACACTTTCACAACTGGAACATGCCCATCTTTTTTTTTCCTCTCCTTCTTCAAGTGGGTGGTTGCCAGGGGAGAGGATGGAGGAGAAGTGGAAGCGAAAGTCAAGTGATGGAACGGGAGATTGTCACAGGGTGAGGATTTAGTCAATTTGATTTTCCCTGTGCGAGATATATTCAGTGCTGTATCAGGTTTCAACATTTTCGTGTGTGTGTGTGTGTGTGTGTGTGTGTGTGTACCGGTTAGCGTTCCTGACCCGCGACGCATTTTTGGGCCATCCAGGGTGGAGCCCGCGTGAGTTCGAATCCTGCTCGCGGCAGTTGGTCTGCAGTTAACCTAGCTGCTCATTCTCTCTAACGGCCTGGTCGTTAAATTGGGCACCAAGCGTAGGCTAGGGTGTGTGTGTATGTGTGTGTGTGTGTGTGTGTGTGTGTGTGTGTGTGTGTGTGATCATTTCAGATGACACGACAGAAAAGATATCATTCGAGGCGTCAGGACACGACCAGTGAGACAGGTTAGCGTGAAGGAATCATCCCACAAGACACAGAATATCTTTTATTCACTCTTAGAACAAAGAGAATACTGAACACTCTACAAATCATGGCCTAAGGGAGGGAGGGAGTCAAGGTGGGTACAGACGACAGGCGTAAACGGTTGAATGTTGCATACCATACCCCGGTGTTTGATACTCTTTAAACACCTTCTGAGGAAGGAAAGGGATTTGATGATGATCACAATAAGGAACATGAAGTATACAGAAATATTCATGGGCTTTATAAATTTCGCTTGATAAAAAAAATGGGGAAAAGTCATCTTTATTTACAAAAAAATCTATCTACGTCAACATGAATGATAGGCAGCATCAGTCACCATTCAGCCAGTGAATGTATCATGTTAACATGAATGATTGCAGCATCAGTCACCATTCAGCCAGTGAATGTATCATGTTAACATGAATGATTGCAGCATCAGTCACCATTCAGCCAGTGAATGTATCATGTTAACATGAATGATTGCAGCATCAGTCACCATTCAGCCAGTGAATGTATCATGTTAACATGAATGATTGCAGCATCAGTCACCATTCAGCCAGTGAATGTATCATGTTAATATGAAAGATCGACAACATCATTCACCATTCAACCGGTGAATGAGAAGGTCTACAGTGCTGAAGGTCCTGAGGAGGTACACACTGATGTTATACAGAAGAGCTGGCTCGCCTCCCTCACCAGGAAGGTAACCAGCAAGATCTCTCACACAAACGAAAGACACAACAAAACATCGTTACAGCTTTAGTGTAACATTCAAACAAACATTTATGTCAAAGTAAGAAGGAGTATCTGGCGAAGGAGTGGGGTGGGGGGCTGGTGAAACGGTATGTAGAGGGAAAGAACTGATAGAAGAAGGAAAAACGGTAAGAAGAGGGAGGGAAGTGTTGAGCTGGAAGATGTGTACCATGGAAGCATCGTGGGGATAAAAGTAGATTATTGGACAATTAGAATTCCATCTACTGCAAGGTTAAAAGGAAGGACGTTTCCTTTACTGAGTCTGCATCTGTGGATGTTCTCCCCACAGCTATACACGCACAGCAGGAGCTGGCCTGACACGTACGGTACATGCAGGGATGAGTGTATAGTCTTTACGCCAGATAACGAAGGGTATGTAGGAGAGCTTGTTTTAAGAGAGCTAAAGAGAAGTTGTGGCATAACGGTACATCCTGGAGGTGTACCTTGAGAGGTTGTGGCCTAACGGTACATTCCGGAGGCGTACCATAAGCCCCTAAACAACGACATCTATATAATATTTACAAAATAATATTAGTTTAATACGGACATAATAATTTAAAGTCTGTAGCAGAAGCCACTATAGAGCGTGTGCACTCTACGCCCAGTTCCCAAACACCGCCACCCGTCCCCGTGTGGGGATGTGCGACCCATCTGGCGCTCCTGTTGGAGAGGTGGATGAGTGCGGGTGTTGGGCCGGGCCGGGCCAGATCGTGCGACTACCACCACCGCCCGCTAGGCAAGACTAGAGACAGTGGGACGCAGGTGGCGCTCAAGTCCGGGCAGGTTGCTGCAACGATGGTATCGTGGTGCCCGCGGCGCCCACGCGGTTTTCAAAGGAGAGATTTTCTATGGACAGGCCTGGGGCCTCGAACGAATTCCCAAAGACATCGTAGTCGTCATCAACCTCCTGGAACAAGCCTGTGTTTCCTATCGGGCGCACCAGATCATCCCCAATTACCCTGAGGCCCGAGCCACCAGTGCCGCCCCTCAAAGATGTAGGGAATACGGAGGCAGAGGATCCGCTGCCCCCAATAGCCCCAAGGCCTGGAAGAGGGATGCCAACACCACTTCCAGTGGGTGGCAGGGGAGCTCTAGTAGAAGACCCCGCTCCTCGAAGTGTCGGCAGGGGAATGCCAACCTCACCTGCAGGCGTTGGAGTAGCTCTTGTGCTCGGCAAGGTCGGTAGGGGAATCCCACCTCCAGACCCTGTCAAGGGAATCTCCACACTGCCACTGTCAACTAGACCGGTAGGTGGGAAGCCTGTTCCTACGCCGTCCACATCTGCCACTAGCTCGAGGCTGACCTCGTCACTTAGAGGACCGGAAAGAGCGGGGCTGCGGTTGACGGCGCCAGTTGCGTCACCTGCCCCAGTGCGCTGGGCGGCGACCGAGTACCCCTGCAGGTTACCCGCAGAGAGCTGCTGCAGCTCTTCGGCAGACGGTGGGTTGTCATATTGCACGAAGTATACTTCAGGATCGTGTTGCACGTTCGGCACCCTGATGACCTTTTGTTCTTGCACCTGAGGCCGTCGGTGCAGCACGTAGATGAGGGTCTTCCGCTCCGTGCGTGGGGGTAAGATTGGCTGTGGAGGCGGTGGGGGTGGAGGGGCGCGGATAAAGACGATCTTGTAGTGCTTGCGCGGCGGGCCGGCAGCGATAGGCGGCAAGGGACTGGCTGGCGTCGGATGCGGCACGTTGACGTATATGGTCTTCGTTGGGCCGTCGATTGGCGCCGCGTGAGTGGCATGGGCGGGTGTCGTCGGGTGGGGAGGAGCGCTGTAGCCGGAGGCAGGACCTGTTCCTCTAGCACCCTGCACGGGGTGGAACCCACCTACCTCCAGGACGGGGGCGTCGGGCAGTGCCGAGCAAGACGCACGGCCGACCACAGCCACCAGGAGCAGTAGGACGTGCTGTGGAAGAACAACGCCAGTTAATAACATACACACGCGCATCAGTACCAAGACCCAGGGCGATTCCCTGTGACATACTCGAGAGCCACAGTGAGGCCTCCTTCACAGAGCCAAAACGTCCCTTTCCACTTGACCTTTTAACGTCATCATTAAAGGTTCAGTCAAGTGTGCTCTTGCCGCACGTGTCATTGGAGGCGACACAAACAGACCAGCGTGTATACTGCATGAATGTTTACCTTTCAGAAATGCAAAGCTCAGGTTAATGTCTGCTGTGCAGTTTCCCACTGTTTGATATCTATCTATATATATAATTTACATTTGAATAAATCATTATAAACTCATAAATCGGATAAGTTTTGTTGGGTTCATGAAACAGTAATGTGTGTAGGGTTGGGGGGAGGGTGGTTGCTGTTTGGACTCTGGCTCAACCCAGACAGGGGCATCTGAAGTCACAACCCAGCGCCTCCCACACTGTATCCACTGTAACAGTCCTACAGTGGCTGCAGCTGCACTGTGGTTATCAAATACAAATGAAGTGAAACTTTCGAAGCTTCTGAGTCTGTTGAACTTCTTTTTTCAACACCTCGACGAAGCGCCTGCCAGGTGTTGTAACCTTCGTCAGACTTCATCTTTTCTTCGAGCCAGTTGTGTGTTTCACACAGGCACAGGCAGGAGGGTGTAGACACTGGAGGGTGTTACCCCCTTTGGCCACCGTGTGTGTGTGTGTGTGTGTGTGTGTGTGTGTGTGTCCTGCCTGCGGAGGCTATGCTTCAACTCGGAGAAAACGGAGATCATCAACAACAGGTTTCGCTTTCCATCCAAGCAAAAACAAGACGGGGTTCGCCCCCTTTTGTGCCCTGCTTTCTACAACTATGCACCACTAACGGCGGGGAAGGAGGAGGTTGCAAGGCCGTTCACATCCGTTAGCACTGGAGGGAGCAGCAGGAACGGTGGGAGGGGGAGGAAGATGGCCCATTAATGCCCTAAGAACGTCTCTAACTACGGAAGGAAGAACTGCCCCTCACTACCGTAGGAACATCACAAACAGCTGAAGGAAAGGGCACTACTAACGACAAACAGAGGGGGCAGCCCCTTCCCACCGTAGGAACACGTGACAACAGAGTGTACAGCCCCTCACCACGGTAGGAACATGTGACAACAGAGGGTACAGCCCCTCACCACCGTAGGAACATGTGACAACAGAGGGTACAGCCCCTCACCACCGTAGGAACATGTGACAACAGAGGGTACAGCCCCTCACCACCGTAGGAACATGTGACAATAGAGGGTGCAGCACCTTGTCATCTCAGAAACACCGCTGAGAAGTAAAGGGAAGGATTCTTCCTAACTACCATAGAAACCCCAGTGACAACCAGAGGGGTAGAGTCGCTCCTTACTATTCTAAGAATAGCACGAGCAACAGGAAAAGTCTTCCTCTTTCCAACCAGCAACACCATGAAAACAGCATTCGAGAGAACGACCCATTACCTCTCCAGGTGGTGCCCCTTACCATGCTACCTGTGGACACCGCCATCTACGCCTGAATGGCATGTCGACCTTCATCACCTCCCGCAGACTACAGACTACAGAAGGAAGGATCGTTCTTCACCATTTTAGGGACAGATAAAAAGGTCACCCCTCCCCCCTTCCCTCACCATCCTAGGGGCACCTCTAATAACAAAAGAGGACCTCCCCTCACCTCCTCCTTAACATGAGGAGAGGTAGTCCCTCACCACAAACAACGATGAAGACTGCCAGTCACCACCACTAACCACGCGGGATTATTCAAGCTTCCTCCATCACTGGGAACACCACACCATCCTAACACCACTGTTAACTAAACCACTGTCATCCTTTTCACCACTTTAAGGACATCAGGGACGAGAAGGGGGTGTAACCCTTTACCACTTCAGGGGCGTCACTGACAAAAGAAGGGGGAGGTTAACACCCCCATGTCATCACTCTATACATCCTTAAAGAAGTGTGAGGATGGCGTGTTAACACAGCAAGGGGACCCCAGAGCAAGGGGTGTACCGCCCTCCACTATGACAGAGGAGCGGGAGACGGACGTCTGTCTTAACGCTGGTTTTATCCACATCAAGCGTTGCGATCGTCTCTGGTCGCTCACGAGTGTCACCACGTTGCCGAACCACTGTTGTTCCGTAAGCCCTCCTGCGGCACTGTGTGTCTGTGAAGTCAGGGACGTTGTGGAGGAGTGAGGGCAGGTGGCAAGGGTAAGAGGTAGGTTATGTGCGGGACTAACCATCATCGTGGTGGCGTTGAGATACACACGGGAGGTCCCTGGCTGCGAGTGGAAGGAGCTTCGGGTCACAGCGAAGCGGCCGATCCTAGCCACTGCTCAACACTGAGTGCAACATGCGACGCTCACGCCGCCTTTTATACCTACTCTCACTTCTGGCCACCCCAGGAACCTACCTACCTTCCTGCCTGCCTCCCGACCGCCTGCCCGGCCAGTTCGACGACTCTGGCCCGTTCCACCGGGCAAGGAAGGGCCTCGTCTTAGCGCTTCTTCGGGCTGTGCCTCCTTCGGTCTCAGGTTATCATGATAGCCTTGAGCCTTCCCCGACCTCCCTGAGGAGGCCAGCGTTTCATACCCTCCGGAGGTCAGGAAGACGTGCATGAAATCATTGGCGTGCGCGGAACACCTCCAGTCCATAATCTAGGCTGGTCTGGCGAGCTCGAAACCTGCCACCGTAAGTCTCCACTGCATATCTGAGGTCAGCCATCTGCCCTAAACCAGTCCAGCGTGTGGGCAACACCATCCTCGACAATGGTGAGATAACAGGAAAAAAACAACAACGAGCGAATGGAGTATGTCTCCTTCCTCACTATCAATGACAGTCTCCTTCCTCACTATCACTGACAATCATATTCACTATAGAGGGACAGACCACCAAACTCCGCTTCAATCACAGCCTTGCTAAACCTATATTAATTTCATCCTTCACAAATACACCTTCAGTACACCCTCAGCAACTGCGTCTTCACTACACTATCATCTTCACCATAGCTTCGAAAACCGCTAGCCTTCGACCTAACTACTATGGGTCTCAAACTCTCTACTGTCACTTGGGGGGACATATCTTGGTTCCCGATGACGTTGATGGACGAAGTTAACACGCCCTGCTGTAGAAGAAAGCCAGCCTGAATACTAACTTGTTCTTTTGTAGAAGAGAGAGAGAGAGAGAGAGAGAGAGAGAGAGAGAGAGAGAGAGAGAGAGAGAGAGAGAGAGAGAGAGAGAGAGAGAGAGAGAGAGAGAGAGAGAGACTCGCTGGAGAAGGTTTTACATACGAAAACAAGTTCTCGAGAACTTGTATAAGAGGATCCGTTGCTCCTCCTAAGACCTTCCTGAGGTCTCTGCTTAGTACGAAGCCTTGCCTAGGAACGACCCGATGCCAATGAGTCCACCCGGGTCAGTGTCATCGAGCTGACTTCAAGGTTGGACCTGACACTCACGTGGAGTAGACTCAGGAGACTAAAAACATCATCTATCGGCCTCTGATCGAACTTCATCTATGACCTTCCTCCCCTTGAAGGTCAATCATCTTTTAAATGCTCACAATGAAAGAGGTAATGAAAAAGGAAGTGCTTCTAGGATCGGATTGAAACCAGAAGAATACTACTGGAAGGAGTACTAGGTGGAAAGGAACAATGGGGAACTAGATGAAAGAGAACAATTGGGAACTAGATGGAAAAGAACAATGGGGAACTAAATGCAGAGGAATAATAGGGAAGTAGATGGAAGGGAAGAATGGGGAACCAAAAGAAAGGGAACAATGGGAAACCAGAAGGAAAGGAACAACTGGGAACTAGATGGAAAGGAACAATGGGGGACTAGATGGAAAGGAACAATGGGGAACTAGATGGAAAGGAACAATGGGAAACCAGAAGGAAAGGAACAACTGGGAACTAGATGGAAAGGAACAATGGGGGACTAGATGGAAAGGAACAATGGGGAACTAGATGGAAAGGAACAATGGGAAACCAGAAGGAAAGGAACAACTGGGAACTAGATGGAAAGGAACAATCATTCTTAAGAACGCAAGTTGAGATGCCAGATTACGAAACTTGATAGAACGGTGTGACAAAAACCGATTTTGTGAAACTACATGGAAGGTCGTGGGAGATATGTAGTGCCAGTGTGGAATGGGGTGAGGAGGACGAGGAAGAGAAGGAATGAGCTAGCAAGAAAGAATGTCAACAACCAAGGGAAAGTGATGACAGACGGAGGGAAAACAAAAAAAAGAATTGAACACAGCACCCACGCAGCGTTCTAAAGAAATAAAACCGTTAGGAACAGTTGCATTTAAATTAGAACGAAATAAGAGAAGCGAGTAAGGAAAATTGCGAGACAAACCAGGAAAGTTTACTCCAAACTATGTCATTACCTCACCAGGGTCAGACGATCAAGGAAGCGTCCTGAATATTTCAGAAAGCAAAGTATTCTTTTTTTTCTTCTTTACATAATCAAGTGTACGTAAAGCGGTCAGCGATATCTCAAAGGTGTGTTTGCTATGAGAGATCCAGAAACGCCTCCTCTTACCAGACTGGGAGAGGCTGACTGACTCCTTTGGGAAGCCAGTGACACGTTGACTATCAGAACCTCGGGGAAGTCCTGAGAGGAAGAGCGATGGACCCGTTCTGAGTTCATGGACCTTAAGGTATTTCACCATTTGTACTCAGTGCCAAGCCTGAGAACAAGTCCCTTTAGGAATGGTTAAGATTTTGGACACATATACCAACCGGTCGGATGAAAGCAAGTAATTTGCCGTGTCTCAGACGGCGAGCAGGAAGTCGCCTTTGGAGCTTTCAGACCCATGTCAGGAATGAGTGGGTAGTCTGCAGGTTCTGAGAGACGATAATCATGATTCAGACTTCCTGGATGGTAGGGATTACATAAGAGACACGTGAGATGTAGGTGACCATGCATTGCAATCTTGGACCTTTATTTTCTAAGAAATTTTGCAACTTCTGGGGAAAGAGTTGAGGGTAGTGTGTGTATGTGTGTGTGTGTGTGTGTGTGTGTGTGTGTGTGTGTGTGTATGTGTGTAATTTCTAAGTTATTATTAGGCTCTTTGAGACTGTCCTTTTAAGGAAGACTGACTGAAGAAGTTGGACTTCAAAGCTGATGTCAGAAGAGGAATTCTTATATTGTACTGACAATGTGTAAATCATACTGAAGCACAAGTTAAATGCTTTTCAAACCAGGCGAAAGGGAGGCAGCACGGTGCTCCGACAAGGCTTAGTGCTGGGACCATCACTGTTTCTGATCAACGTAAAGTGACCTACTTGAGGGATCTGAGTCATACCTGAATATATTTGCCGATGGTGCCAAACTTAATGAATGAAATACAGCGCGTTGGAGAGTGAACCATGTTCCAAAGTGACGTGTACAAAATGCATAAGAAAGAAGAGTGTACGAGGGACCTTGGAATACACAAGATGCTCAGTTTATCGCCAGAAAATCCCATTAAAGGTGGTCGTTAGAGCTGTAAACTTGACTCACAGTTAGAATATCCTTCAGACATATGGACAAGGAGTTCAAGATCACATGGAGTTCAAGGTATTTATAACAAAGGTAAGAACTTAGTCCAGAACTTTGGTCTCTTCACTGTAGGAAACACACACACAACTGCTAAAAAAACGAAAGTGGAACACGACAAAGACGATGCCAATAGCAAGAGAGGAATTATCGAAGTGCCCCCATTGAATGAAGAGGAAAAAAAAAACGAGAGAAAAGGTGATGACCAGTTTTGAATTGTTGTTTGGGGAGGGTTGCAACAAAGGTGTTGTTTCAAACTATGTTTCTTAATCTTTACAAGGACTATGAAAAGATAGAAAACATAGTGGCAAACCGGACAAAAAAAAAAAAAATATGCCGGAAAAAGATGTACCGGAATATCATTTCAGCCACAGAATGGTAGACATTCGTAACAGACGAAGGGAAGAACACAACAGTAAATGAAAGAATTTTCAAAAGTCTGTACAGTACAGTTGCAAGATGAAAACGGGAGGTTCCACGAGTGTAAAGCAGGCTTCCAATATACACAGTTAGGTAACCATATTAACAACTTACACACACACACACACACACACACACACACACACACACACACACACACACACACACACCTAAACAGTGTGACGACAAGTGGCAGAGAAACCCTGGCGGACCAGCACAGCTTCCTGGACGAAGAAAGTGGACCGACCAGGCACAAAAAAAGGAGAGGCAGATATATTCTCTCATACCAGTTCTTATGGTGGCTGTTGCCTTTCAACCGTGCCCCTCCCAGCTCCTCCTCCTCCTCCTCTCTCTCTCTCTCTCTCTCTCTCTCTCTCTCTCTCTCTCTCTCTCTCTCTCTCTCTCTCTCTCTCTCTCTCTCTCTCCCGGCCCTGTCCCTATATGTGTACACATCCGTGCAATACTCAGTTCCGCTTGCCAAAGTTGGGTGGGTGTGAGCATGATATATATTTCTCCATGCCTGACTGCGGCCCGAGTGGTCTGTTGGGCGACGGGGTCACATCCACACTCGGTGGTTTGCCGTAACAAAATCGCGTCTAGAAACACACATGGCTTCGAAACACCAAATGAAAGAGACGGTATAACGAAGGAAGACATTGAAACAGCCAGCCCACAAAGGATGGATTTGATATTCAAAAATGTTTATGACAGTAACAGAGTATTGAGACATTAAATATTCATGACACTAACGCACAGGGACATGAAAGACACACCATGGTAACGCGACAATGGGACACGATGATTCGCAGAGCTTCGGTAGAAGGCGAAGCTTGTGTACGATGCAAGAGACCGGTTCAGGGATGCCCTGCAGCCAAGGCGAAGAAAGTGGCTGGCCCTCCTACACTACGGTAGTGGCTCGGCAGTGGCTCGGGGTCTTTGCTCGTTACGCCCTCCACCATCCGCCTCCCCATGAATTATGTAACCCGGCAAGCAAATGGAAATATCTTGATCCATGGAGTTCTTTTTTAGGTATGTAAATTAATAACTGAATAAATGAATGAATAAATAAACCATATATATATATATATATATATATATATATATATATATATATATATATATATATATATATATATATATATATATATATATTGAAGTATTTGTTAGTTTCTCCTCTTTATGCATGAGGGAGAGCGGGTTTGCTCTTAAATGACCACGTCTCATAAACCTCATATCTATGTTCTCCGGCTACACTGACTTTCCCAAAGTGATGTTGACATTGATGTGAACAGTGACATTCCTCTCTCGTCTTGAAAGGGAGCTGGTCTGCCTTGGCCAGGTGGTTTATATACCATACCCCTCAGGAATAACTTTCCATTAATGCAGTGAGTTCAAGGGCTCCTACCTCCTCCCTCCCGCGTCCCTCCATTCTCCCTTTCTCCAATGTCGGACAACTGGACCTCGTCCCTCGACGCCGGACTTTCTCTGGCATTTTTGCGTGTTTACGTGTAAGGTGACCGAGTGGAGGGGTGGTGAGGCCATCTGTCAGGAGGTGGCTCAGACGTCATAAGGATCACAACCATTTTGCTGAGAGTTCAAGGATAGGTGCTTACACCTCCGTGGCTAATCTATGGTCTAAGACGTGCTCCTTCCGAGGATAGGTGCTCTAACCTTTCCGACAGACGTGTGGGCTAGTGCGATCTTCCCTCACACACACAAACACACACACACACACACACACACACACACACACACACACACACACACACACACACACACACACACACACACACACACACACACACACACACTTAGAAAACAAAGAGCTGCATCGTCGTACTCAAGAGCGGTACCGGCGAACTGAAGGGATGTGCCGTCGTGCTCAAGAGTCAGCTGTAACCGTCGTGCTTGATCACAGGTTGTACCGATGTGCTCCAGGGGTCGGGCCGGCAAGGTCACAAGTTGTAATGAAAAGAAAAATATCAATGTTTCCAGGAAGGTATGAAGAGGCATTGACTACCATCTCCTTCAAGAGGGACCTCGGGGTCGATACCAGATCACCACCATCAGAAGAGTTGTAAAGATGATACACCGTCCATAGTACTATCTAACATGACTCTTAGACATGCATGGACAAGGAGATGTTCAGATGACATGCACAACATGTATTAGATCCAGTTACAGTTGCTGCAACCTCAGCTCAGTCACCTCACTTCACGGACACTATCCTGTGTCATATTGGACCCATTCCTATGTACATTGCAGACTCATTACTAAGAAAGGATAGAAAAGAGGATTGAGTAAAAAAAGGAAAGATGCTAATATAAGATAATGTAGTGAGAACTGAATGGTGTGAGCGTTTTAAGCTGCGACAGAAGGAAAAGAAGAAAAGGGGCAGTAACATCGATCTAAGATACATCGCGTCCAGCGAAGGTCCCGCAACAAGACCTCTGGTAGTAGAACCTGGCCACACCTCACTGGAGAAATGGCCTGTGTGTTTCCTTACCATCAGCCCATAATGATCGGTTATCATACGGAATGTTACCTCCGGTGTAGCCGTCTTCAGAACCCAGTGAAAGTTATTCTATATTGAATCGTTATAACCCTGTCTATCTGCGTCTAACTATCTATTCAGCTAGGCCTTATCATCGTAAGAGGACTGGAGAGAGTACAGCGTCGTCGGAAACCATCCTACGCCAAAGAAGCCCTCCTTACCCTGCTTCCGCGTGGAGTGCAGCGCCAAAGCAAGAGAAGCCCAATGGAAAGGAAATCCATTGGCTAGATAATGATATTAAATACAGTAATGATACCACTACTAATACTACTACCACTGATAATGATAATGATGATAACAGTCTTTGTATGAGAAGTGCTAAGTTTAGCGAACAGAGGCCAGCACCCTCCACGCCCCCTGTAGTCGGGGTGAATCCCGCTGGAGGTCATCTCGCTCTTCACCTGCTCCAACTCTCACTCAACTTCTCTCTTCTTTTTACTGTCCACTTTTTATCTTTCTACTTTTACACCACCGCGGCTGAAGATGAAAGTTATTCAAGAAAAGTCCCAGTTTTCTCTTTTAATCCTGTTTTTTTTATGCTTTTTACCGGTACTTTTGCCTCTGAGGATGATTGACTCGGTCACTTGCTTTCAAATGATCTGTCGATGATAGGTGTGTGGAGGTTTTGAGTAGTGAGGAGGCGGCGTCCTTTACCACCCTCGGATTACCCACATGGACGCCCCTGCGAGGGAGACTGGTGGCTACCTTTAACGCCCTCATATGACCCACAAGGACGCTCCTGCAAAAGGGACTGGTGGCCACACTCACCTGAACACCTGTGTCATTTCCTCTACTCAAGAAATATGTTTTGATTTAAGACTAGTTCACCAGACGTAAGCTTCACACACACACACACACACACACACACACACACACATATATATATATATATATATATATATATATATATATATATATATATATATATATATATATATATATATATATACATATCCCTTTTGCTAGCCGCTCTCTCCTCCAGTGTAGCATCATCCATCCGTGTGACCCTCAAACCTTTCCAGTACCTCATCTCCTGCGCTTCAGCGCTCCTCCTTAATGTTCCGCGTCCTCTCCTTCCCTTTGCGGCTATCTGGCTGAAGTTCTTTCAGTCGTCTCCGCTTTAACTTCACCCACAGTTACGTCAGTTCTTACTTGACTTGAAACCTGTAATTAGACCAGTCTGGTCGCTGCTTGTTCTCTTTTTCCAATTACTCCCTTATACTATCTGTCTTTCAGCTGCTTGCCTTGTGAGCCATAGATTCATGTCTTGTTATCATTTATGGAGCAAATTCCTGTGGTTCTATGGAGCTCAGATCACTTGTATGTTACGGAGAGGGATTTTTACACTCACAGGACCCCGTCTCTTGAAGATCCTCTACTATCACACGACTTCTTGTATTGTACTGTACTTATATAGGTCCCAAATGAGTCTGTAAGTGTCTTCACTTCCAGCGAACCTTAACCAATCATATAGTTCTGGGTGACGCGGAAGTCTTGATTAGTCTCAATTCACACGCCTTATCTCAAGCCCTGGAAAGGTTTATTGTCTCATTATCCCAGGAATAGACGGGGTAGGTCAAAAGACTCCATCAAAACTGTGTCATCTCGAGTGGGAGGTCATGTTGAAGTCTCCTAAAAGCTTAACGCTAAGGCTTTCATGGCCTACCCTCAGTCCACGTCTGTCCACGGTGGTTACTCTTGCCTCCTTAACGTATACCTTGTTGTTGCAGTTCTTCGTTGTCAGGAAAAATTAAGGCACCGCGAAATGATAGTTCATGCAGTCTAATGAGGTCTTCATGACCCTTTGTAGACGTTTGTCCAAGTAAATGGAGGGTTGCGATCGTAGTGTTGAGGTGGTGGTCGGCGTTGCAGACTAGACCAGCCAAGAATCACTGGTCACGATGCTCTGCGGTCCCTATAAGAACTTTCTCCTGACGCTGCCACACCACACCACACCACACCACACCCTTACCAACTCGCTGCCTGACATTTGAGTACGTGCTGGCTGGCGTAACGTCATCGGCGAAGCTGTACGGTCTGCGTCCGCAATCTAGTCGACCAAGTCCAGGAAAGGTCGATTATCCAGCCATCCCCCACCACGTTCCTTGGTGCTTTCGTCCGCAGTCTGCTCGATCAGGCCCAGGAGGGAGGTCGAGTGCACAATACACTGAATGCTGACGTAGCGAATCTAATATGGTAGTCGACCAGGGCAAGAGGAGCTCACCTGTACACCACACCAATGCCCTAATGCTGTTTCGTACATCCCCACTGTCTCCAAATCCTCCCCTTCGAGCTGTGTGCCAGCGGATCTGTTTACATAAGCATCGTTGTGATACGCTGCCTCGCCACACATGGACTATCATTACCCCCGTCTGGCTTAGCTCATGGTGACCTGTGACAGCCAGCATGTCCTCTTATCAGTGTTGTCACCGTCTGTGCCTGTTGTCAGCGACTCTCAAGTGTTCCCAATGTGATAAGAAAGGTTCAGAGACGTCTACTTCTGTAATCTCTGTGGGTAATTTAAAACGAATACTCTCAGCTGTGAGGAAACACACACACATGTATGTATATATATATATATATATATATATATATATATATATATATATATATATATATATATATATATATATACACACCTCAAACCTTACTTTCCTGACCCAGTAACCCCCTTTTATAGGGCTCCAGCAGCGATCAGAAAGCCGACTACTTCCACCGGGCGAAACCGCAGGTCAAAAAAATATTCTGATGGGTATGTGGCTCTCTATGGCGGGCACAGGACAATTGTGGAGTAAGTGTTCAGTGCTGAAGTTACATCATAGGCATGAGGGGACCTGTGATACGTCGAAACAGTTTCTGTGACGTTAGAGAGATGGGCGAAGTGTAGAACTCGGACTAGAAAGAATAACTCGTACATGTCTGGGGAGTGTAGTTTGTGTCCGATGGAGTGGTGCCTAGGTGTGAGTGAGTGGGTTGGGGAGGGCGTTGTTTAGTGTTTGTCAGGTCATTTCCATGCGATGTCAGTGATCTGTATATTAGGGGTAGGGGGATGTGTGAGTAGAGGATGTTTAAGCACGAGGTAGGGGGTAAACATTTTACTTCTAAGTAGAAGTTGTTGGTTGGTTATCATGGAGTGGTCTGGATGAGAAAGGTAGGTTTAGTGCTGTTGCGTAAATGGGATGGTCTTGATTAGGGCATCCAGTTGCCCGTGCCGTCTCAGCTAACATCAAAAAAAAAAAAAAAAAAAAATGTTCTCTCATCTGCACCATAAACATCTTTGTATCAAGATTCATGAAAATCAGTCAAGAGGATGTTGCAAATGACGTTGCAAATACTGAATAAGTTTCCTCAGCTTTGGTTGAAAGAAAAATGGACTAGGTCAAAATCAAAGGAAATTTTTGGTGACCTGTGACTTCTCAAGGAGATAGTAAAAAAAGACGATCAACCTGACCTTGGATCAAATTTCATGAACGTTTTTGTGTAAGGTTTTGACCCGTAAAGAATTCCATAAAAAAAAACGGTTAGATGAAAAACTTGACTGACGCATTGTCTGAAGAATTATAAATATTATGATTTGGAGTCAAAGGTCGTGAGAAGTGGCCTAAATATACCCCCTCCTCCCCCAAAAGATATAAAAAAAAAATAAGAAAATAAATTGATCAATGAATAGAAACAGAAATGAAAAATATAAATGTCTTGGGATCTGTGACTCAAAAGGATTGTGAAAATGTCTGAAATCACAGAAGTTGCACCGTGCATTATACTGGGGGGAGAGGTAATATAGACGTAAGATTTCGTCACAGTGGATTGAGACTGACGAGCAGTGGCCAACAATGTAAATACTTCGGTCGACTGCCCCTTGACCCCATATGACTTTAAAAGGGCTAAATGTCAAATACGTTGATTTGTGTCTATTTGTACTGAACCAACGAACATGCCTTACGAAGCATCGAATCATCTTGCTCTGAACCGAAGGAATGGTACTGTGTCGTCGATTTTTTGGGGTTATAAGAATAGAATTTAGAAGAGACTTGTTGAAAAGCAATGTCTCAGTCTCTACAGAGACATGATGAATAAAGATGAGCGTGTTTGAATATTACTGGTGACACCGTGGTCATGGAGCGGGATTCCATATCATTTGATTTTATTAGAAAGTAAAAATTGCCCTCTGACTCCATAATGTTTACGAAACGTAGATCAAAAAGATACACAGCTAAGAACGGGGTCTGGCGGGAGAACTGAACGAACGGAAATACCAACCACGATTCAAACGACCCACACAAAAGGAACAGCTGTGGAGCCGAAAGAAAAAGACAAGAAAAAATCATAGCCAATATATATATATATATATATATATATATATATATATATATATATATATATATATATATATATATATATATATATATGTGTGTGTGTGTATATTGGCTATGATTTTTTCTTGTCTTTTTCTCGGGATGCGGAGACATGATGCCTGGATTACGAACAATGGAAGCAGCACTAGGGTCGCTGAGGCTCGCGATGGGAGGAAGGTTCAAAATCTTCCTCCCTCTCCCTTCCCTCCCTCCCCTTGTGGATGGTAGTGAGGAGAGGGAGGAGTGAGGAGCGAGGAGATTGAGGAGAACCTCTACGACTTTTGCATTTCATCAGGTGATGTGCAGCTTCCGTCTGGCTGCAGAACAAACATGTCTTCGCCAGGATGACGTCTTGCACAACACTGGTTTATCATGCATACATCACGGGCGAGGCGTCATTGTGTGTGGCACAGTGTGCTGATTACGGCCAATGCAACACAACAGCAACGGTCGGACAAGAAGTGAGACGACAGTCGAATATATATATATATATATATATATATATATATATATATATATATATATATATATATACATACAGTATTTATTGATGTCGTGATGGTGATGGTGAAGATGATGTGGTTGATGTTCGTGAAAGTGTAAAGTTGAAAGCCTTGTGTATGTATGTTTGTGTGTGTGTGTGTGTGTGTGTGTACGCGAGTGTTTGTATGGATATGCGCGACTGGTCGTGTACGTACACGCGTATATGTTTGCAAGCAGGTAATCGCGAGCGGTATGCATGACTGGAAGAATCGTGTAAGTACGTAAATGCGTATGAATATATGTCCCATTTCGAGGCATGTATTTGCGGAAGTAAATGATCGGCCATTCTAGTTTATATTCTGATGCCGACGTGGATTAATATTTCCTCCAATGCTTGAAACAACGCGACCACTGGGTATGTTCCTCCTCAGTGGCCATCGGAAGGATTCGATAGCCCACGGAAGGGTTCACAAATTGATCCTCTCTCTCTCTCTCTCTCTCTCTCTCTCTCTCTCTCTCTCTCTCTCTCTCTCTCTCTCTCTCTCCACCCTTGGCGCGTCCATGTCATCCCTCACTGTGCGTTTAGCTACACCACGAAAATGAACGGACTTTCGCGTGAAAGCCACAAGGAATGAACAGGTTCTTTACCAGATCCTCGTGGGTATATAAGATTCACTTGGCACTGTCCAAAGGGTTTGGTTAAATGGCCTCCCGACTCGCTGTTGATTCAGACGGTGAGCGACTGATGGTATAATTTGATCACTAATTAACCTACTGATTACGATGGTACAATACCTCGAGCACTGTATGGACGACCCTACCACGGTAACAGGGAGAACGACCCTTAAGTCAGGTCAAAGGCCGAGCCATCATGCCGGAGGGTCGTACAGTAGTACTCACGAGATCTGGAAGTCAAATCCACAAAGGCTGATTTTGGTTCGGTGGCCAAGTTGATTCGTTGGTTTATTGATTCCCTGTGTAAGTTGGTTCGTTGGGTATTTGAGTCGCTGTGCAAGTTGGTTCGTTGGATAATTTGGCCTTTGGAGCCGTCGGCTGTCTGAAGCTGTCGACGTCAAGCCTACATCCACCAACCAAAAAAAAAAAAAAAAAAAAAGATAATAATAATACTATCTAACACCTTCTTCATAAGTTGAAGATAATCCTTTAATCACGTACCCTCTCAGCTGACACATGACGCCTCTTCCCGACACCATCAGAACCAAAACGTATGCATTTAATCGAATGTTAATCCTGGAAACATTTCTTCTTCTTCATTTTCAAATCAGGAATGAATTTCGACGAATCATTCTCGCTTTGCCAATGGGGACGGGAGAGCGGCAGATCCTCAACATTGTTCAGTGACTTCGATCGTACCAGATGTATTCTTCGATGTGATGCTGAGTTGCTTTGTTAATGACCTTCTTGGACTTTAGAATGTGTGACTGACGCCTCTGACTTATTCGTCGTCATCTTGAAGTTGCATTACACCCATTTGGCATGTGTATAGCATGAACGCCACTTTTTTAAACGTAAGTGAGTCAGTCAGTCTGACCTTTTCTTCATCAGTGGGACGCAAACTCAGATCAGACACTGAAGGAAGCAGTAGTGTAATATATCGACCAAGATTTACTGGTTAGTCTTACTGGAACAACATGAGACGTAGATATTGGTGACCCCAACGCTCCCTGGATCACTGCAAAAACCACCACACCTCCTCCAGTTTCCAGAAGTGGATTATTTCAAGACTTTCTCGAGGGTCTTTCAGGAAAGCTTTCCTTCTTCTCCTGTCTCGCATACTCCTCAGCGAGACTCATAGATCCTTCTATGTCTATCTTGATTCATTCCATTCTCTGTTTTATGTTCAGGTTAAATCATTCATCTATCGTATTATGGTATATGATTTTGTTTTCCATGGCATCTATGGCACAATTACCTCAGTGTGAAATCGAACAGCGTTTCCCTCAGTCACGGTACACACCGGCTGCGCTGTCTTGAGTCTCAGATGGTACAGTCGTTGGTACGATCGTTAGCGGGTAACACACATCTGCCAAGATGGCTGCCACTTCCGCCCTATATCCATCTAGGCCGCTGTAGCGCTTTTTGTTGCTTTTTCTCCTCCAACACACACACACACACACACACACACACACACACACTACATTCTTACGACTAATCCTCTTTTAACTTGCACTTTCTCTCGTTCTAACCTCATTTACACCCCAGCAAGGCCCTTCTCCACTCACTGCCCCCCAACCACCACCTTCCCTTCCCCCAATGAAGGAAAAGAAGGCAGCGGGAGATGAAGGAGGGAGGACTTGCAATGCTGAGTCACGCCAGGCTTGCCCACCGAGCACCGCCACTTTCACTGCCTCGTTGGAGCGTTCTTTTTTTGTTGGTGTTTTTTTTTTTACTTCCTTGGCGCGCGCTGGAATTCACCAGGGCCGTTTCGTTCCCCTCCTGTATTCGTACACACTAAAGCCTTCTCTAATCTTATCATTCGTAGAGACAGAAGTAGAGATGGATAGATATTCGGCAGTCGAGAATCATTATGGTATGGAAGTATGCTGACCCGTCTCCTCTGCTCTCTCTCTCTCTCTCTCCCTCTCTCTCTCTCTCTCTCTCTCTCTCTCTCTCTCTCTCTCTCTCTCCGTTCTCAACGGTCGGCTTCCAGAACCTGCTCGGCCATCCCCCCTACCGACTCGCCCCGCGCTGGGTGCTTAGCTTGCTTGCTTGCTCTCCTCGTCACGAAAGCCACAGGGAAGGGTGAAGGGAGAGAGAGAGAGAGAGAGAGAGAGAGAGAGAGAGAGAGAGAGAGAGAGAGAGAGAGAGACTGTGATGAGTCGGGGAGAGGTCAATGAGCAGTAGGTCTTCTGGCTAACCCCAACGGAGTTAGTCTTAACATGCAGGAGCGCAGGAATGCTAGTGGCCTGGAAGGTGCTGGTGTTGGCCAGGCAGGTTAGGTTTCGACCACCGCTGAACCCAGGTCCCCGAGCACGCTTTCTCTGTCTCCTACCTTACTTCTGCCTCGTTAACTGGGCAGACTACTGACTAGGGCACTACTAATGACCACGGACAGGCGTTAGTGGCTAGGGGTTCCCAGGGCAAGGCGGTGGTTAGGGTGCTTCAGACAACTTGATGAGGAGGCTAGTGGCCAGGATGTTGCTAACAAGTGGCCAGATAGATGGTGGGTGAGGGCACGCCTTGTCAACTATCCAGGCTAGCTGGTGGCTAGAAAACCATTGCCACCTATCCAGACACTCCGGTGACCGTTCCATCCTCCTCGACGACCGTCACTTCTGTCTCATGCCTGTCAGTTACTTCTTTTACCCCCCGTCTCCTGCAGCGTCTTCACGATCCATCAGACCAACTTCTACGTTTGTCGAAGTTCCTCAGTTGGGACACTTTTTTGCGAGTCACTGTAGTCAACATGAGGTCAATGACCCCCCGGCAGTGGGAAGGACCTGCAACACAGCTGTTTAGGTCTGCTGTGCTGTCACTGACCATCAACACATGCTGTCAGTCTCTGCCTGGCAATGACACTCAGAACGCGCCATGGACGGTACCTGTCAGCGAACATTGTCACACTACCCATCAGAGCGTACATACCTCACACTTAGACCATCAGTTATGTTCACACTTCAGGGCATCCATCAAGTGTGACACAAGCTCTCCCATACGGAACATTACATGCGAGTAGAAATAGTCTAAAGAGACAGAGGCACCCATATCGATACATCAGTCACACTGCTAAGTTTTGTAGGACGGGGCTGCCGTGGCACAGAGGTCCTCACCGTGAGCTAGCACATCCGCAGTCGTAGGTTCGATTACGAAAAGCTGGGGGAAAATTTCGCGTATATATAATTTTTTTTTCTTTTTGTGGGGGTATGTAGGAATTTATGTGGTGGATTGTTTGTGTCAGGGGCTGACTATGTGGTGGTGGTGGTGGTGGTGGTGGTGGTGGTGGTGGTGGTGGTGTGGTGGTGGTGGAGGTGTATGTGTTTGGAGGGAAGACTGGAATGTGGTAGTTCAGGTGTGGGGTCACAGAGAGCGACTCCAGCCTACTACCACAAGGTGTGTCGTGGAGCGAGTCCCCTCGGCTGTCTGTAGGACGTGATGACAATACATAGTAGCTGATGTGTAGCGCCAAATGACACACGTCTGTCAACGGTGACATCTGCAAGGATGACACTCGCTGACCCTTGTTACATGTGGCATATGTAGTATGACACGTGTTTCTTGCTGTCACTGATGACGTTCATCGTTTTAGTGAATGACATATTGTCACGTCCTGCCACACATGACAGCTGTCCGCTACTCACTTTAAGCATAACGTGTGATATCGTCACGCAAAATGTCATTCACTCATTGATACGTCATTACCGTCCATGGCACCTGTCAAGAATGACACCTGATATTCACTATGACCCCCCTAACAGTGTCAACGAATGACAGCTGTTAGTGTCAAGCACCTCGTTAAACACAATGTCCCGTTTTTGTCACACCAGACACACAGACACTGTCACTGGCCGTCACCTCACGGAATTTTGGCTGCCTCAGTGTAAGTCAGAGCTACAACACATGACACTCTGGACAGAGGGTCAAATGGAGGGCACGTGACTGACATAGTTGACCACAACGGGACGTGGAGGAAAAAATAAAGAATGTGGATACTTGGGGTTGAGTTGGAGAGAGAGAGTTGGGGGTGGGTGGGTGATGTGGGTGGGGGACACTGAGGGGCCAATTTCCTGATTAGTTCTCGTCCACCCTCCCCCAACACCTGTGGTGCAGGTGGTGAGGAAAGATGAGAAGACTTAACCTAACCATCCACCCCGACCACCCTCCACCTAGCTTTCTCTGGCTTGCCTCCGCCAGGATGTGTCCTGCTGACACATTGACCTGCTCTACACCCACACCTGGTGCCGTGGGAGGCGAAGTGAGAGGGGGGGGGGCGTTGTTGAGGAGGGGGAGGGAAAGAAAACAGGGTCTGAAAAGAGAGAGAGAGAGAGAGAGAGAGAGAGAGAGAGAGAGAGAGAGAGAAGAGAGAGTTACACAGATACACAGACCACACAGAACCCAGGTCCAAACGAGGTGGTCTGGTCTTTAACATTACCTGTAACGAAAAAGGGAAAAAAAAGTTCCTTTGAAAAGCTACGGAAGAAAATGAGAGCAAAGCAAAGGCTCTCTCTCTCTCTCTCTCCCTCCCCACCCCCCAACCCTCCACTCCCTCCGGCATGTTGCCAGGGGGGAAAACTGGTAGAAAGAAAACTTGCAGGAGAGACTAGAGAGAGAGAGAGAGAGAGAGAGAGAGAGAGAGAGAGAGAGAGAGAGAGAGAGAGAGAGAGAGAGAGAGAATCACATCCTGCCGTTGGAAGTTGGTGGGAACACCTGGGTTGGGTGTAGGCCGGCTGCCGAGCCCAAGATCCGAACCCATGCTGGTTGACCCCGGGCGAACCCGCCCTTAACCCACAGTCAGTAGCGGTAACCACTACAGCAAGGAGGTTCGTGTGTCTAACTTGTGTGTGTGTGTGTGTGTGTGTGTGTGTGTGTGTGTGTGTGTGTGTGCGCGTGTGTGTGTGTGTGTGTGCGTGTGTGAGCGCGCGCAATTACTGTAGTACTGAGAGTATTCTGGCAATGAATTTACAGCTTCAAGGCTTGCGCTACGATCAGTAGCGGAAGAAAAGAATGGCCTGCACTGGAGTGAGAAGTTCTTCAACGAGATTGGACCCGTCACATAACCTCGCCGAAGGTGACTTTTCACTCGCGGCGTAAAAACCACAAGCAGCCAGACTCCGGGAACTCGTAAAAGGGACTGCCTCCCCAAATAACCGTACGTACACATTCACTGCATTTTCCCCCATCTTGTATTTCCCTCTGATCTAATGTGAGCTCCTGGGCGCCATACAAGAGTTGTATCCTCTACTTCGAACCTACCAAATCTTACAACGTAACCCACCATTCTTCCGAACGGAAAATGCTTGTGCAGGGAGACAATGATGACCATTGGTCGAGCAGTCTCAATTCAATCAACGTAGTGGTTCAAATTCTAGCAATGGGAAGCTACTGTTGATTCAAGCTTTCCAGATTATCTGCCAAACTCGCAACTCAGCTAATCTTATCAGTAAAGCTGACCTTCCATAGATCTAATCACGTGTCAGGTACGAATTGAGCGTATTATGGCATGGGTTAATTATCATTCTAGACAACTGGCTTTAAGCTCAGTTAAGAGAAAGCTCATATGACTTTGACGTTTATAATAGATAACTGCTCAGTATATGTCCTTGAGGCATGAGCTGGGCTATCTGTTGCATACCAATTAGTCAGGAGGTCAAACACCTATGATCAAAAATGATACCACGTTATATATATATATATATATATATATATATATATATATATATATATATATATATATATATATATATATATATAATGACCGGACTTGCCCTGCATGAAACGTCTCCTTTAACAAGGCTGTATCACTGAGAGTACAGAACTTCTCTCTCCAAACGAGTACATAATTTCCCTGCTACTGGAAGTAGCACAGCCTTCAGGAACCTTTCACAGAAAGGGGTCCTAGGGCAATCATATATATATATATATATATATATATATATATATATATATATATATATATATATATATATATATATATATATTGGAAGGGAAGTCCACAGTACAGTGACAACCAGAACACTCAGGAAGTGACGTAAATATACTAACGGCAAAAACAAGAGCTTCGCCTTCCGTTTTCTACATCCGTTTGTACACCTCTCCCCGTCTGCCAATACCGACAACCCTGATGATTTCTGTATGTGGGACTTGTCTAACTTGATCTACTGCAGCTTCGCTTTCACAACTGCAGTATCACTTAAGTGTTTTAAGTAGCTCTTCCCACAAATGTATGTTGTAACAAAGGTGCCGGAGAAAATGGAGTGAACAACCAGTGTCCAAAGTAACAACAACTGTTAATGTGCCTTGGAAATGAACTGTGGGGTCTTGCAGTGCATATTGCGAAATCAAAGTAAGTAACTGGTCTCGAGATGGGTGTGTGTGTGTGTGTGTGTGTGTGTGTGTGTGTGTGTGTGTGTGTGTGTATTCTGGTAGACCCTGAGGAGGAAAAGAGAAACGGAGGTTATGTGTAAGAGAGAGAGAGAGAGAGAGAGAGAGAGAGAGAGAGAGAGAGAGAGATGGTGGTAATGTTGTCTGTAAGTAAGGTTAGGGTCAGAGGTCTAGCCAGATGGTAACTGTGTATATAAACTATAGTTATTGGATGAGCACGGTGGAACGACCCTTGAGCGCGACGGTACAACCCTTGACGACGGTACGACCCTTAAGCGCGACGCTACGACCCTTGAGCACGACGGTTCGACCCTTGAGCGCGATGGTACAACCCTTGAGCACGATGGTACAACCCTTGAGCACGACGGTACGACCTTTGAGCACAACGGTACAACCCTTGAGCACGACGGTACGACCTTGAGCACGACGGTACGACCCTTGAGCACGACGGTACGACCCTTGAGCACGACGACCCGAGCCTCTGACCTGACCTTTCAAGATTCAAGTCAAGGAACCCCAGCAGGTTCTCACGGGCCAGGTGCCGTGTTCAACCAGGGGTTCAGAGAAAGGCCGAGATGGTAATAATATCGTCAATTTCTAAACCATTTCAACGATTATGGAGATTAATGCTCACTAATGCACTATATTTACTCGATCGCAAACGAGGATGGAAGTGGTATTAAAGAGAGGCGCCCCTGAGGTGGGTGAATGCAGAGGGCCTCATAAAGACAAGCGTCTTCCACATCCGAGGTTATATCTGGGGTGGGTCTTGAGGGAGGAGGTTCTGGGTTACGGACGAACAGCCTCGCCCGGAGCAGGACGCATCCGAGACAGGCCCTTTGGACGGAAATGAGAAACACTAAAACTTACCGACAGTTTAGCTATGTTGAATATATATATATATATATATATATATATATATATATATATATATATATATATATATATATATATATATATAAAGTTACGCTTAGTAGGTTAATAACTCTTGGAAGCTACGGGGAGCTGGTTCTCACATTGCCGACAGAAACAGAATGGGTAATAAAGAGCTGCAACACTTGCTCTGACCTTCACTTACAATCACCACAACCACTTACAAAAGCTAGTTTATATATACATATATATATATATATATATATATATATATATATATATATATATATATATATATATATATATATATATTATCTTACTGAAGCAACTTTAAGCATCTAAAAAAAATGACACAAGGAATGTATTCTCTCTGGAGTCGTCGAGTGAGTGTCTCACCTTTGTATTACAGAACACTGGTTCGATGCCCTCTTTAAGGCGGTACACGCTAGATGACGACCATCTCATCTCGCAAATATCTGTCTTCCGCTTCGTACTTATGTGGCACCTGATATAGACTGGACAGACCGGATCTGGGCCAGAGCCTCTTTACAAACAGCCTTATCTCCAGATTTCCCTCGCAATAAAACACATTTTGTAAAAAGAAGGAACAAAAAAAAATAAATCCAGAATGTCATGCATTTTAGTTGGGTTTTGCCGACTTGTGGTCGAGAATATTTTACATTCTGATTTCTTTTTTGTTTGTTTTCGGTTACGACATTTTCATATGCTAAATTCATGAAAAATGTCATTTTCTTTATAATGTATTTTGATAAGATTTCTTCGATTTTTCTTTAAATAGTCGTGGAATACACTGGCAAATGGCGCTTTTATGGTGGTTGCTCATAGAAAGTGTTGCCTCTTTCTGGATATATCATTTAATTTTGTTCTCGAGTTAACTTTTTTTTATGTTGATTATTGAAAACAAACAAAAAAAAAAGATGATTACTTTAGAGAACGATGAAGCCGAGGAAATTTTTATCAATAGATATTCTACTCTACATCTTAATTTCGACTTCCTACGCGCACTTTGCCAAGTTACGACGCGACGAAACTGTTTACATGGTGTTGTGAGGGTGTCGTAAGGTCGGTCGCTTGGACAGTGTTCCATCAGCCTTGCCAGTGGACAGTGTCAGCATTATGTCTACCCCAATTCCCTAAGCTATGCTAATAAAGCGACTTATGAGTAAGTCAGCCAAAGTCAGTTGGAGGAAAAATACACCAAATTTTACCGCAAAATTCAGAGATTTGGTTAAATGGACTCAGGAGTTAGGTACACGAGTTTGCTCCTTGATATAAATGATTCGCTATTCATTTATATTCATTATATAAGGTAAAGACACCTTTCAATTTGAAACAAAAAACATTTTGGCCTATAAAATGCCATGCATTTTCTTATTCCTTAACGAATAGAGCTTGGTTTATAGTGTCATTACAGTTCACGTTTTTCATAATGATTAAGATTCCGAAATCCAAAAGGTATTTTGGAAACCTTAAATCTTGTAAATGAGGCTTCGAATTTATCATATGTCAAACATATTGCATAATGATTCGCTAATCATGATAATTTACGATCTATCCGCCCTTGCAAGTAATGGAGAATATATTAGGCCATCATATGAAGTACAGATGCCTTCCCCTATATCAAATTCCTATTGTGAAACGAATATATATATATATATATATATATATATATATATATATATATATATATATATATATATATATATATATATATAATCCTATGGCCTCATAAATAACTTGCAGTTCTTTTAACTTTTCTTAAAAGAAATAGATTTGCTTTAAAATGTCAGTATAGGTCATAAATGATGGTTATCTCTCTGCTGTAAGAAGCATTACATAATAATGTAGGTTATCATTTAAGATAGAAAAAAAAATCTCGAAGTTTTATTCCACTTCTGAAGCGCAAAGTTTATAGGCGTGGAAAATACTATTTCTTTTCAGGAAAAATCGACTTGGTTTATACTCTCATTTGTGTAATACTCTTCATACGTGATAAGATCAGGCAGTCCAAAAATTTTTTCCTAAGACCATTGAGATCAGTAATTAATGTCCGATGTGCGAAGGTAAGAGAAAAGGCTGATAATGGAGTCATGTTATAGAAGATAACAGGGCCAAGATGTCCGCCATCATAGCCGAGATGTCTGCTGAATCAGCACCAGAAACAACTACAACACCTGTTCTCCTCTATAGATTCAAAGGTATTCTACATCCTCTCCTCTATAGATTCAAAGGTATTCTACATCCTCTCCTCTATAGATTCAAAGGTATTCTACATCCTCTCCTCTATAGATTCAAAGGTATTCTACATCCTCTCCTCTATAGATTCAAAGCTATTCTATACCCTCTCCTCTATAGATTCAAAGGTATTCTACATCCTCTCCTCTATAGAGGTATTCTACATCCTCTCCTCTATAGATTCAAAGCTATTCTATACCCTGTCCTAACACCCCCGAGAGTCTTGAATCAAGTAAAGACGCTAGCAGACAGCCACTGTGTGATTGAGGACCACACCATATGGCTGGCGTTCGCCTTATCATTGTGATCAGCAACACAGGGTCTGGCCAAAGAACCTCACACTTCCCTGGAGACTGTCCCATCAGCCCGCCCTTGAGCAGCCAGCTAAATATATAATCTGGCAACGCTGCGGCATATCTTCTGATGCCCACTGGTCTTTACATGATTCCAATACGTTTATTTATATTCCTCTTTACAGGTGTATATACCATATGTGTTTGCCTCTGGGTATATATATATATATATATATATATATATATATATATATATATATATATATATATATATATATTCCTATGAGTCCACAGGAGAAATGAAACACGATAAGTTCCCAAGTGCACTTTCGTGTAATAATCACATCATCAGGGGAGACACAAGAGAGAAATATAAGTCAGTTGATATACATCGAAGAGACGAAGCTAGGACGCCATATATATATATATATATATATATATATATATATATATATATATATATATATACATGTGTGTGTGTGTGTGTGTGTGTGTGTGTGTGTGTGTGAGCGCTGATAAGTAGGGTAACTGGTGTTCGATACAAAAAAACAATGCAATTATATCGACACTGGTTAAGTGGTTGGGCAACTGCAGACACCGCTGCGGGTGATGGGAAGGTCTCCACACACGAGGTCAAGTGACAAGCTGGATAGAGAGGCAATGAAATCGCCTTTGGCTATGACGGCGTGACCTTTCGACCTGACCCTTATCAAAGGTCAGGTTCAGAGTTCACCCCATCATGCCTTAGGGTCGTACCTTCGTGCTCAAGGGTAGTGCTGACGTGCTCAAGGGTCGTACCCTCGTACTCAAAGGTCGTAACGTCGCACTCGTCCCATGACGTGCTCAAGAGTCGTACCCTCGCACTCAATCGTCGCACTCAAAGGACGAATCATCATATATTGCCCTTAAAAGCGGCAGATCTATGGCACAGTCGTACCCATCCTGCGGACTGTGACACAGAAGAGAACACACGGTGCACAAAGACTCCACGAACTGGATCTTAATGACTATTGTACAACAGTTTACGTGACAGGTGGACGAGTTTACAATAAGCAAAGTTAGGACGCTTTTCACGTATCTGGGGCAAAGGTACGAGGCGTCTAAGATATCTGGGGCAAAGGTAGAAAACTTCTAAAGTATCTGGGGGTAAAGTTAGGATGGGTTTAAAGTACATGGAGCAAAGTTAGGATACTTCTAAAATATCTGGAAACAACGTTAGGATGCGTCGAAAGTATCTGGATTAAAGTTAGGATACTTCAAAGTATCTGGGTTAAGACATGTCATTGTGACCGAGAACCTTACACAGATCCTGTATGGAAGAAATCATTTCTTATTCCATGGATTCTCCAGCACTGGCAGTACCCCATGGGATTGTGGTGGAGGCCATGATAAGGGGGTATCATAAACCAGTGTTGGAGGGTGTGGGGGTGTGGGAGAAAGCTGTTGCCTGCATCTCCAACTACATCGTATGTTCTCACACTGACTCTTCAGTTCATATTATCAACAAGAACCACATTGCGTCTTCGATCCAATATAATTTTTTGATGTAACCCTAAAATTACACTATCACGGGGGTTCTGGCCTTCAAGGCTACGCACCGACGCGGGAGCAAGGTAAGGTTGGCTCCTTTTGAGGGAGAGACGACCCTCGATGATGCGTTATTCTTCCTTCCGCTGTCAATGATACACCCTTACCAACGGTGGCTCTTCGCTGGCGATGTTATGTTTTTCTTATACAGAGTTCAATGGTGTATTGCTCTCCCAAGCTCTTACATTAATGTCATCGTCCCAAGACATCGACACTATCGAACCTGGGTTCTCATGTTGCAAAGGGTGGCGTTACCCAGCCAGACAGCCAGCCGGTAACACGATCACCGTCCCCCGGAAATCAACGAGTTCTCAGTGAGTCCCTGGAAGACAGCGCTGATGCTCCGGTATTGGGGATGGGGCGAGAGCGGGAGGTAGGGAAGCAGCGAGTGTGGCTAGGGGCGAGGGAGGGAGGTAGATAAGGTGGTTGAGGTCCATGGGAGGGTGTAGAGGGAGAGAGAGGGTGAGAGGGGGTAGGATGGGGCGGCGGGCACTGGGGGGGGGAAAGTGAAAGTAGAGTAAGGCAGGAGGTGAGCCAGCCACCCTCCTACAGATTATCAATTATGATACCTGGCGTCGCTCAGCCATGACTTCACTTTTGAAGTCGGGCTGATGACTTCGGTTCGTCATGTGATTCATGACGTAGCCTCGGGTGTTCATTGGCATATTGTTCCTCATGTACCCCTCAAGGGTACATATACTCTCTCCTGGCACACATCGTACATTCCCACACTTGCTGCTCCTCCCGTATCACTTACAACAGTGCACGGAGAGGAGTCAGCATGGGAACTGGTTCGCAAATGGAAGAGTCGGTCTCGACTGAGAGTGAAGCCTCGGGGGCTCGCATATGAACCACAGCCGAAGCAAACAAAGCACAACCTTTTCAAGTTATTCTTTAAACGTCTTTTCCAATGTTGATTCCATCATATCGGCATTTGTACAACGTACGTAATCACTAGACTGAATTAAGTGAAAAAGGTGATTAAGAAGACTAATACGAAGAGGAGGGAAACAAAAAGAAAGAGAGTTTGAGAAAGAAGTGTCACACAAGAACAAAAAGACGAACAGATAGAATGAACGAACATCGAGCTAGTTTGGCTGAGAGAGACGGAGCCAAGGTTAAACAGATTAACATACGTAGAGAGAGAGAGAGAGAGAGAGAGAGAGAGAGAGAGAGAGAGAGAGAGAGTGTTCATTTAGTGGGAAAGGCATATCAATCATGCTCATGCACAGCAACAGTGCATGAGAGGACGGAGAGGGGGTTGGGGGTTAGCAGCCACCCCTCCCAGGTCTATGTTTGCCAAGTGGCGTTCGGGATCTAGGCGGTGCTAGCCAAGACCTCGTCGAACAGTTGTTAGCGCCGCGACCCACCAATCAATCGGGTTCTAGTTCGAGTCTCGAACAGGTGTAACAAGCTCACAGCTTCACCCAGCTGTACATCCTTCCCTCTGGGTCTGGTCGATGAATGAGTACATTAGACATGGTACATATATGCAAGGTTAAGAGACAGGGCAACACGATTGTTGGTTCTCTCTCTCTCTCTCTCTCTCTCTCTCTCTCTCTCTCTCTCTCTCTCTCTCTCTCTCTCTCTCTCCCCAGTTACACACGATGAATTATTATTCTTTCATTATCATTATCATTATCATTATTATAAATCTCAGGACCCCTTATCCAGTGGTTCCTGTAGCTTCAAGGTTGCGCTACACTCAGTAGCTGAGACAACGCGCTCTCATTTGAAGCGAGGAGTTGTTTGACGAGATTTTTCTCGCTCTCTCTCGTCAACTGGGGAGGAGACAGACCCGCCAAAAGGTGGCCTTTCCTCCCGCCTCATAACCTCAAGCTAGCGGAGCCCTGTAACACCCACATATAGTAACCACAAATACATACCAGGTAATTGAACCCGTTATATCTATATATAATATATATATATATATATATATATATATATATATATATATATATATATATATATATATATATATATATATATATATTGTCTCTATCTGTCATTTACGACACTGACTTAATTACCACACGTCTCAAACCTTCAGTGCCCTCCCGTCTCATCATTGAGACGTTTATATGAAGATTAAAAAGATCTTTTTTTGTTTAGTGTTGGTGGGATGCCAGTGGTACATCGCTGGGACCCAGCCATTTTGTTGGGACAACCTTGGCTGTCTAATATACAAGGACATACAACTCGTGGACATCCTTTCTTCTCATACGAAATCTTTTAAATTTGGAATCGTATCCCATAAACGGGATCGAGACATCCGTCCATGCTCATTGACTCAATGTATTTATGAATTTTCGAAGCCTCGAGACGTGTGGATTCGCCTCTCGTGAGATGCGGTGATGAAGTTGACTGGAAGAGGAGGAGGTGGTGGTGGTGTTGGGGTGGCAACTATAGATTCCAAGGTGAGTAACATCCTCCATGGCCATTCAGATGGCGCTAGTTGCCATGGTGGTTTTGGAGTGTGTGTGTGTGTGTGTGTGTGTGTGTGTGTGTGTGTGTGTGTGTGTGTTTTACAGCCATTTTCTTATGCACAGATGCTTCAGGCACAGCGAGAGAGAGAGAGAGAGAGAGAGAGAGAGAGAGTATGAAGATATCGCTATCTGTTTTAGAGAAAGTGGATATCTAAGTCTAAACAGAAAGTAAAGATACGAAAGTTGGATTTAAGCGGCTGCTTAGTTTCACGATCGACGGAGAGTAAAGCATGGAGTGTTGGATGGTTCCTGGCCATCAGCTTCAGCAGTGAAAATAGTTCCTATTGCCATGACAGTGGAGTCGCCACCATATACCGTGGGAGCAGTTGTAATCCATGAGTGAGTGAGAACTGCCATGGCATTCGTTGATCAGGAATTGCTACATACTATGGCAGTGGTAGCTCAGTCAGTGCCGTTGCCGTGGTATTGCTAGCTGTAATGGTACCATGTTACAATGGTGATGGTAGTGAAATTCGTTTTATGTAATATGGTCGAGGCTCAGCTGGTGTCAGACAGATTTGGTAGTTCCTGTGATGGCCAGTCTTGATCGTCTAGGTAGTGTTAGTAGTACCAGTCACCAAGATAGTGGTAGAGCGGTTGGGCGTTACTACCAGTGGCCACTGGTAGTGGTAGTTGAAATGGTGAAAACAGGGTCGCTGAATGGGACTTGTGGTGCAATCTGCCATAGCACTGGTAGTTCAAGTAGTACCCATACCCATAGAGTAGTTGTAGTAGTAGTAGTAGCAGTAGTAGTAGCAGTAATAGCAGTAGTAGTAGTAGCAGTAGCAGTGTCTTGGCTCTCCTACCTGTGGTGGTGGCTAGGGTTAACGGCTGACCAAACAGGTCGACGTTTTTATCGACTGAAAGCTGGCTCTGAAATCCGGTCCGACGATGTTTTCTCTGGACGGCATTTCTCCCCAGCGACCTACGGTTAGTAGGGGGTCGGAGGGAGGTAGGTGTCTGTCGTCTAAGGGAGGGAGGGAAGGGAGGAAGAGGAGGAGTGGGGGGGAACTGGGGATGATCACTGTGGCAGGACGAACCTCCCAGACGACGACCCCCCCATCCCAGTCGGGGCCGTAGTTGGTGGGTGACCATATATATCTTCCCGTTGCTTTTTGCCGAACCCGTTCAACTGCTGTTGATACCTGAGGCGCTGCCGGTCGCCAGTGCCTTACACACAGCCAGAGTCTTCATGCTATACACCGGTGATCCCTGAGGTGGTGCCGGTCACCAGTGCCTTACACACAGCCAGAGTCTCCATGCTATACACCGGTGATCCCTGAGGTGGTGCCGGTCACCAGTGCCTTACACACAGCCAGAGTCTCCATGCTATACACCGGTCACCCACAGTGCCTTTAGCGTGGCGTCGCGTCGCCCCTCGAAGGCCATCTAGTTTCCAAGCCATGGAGTCAGTCACCCCCACCCTGCTGGAGGACTACGCGCGCTTCTAAAGTACGGATGTGGTTATCTGTCGTCCGGGCACTTTTTATATTCTTTCTTTTCTCTCTTTCTTTCCTTTTTCATTAACTCTGCAGCAATTGCCACTTTGTTGTCAGAATAAAGCAGACGTTTTCTCTATTCCTGAGGAGTGTGTGTGCGTGTGTGTGTGAATGATTCTGTCTCTCTCTGGCTCCCTTTTATCTATGCAAGTTTCACTGAAGGCGTAGCGAACATACGTACTTTAGCCCCTGCCTGAGCCTTCGACATAGAGGGAAAAGTATCGTCCCTCAATTTCCTTGCCAACCCTGCAACACAGTCCGACCACAGCCCACTAGTACTACTGTGTCCACTTGGGTAGCTCTGGGAGCCTTGTACTCGGCACACAGCCTCTGTGTGAGTACTAGCGATGGTCTCTGATCGCCAGCACGACGCACAAGGGAACATCCATCGAGCCATAGGGATACAAAGGCCTCGTTCGGGATGTACCTCCTCGGCTGACACAGTGTGAAGGAGACTGGTGAGGTTGTAGCGGTCCCTGAGGCATCAGCAAGACAAGGGCTTGTGCCAGGCAAACCCCAAGCAAATCTAATGACTCCCCCCGGAACCAGAGCTGCCCGCCATATCGACAGATGGCATTCCTACTTGGGCTAATGCGACGTTAAGCACTTTGGTGCAATACATACTCACCCTTTACATTGCCCTGGTTAGACCTACAGTTTTGGAGTACGCCGTTCACTTCTGATCACCAAACCTGATCTGAGATAAAGGGAAACTTGAGCGAATTCTAAGAAGGGCAACCACATACCTTCACACAGAGATTAATTAGCCTCAAGAGGAACGACTCGGAGACTTGGTATTATTCTCTCTTCTCACGAGTTGGAAACTAGTTTGCTTCTGTCGATATAACAAAGAGCATTCACTAAAACTGAATAGGAATACACACACGCACACACACACACACACACACACACACACACACACACACACACACATTCTGTATCTGAATATGTATATGTGTATACTTGTGTGGCAGTATGTGTCTTTATATGATTCACTTGTGTGCGTATGTGTGCCTGTGTATTCTACGCATGTAGGTCAATGTACGTATTTCAAAGTACATAAACAGCGTCCGGAGAAGCAGCAATACAATGTTGCTTGAAAACCGTCTCATTGGTTCCTCTGCATCAGTACCCCGTAACATCCCACGGATTATAGCTAAAGGAATGCGACAAGGAAAAATATAAATTACTAAAGGAACGCGACGGGAGATCCGCGCCAAATTAACTAACACTTGAGGAAGAGAAAAATCAAAGGTTGGTTGACGGAACGCGGGGATTCCCACGAGACACCCCAACAGCTTTAAGAAATAAGACGAGAAAGCATCGTTGAGGCAAACCTACGCTATAATCTACCTAATTCTTGATACTTTTACTCTGGCGCAAGCATTTCCACCACCACCTCCCACCCTCTCGTCTGGCTCAGAGGGATGAGGGAGGGAGGGAACTGCACGGTCTGCAAATTGCAGCTTAATGGGTAGTCTTGTGGCGGGACGCCCGAGACGCGGACCTGGTCACGCTTAGCGTGTGCTGCAGTGTTGGGATGACCTCTTTACAGCTGGGACTTCTGCCATGGTTATAGCTGGGACCCCTACCATGATCATAGCTGGGACTCTACCATGATTATAGCTGATGTACACCATGGTTATAGCTGGGACTCTACCATGATTATAGCTGATGTACACCATGGTTATAGCTGGGACTCCACCATGATTATAGCTGATGCACACCATGGTTATAGCTGGGACTCCACCATGATTATAGCTGGTGTACGCCATAATTATAGCTGGGACTCCACCATGATTATAGCTGGACACTCTACGATGGTAATGAAGCAGCAACAAGACCCCCAGACACATGTCAAGCTGGGATATTGTTTTACGCAACGGGTATTTAGAGTCACAGGTCATATCTTAGGGCTCAGAGGTCAGAATAATGGGGTCAGAGGTCAGAATAATAATGGGGTCAGAGGTCGGCAGTAGTTATGCTAATCTGCTCAAGCTGCGTTTGATGAAGAGATCATTAGAAATACTGGTTTACGACTTTATTGACTTCCTGCTTTACCGTATGCTATTAAAGATTATAAAGACGATTACTCGCATCCAGAGAACATCCGGATTACGGTTTAACGAACGATGAATTGGCAGAGGACAGCCTTCAGGTAGAGACGTGGCGAAGACTGGTGTCAGGGGTCAAACGACCATAATGGCAGATGTATTGATGGTGGATCATGTATTCACAGCATCGCATCGTATGATGAGCCTTGCAGCTGGCGATGCTGGGGGGTTTATAATCCATTTTTTGGTTGGGTCGTGGATGTCAGGTCGACCTTCACCATACCGCCGCCCTCTTGAGCAGGTCGGAGTAGACGGAAGTGGGGAGATTACCGTGTGACGACGAGACGAACAATACATATGGCTGTGAACGGCGACATGCCTAGAGGGAAGGAGGGGGGGGGGGAGACTCTCTCTCTCTCTCTCTATCTCTCTCTCTCTCTCTCTCTCTCTCTCTCTCTCTATCTATCTATCTATCTATCTATCTATCGATCGATCGATCGATATATCGATCTATCTATCTATCTATCCATCCTAAACCAGCAAACGCTAGCATGGTAAATAACAAGTATATTCCATTGTCATTTGCATTGTGCAGCACAATGGGGCTGGACGAGGAATGTGTACTTGATTTCGGCTGTGTTATTTGTTATTGTTATACACCAGCAGAATTTCCTTCCTCCCAACAGCATCCAGGAGCTCCCTTTGCAGTTCCAAGGCTACGCTACTAGCCTACAGCAGAGACAGGATCGAACTCCTTTGAAGCGATAAGTTCTTTCGAGAGGCTGTACCTTCATAGGGTTTTTAGGCCTACTTCTAGACTTACCCTGAGACCTTATCGAAGATGCTCCAGGCGACGCGCAGCTGGACGGCACTCAGCCAGAACACAAGCAACAAAACCCACCGGAAATTTCCCTCGACGCCGACGGCCGACAGAGAGAAATCGGGACGGTGAAACACGACGCAAGTCAACTTGCTTGCGAGTTCAAAAGAGACGCAGGCAACGCTTGCATGACTATGTTTACCTCCTGCAGATGACACGAGATGAGGAGATAAATGTGCATGATTCCCCCAGACACAAGACGTGATGTGTACCCACCACCATCAGTGCGATCGTGGGGGCAGTGGGGTGAGTACCTGGGGACATGTCAAGTTTGTTTACGACTGCGTTAGAGAGCGGCCAAAAATACGAACGCCAGGTGACGACTGCGCTAGAGAGGGGTTAGAAATACGAGCACCAGGTGACAATTGAGCTAGTGAGCTGCCAGAAATACGTACGCCAGATGACGACTGCGCTAGAGAGCGGCCCGAAATACGTACGCCAGATGACGACTGCGCTAGAGAGGGGTTAGAAATACGAGCGCCAGGTGACAATTGAGCTAGAGAGTGGCCAGAAATACGAACGCCAGGTGACAACTGAGGTAGAGAGGAGCCAGAAACACGAACCCCATGTGACGACTGCAGTCAAGAGCGGACCAAAAATACGAACGTCAGCTGACGACTGCGCATGAGAGGGGCCAGAAAATCGAACTCCAGCGTCCACCTGGTGGCCCAGCTACAGCTGTGTAGACTACAAAGATCAAGACGTTACGGCAGTAAAGATTCACGTGTACAAAAAACAAAGTTCAGAGGTCAAGAGGAAATGAACAGAGTCGTACATGTGGTTCAAAAAAAGACGAATAGAAGATCCAGCTATTCCGCCCACGCAAGTCATCATCTTCCTCCGGAGAATGTCCGCCTGTAGACAGCTCCCAGTCCTAGAGTTACCGATAGCTGTAGGATCGAGAGGAACGACCAACAACAACAACAGGAGTTTTTTTTTTCATGATCTGAGAGAGAGAGAGAGAGAGAGAGAGAGAGAGAGAGAGAGAGAGAGAGAGAGAGAGAGAGAGAGAGAGAGAGAGAGCTGGCCCTGGGGTGTGTCGGGTGAAATCCTGTGCAGAGGAAATGGAGAGAAAAAAAAGAGAAGAAAACAGGAAAGTGATAGACAAATGAGGCGCGTCGACCCAAGACCAGAGCTGGGAGTCTAGTGTGACAGAGCGACCAGACGAAAGACGCAAAAAAAAAAAAAAATATATGATGAAAAAAAAAGTAGCACTCGGAACACGGGTAGTTTCACCAGTTCTGGAGACGATAATCTGACTGTATATATATATATATATATATATATATATATATATATATATATATGGAATATAGCAATGGGAGGAGGAGAAGATGATAATGCTATACACATGCGTCTGAGGACGTTATCAACAGGTGATAAGGTAAGCGCTGTTGCCTAGCGCTCCATAATAGGCTTTCCACTGGCCAGCTCGCTGCCCCTCGCCTAGTCTGCCAGCGCACACGACGCTGAAGCATACAAACCCGTGCGAATGACACAGACAGCAACGTAGCGATGATAGGATAGCAAAACACGAACGCTGTCAAATGTTGGAGGGGGGAGAAATATCATGGAAATGATGAGGGTAAGTGTCGTATGAGGATAACACCTGAGGATGATGACAGTAATGATGTCATCATCTGGCAAAGTAATTCGGCCAGGGTAAAGGTAATTCGTTCGGAGAATCTTTCGCCAAGTTCAGAGTCTTCGTCTTGGGCCACAGGCACGAACATCAAAGCCATTACATGCACACGCTCTATAAGAGCAGCAGGTTAATGATAAGTGGATAATCGAAGATCGAAGTTACTGGGGATTAATCGCATGCATTCCACTTCTCAAACTCTGATCATCGAGTCTCTACATTTGGGTATATATATATATATATATATATATATATATATATATATATATATATATATATATATATATATATATATATATATATATATATTGCTAAGTAGGTGTCTGGCAACCCTGTCCGACCTGTTGTTCTTGTTCTTGTTGTTCTAGCCAGACCTGTGGCCAGACCCGATACAACAAAGACAACTGTAAGCTCAATGATTTGAGATTTATAAAGTGGCTCTATGATTAATTCCTGTACCGCATTGTGTATATGATTAATCCTCCCCTGTATCTTTTCCTTGTTCTACAGTATCTGAGGTCATACGAACAACTATTTATCTATCTGTCTACCTATCTATTTGTCTGTCTATACGTGTATGTGTGTGTGTGTGTGTGTGTGTGTAGTTTCGCCCAGGATACATAACTGGTACAGCGAGGGACGCCAACGGCACAACAAGTACTGCACCACCTCACCTGATTCAGTAAACTCCTCTCTGTTCTATTAATACGAGCAGGCACGATGCATGAACCAATCGTCTCACCCCTCAGCGCGCCTTCCCAAGGCCACACCCGCTGAACAGACCACAGATATAGACCACCGTCTTTGGCAGTCCTGATGTTGCTTATAATTTAATGATAAGTCCTCCTCCACCATCACCCCCACCATCCCTCCAACATCCCTTTACCATCCCTCCAACATCTTCTCACCATCCCCTCAACCACCATCCCTCCACCATCCCTCTACCATCCTCCCACCATCCCTCTACCATCCCTCCACCATTCTCCACCACTCTCCACCATAGTCCCCACCATCCCAATCATGATGCTACGTTCAACAGTTTGTTCAAAGAGCTTAGCATGCTAAATGTTCTCTTGATGATTGTTCATTTCTCTTAATTTATTCACTGCATCTTTCATCACCACGGCGTGCGTCATGGACATTCAGCGAGGGTGAGTCTGCATCTAAGCAAGTCTTCGGTGAATAATCCGATGAAAAGTAGTCATCATGACACTGACTTTGTGCCTCCATAAAAAAAAGAACAAAAAAGACGGCACGATCAACCCTCCCAAGACATTGGCTGGTATGAAAAAAACTGTATAATTTCGCTACTAGAAACAGCGTAAGAAAAAAAGAAAATATGCGAGAGTTTAGTTGATATACGAGAGAGGAAAAAGCTGCTGAGGAATTTTACGAGACAGGCCGTGTGTGTGTGTGTGTGTGTGTGTGTGTGTGTGTGTGTCACTATTCTCGCCTGATATACAAGTGCTGGTGTAGTGGGCGAACTCTGCGCTGTAATAACGTTTACGTCATATACCGTAAGACCCAATGTATAGGATGATAATTACCTCATAATGAGACCGTATGATCGCCCTGGCCTTAACCGTAACGGTTGTGGGATCCCTGGGAGTCGGTCGGTCGGTCAGTGGGGCTGGCTGCGTCCCTCCCTCACCTCAGGGGGGAGGCCGTGAGGAAGTGTCACCGGGAGCAGGTGTGTTCAGTGACGTGAGGCATGATTGGCTACGGTCATGTTAGAAATGTGAGCATGACTGTTGACATGATGAGGTGCATCTCGACGCACTCGCTGCCTGGCAGTGCCGGGAGGGAGGACGGAGGGAGACAGCGGCGTTGTGCTCCAGGCGTTAACATCAACATCATCATCATCATCATCTGGCAAGACAACCCTTGCGCATGACTCGCCACCTCACCGTTTTCCGTCTGCTGACGACCGTTGGGACTCGGAGAAAACGGGAGAACATCTGCCGCTCTGTTGTCGAGTATAAATAACACCCAGCTTTCAGCGAGTACTTCAGGATGCCTTCAGCCAATACTGGCCTGATGCTTTCACCAGTGCTTCACGATGCCTTCAAAACTGAACGAAAGCAGACTATCAACAAATCTGTTGTTTTCGTTTTGGTGCGTCGATTTTTAACAGGAATCAGCAAAAAGATTTAGCGTTGTGCTACAATGAAGATATACCACTAGTGTGTTTCTATTCTTATACAAATGAACACAAACCGATGGGTATGATTAAGCAGTGATAAGGGGCGTAGTAAAGCAGCAAGTTTGTCTTTTAGCTCCAAAGTCTCTGGCGAAAGTGGTACCAAGTTATTAGTGCTTATGTACCTGGCCACGAGAGGAGTGAGGAAGAGAGGCAAGTGTTTTGGGAGAAATCGAGTGAGTGTGTCAGTGGTTTTGATGCAAGAGATCTGGTATTCATTTGGAGTATTACACAATACTGATTCCGCAAAAATGTGGTCTTCGAAACCACATGATCTTCGCACAGGGTATCCACCAAGTTCCTTATCCAGTCTTGATATCACTAATACCAGGATCCGTCACACTGAGTTCCATTGATGAACCATGAAGATCATAGACCCGCTAACACCGATATTCTTACACAGAAAACGAAGACTTGAGGATCAAATTGTGTGTTGTACTTAAAGATAACCAAGTACACTTCTTACTCAAACATTTCTTCCAAGTGATGCATCACTGTTTAGATCAATCCCAGGATACTGACTCTGAAGAAACATACAGTTAAACTGATGTTTTAAGACTAGAAAAATTCGTTTTCTTATACTTTTAAGGGTGTATATAGAAAGTGAAAACTTTTGTGACATACCAGTGTGTAGAAAAATTCTAGAAAGTCTGTCATACACCGGGAGTGTGAGCGACAGCACAGCCTCGTCAGTATGCACATACTGAGCTGCAGTGGTGGGAGGATCTGTACGTGGTGGGGGAATAATGAGCTGCAGTGGTGGGAGGATCTGTACGTGGTGGGGGAATAATGACCTGCAGTGGTGGGGAGGATCTGCACGTGGTGGGGGAATAATGAGCTGCAGTGGTGGGGAGGATCTGTACGTGGTGGGGGAATAATGACCTGCAGTGGTGGGGAGGATCTGCACGTGATGGGGGAATAATGAGCTGCAGTGGTGGGGAGGATCTGTACGTGGTGGGGGAATAATGAGCTGCAGTGGTGGGGAGGATCTGTACGTGGTGGGGGAATAAACTGAAAGTAGTGGGGAATACGTGAACGTTGCCAACACCACCATCACCAAACACTCTCTATTGACACATCTGATCACCATAATAGTCAACCCAAGAACTGTAAAACCATTTAAAAAAAATATATGAACGTGCACCATTCCTTGACAATGCAGGAAGAGAAACATTCTTCAGTAACGACGCAAAGTGGCATCTCGCTAAAATCCTCGCGACGACGTATAATGAAAGAATCCCTTAAACATCCTCAGTGGAAAACGGGATCTTGTTAACATCATCTAGTAGTTAGAAACGAAAACTTTTTAATCTATCGTACGATGAGATCAAACTGGTAAAAAGAAAAAAAAATTCGCTTTAGAAGGGAAAGTAAGATGAGAAAGCAGAATCAACAGAAAGTGACACCATCATTGTATTAAGCTTAAGGTCCGTTGAAGGCGAACGAACATGGGCGTTCTTTTAGGGAATACGAAGGTAAAGATATTCTACCATCCTAAGATTTATCAGAGCATAAATCTTTCTCCAGGATGAAAAGGTAAGAAACGGTTTGAAGAGAATACTTGGGTCAGTATTCTAAACCCGAATTGGTCTACGCTTCGTCGAGATTGTGACAAGAGAGGTTTTCGGGGTCTCAGAACCAGGGACTCAATATACCAGAGAGAAACAAGAGAGATGTGAAATCTCATCATATCATGAACACAGAGAGATAATCAGCTTTTGGGTTCATATACACAATAGCTGGAGAACACATTCAGTTCTGTGGTGGTTATTCGCTATATAAAGAGGAGTCTGGGAAATAAGACGAAGGGTTTGAGAATTTCCTGACAACAGTTTCTACTGTGGCAGACGTGCAACAGCTACAGGTGTGGCGGATCTTTAGCTAAGACTGTGATATTATGTGTGTGTGTGTGTGTGTGTGTGTGTGTGTGTGTGTGTGTGTGTGTGTGTGTGTGTGTGTGACGGATTAACGTAAGCGTGGTGTGGATCACCGTACAGAGGATCATAATGTCAGGAGCCTCTTGTGCAGAATTACGGATCACTTCCCTGGATTATCATGTGGGTCATTTGTGTGGTAGGCATGTGCCGTGAGGAGGACACTGTGGTGGATCCTCTCACTGCATCATGGGGATCGCCAAGCCTTGTCGACCAATGATGGATCACCTTTTGTTGGATCACTGTTCAGGATAAGTTTCATGGATCATCGTGTGGTGGATTACGGAGGTGGATCTCCACATACGGGTCAGTCTGCTATGTTGTGGATCACTGGGGTGGATCATTCTAATGGACGACTGTGTGGCGGAAGAGCACTTGCACTGTGGATTTGTGTGGATCATGTATGTGTGTGTGGAGGATCACAGACTGGCTCTTCCATCTCCACCTCTCACCAACATCGTGGATCATCATCATATGTGTGGCGGATGGCCATTTGCAGCGCCTTTCCCTTCCCACACCTTTGTGAACGGTGTGTGTGTGTGTGTGTGTGTGTGTGTGTGGTGACTGGCAAAGTGTCTGTCTGCCTGTTTGTCTGTTCATCTCTCCCTCCTTTTGTCTTGGCAACTCCCTTTTTGCCGCCTGCCGGGGCAGTGACCCTCCTACACCCACGGCCGGGCACAATGACGCACTCCAGGTCAAGCATAAGAAAAAGAGAACAGTGTGGGGCCCGGAGTGTGTGGGACCCGGAGTGTGTGGGACCCAGAGTGTAACTGTGGCCTTCTTCAGAATGACCATTGCACAATACAGGTGTTGGGAGAATAAGACTTTGATATATTTCCTCCTGTCCTATTCTTTACGTCTCATTACCAATTACTGACAGTAATGACTGGGGGTCATTTGTAGGTTACGCTGTAACTTGTTACACCTGCAGACTGGGCGTATGATTTTGTCTGGCGTTTTATTTCTGAGATAAATAGTAATATCGTGAACATCGAGGTAATTCTTTGAACATGAGGTGTAGAAACTGCATTTTTTTTCTCTCTTCAGGTCACTAAAATGTTATGTCAAGCATTACCTAATACCTGAAGGTGAAGATGATGACTGTTTCTCGTGTGTGTGTGTGTGTGTGTGTGTGTGTGTGTGTGTGTGTGTGTGTGTGTGTGTGTGTGTGTCCCATTTAGTCTCCGTCACACCTCACATGGATAATGATAATGATAATCTGCAGCTAGTATTTAGCTATTGTTTGTACTGTTTGAGGCATCTCAGGTCCTGAGTGAACTGGCAGAGGAGGCGCGCCTGCTGGCAGATGTTCATATGAAAGTGTCGTACAATTTCGAGGGAGGCAGGGGGGCCGGGGACGTTAGCCCTTGATTCATAAGTGGAAAGTAAATCTCTTTATATCATATCAGTCGCTGAGCTTCCCCGTCCCTTCGTGGATTCAGAACCCCTTAAAAGAAGGTACCAGAGCACCATGCCAAGATAAACGAAGGGTTCCAACACCTTGGCTTCGTCATTGCTTACGACGAAAATAATGTACGTGAGAAGAGAATCAAGATTTTCCTCACTAGCCATATTTAACGGAGAAAGTAAAAGGTAAACAAGCGGGAAGTGAGTGAGAGAATATTAAGTAACAGGCACTGGAAAGAGGCAAGACATGATGATACACGAACTCCCGAGGGAGTGCGTGTGTGGAACACTGGAGGTGGCTTAGCAGGGCGCAAGGAACTGCGTGAGTGCTGCCAACGAGGTCAATAATCACAGGTGGGAAGTAACGCACCCTTCCTCCTCTCGATGGGTCTAGCAACGCACTCGCTACCCGTGAGAGAAATGATCACCTGACAGACACATGAGACTGATCATAACTGACTAAACAAGAGGCGGGAATGTAATGATGTGTGCAGTGTGCTCAATACCCATTTATAGGTAGGTCAAGAATATACACGTATCATTCCCCAGAGACATCAGTGTGGCGAGTCCCTTCTGAGTGTGCATGACGCAGGCGAACCAGCGACCCTTCCATGCATGATACTTGCCTTGTTCCCTGTCATGCGAAATTGGAATTTGGTGCAGAAAAAGAGAGTTGCCTTTAAGGAAGCAATGTTTTCTCTACATGTCCGTTTATACTCGTGAATCGACCGTGATTAAATGTTATTTCTCTTCAATAATCATCATTTTATACAAAAGTGGAACGTAACAATTAACTGCTCGTACGTGAAATTGATCATTTGGCACAGCCCACGCCGAGAGACGGTCTAGATTAAGTGAGAAATAAAAGAAATGTTGAAATGGAAAAGTTGTACAGATGTTTCAAGACAAATAAGTTACGTGCTCTGGTCAATGTCAGCCAGTTCTCGAGAATGTGTCATCATTGGCACAGGTCAGGTATGTGGGTGTGTGTTCTCTCGGTGTGCCATTACTGGCACAGAGCAGGTGTGTGTGTGTGTGTGTGTGTGTGTGTGTGTGTGTGTGTGTGTTCTCGGGGTGCCATTACCGTCACAGGTCACCCGTGGAGGATGGCTCGCGCTCTGTGGTTGCCTGGCTCACCTGGATCCACATGCGACAGGTGCCACTTGGTCGATACATGTCTACATGCAATCCACCGGCACTGTGGCACGGGTCTGGCCGACGTCAAAGACCCTACAACACTCAACGTCTGGCGGGCGACCTGACGGTGACGAATGAGGCGTAGTGCTGAGGGCACGAGGAAGATCGTACTCACTTGTTTACCGTTGAATTATCTTTTATGGCTTCGTTCCTCGCGGGATTCTTAAGCACAACGGTACGACCCTTAAGCACGACAGTAGGATCCTTGAGGACAACGGTACGACCCTTAAGCACGACAGTAGGACCCTTGGGCACAACGGTACGACCCTTGAGTACGAAAGTAGAACCCTTGAGCACAACAGTACGACCCTTAAGCACGACAGTAGGATCCTTGAGCACAACGGTACGACCCTTGAGTACGACAGTAGAACCCTTGAGCACAACGGTACGACCCTTGAGTACGACGGTACAATTCTTGAGCAAGACATTTGGATCCTTGAGTTGGACGATATGGTGATATGGGATGAGCCACTGCTGTGGTAAGGATCAACATTAGGATCAACATTACACTGTAAAGCTACCAGTGTCAGAATCACAGAATCAGAATCGGTTCTACACTTTTTTTATTATAAGAGAATAGCCAGAACACGTTATAAGTGTAATACTACAGATACGAACGCAAAAACAAAATAAAAAAATCTCGGCTTAGACAAAAAAATTAAGCTGCAGTTGGTAAGTTTCCTGACATTCACATACTCGGCAGATGTGCGAAGATGGTGCCATTACTAGATGGATTCCACTCTAAGAATGAAGCAAGAAACAGACTTTTATCAAAGAATGAAGCCAGAAATAGTTTACTCTTAAAGAATGAAGCCAAAAAACATATTCTTCTTAAAGAATGAAGCCAGATGTAAATTTCTCTTGAAGGGTAAAGCCAATAACACAATCCTTTTTTGAAGAGTATAACCAACAAGAGATTCCTCGTAAAACATGAATTCAACTGATGGTTCTTGATAGCGACCGGTCACCCTCCTTCACCTCCGACCTCACTCCAAAACTTTCAGTCTTCGCCGACTTGAACCGTTAACCTCCTTTGGCGAAACAAGACTTTGTAATTCCTCGACCGAAGACGATGACCCAGTGGCCTGCCTAAGAAGCTTATGACCTAGCTATGCCAGTCTCCTGGCGTCGTGCCTCACAGCCACCGGCGACGTCATGACATGAAGAGGTCTCCCCCCAAGCCCCCATTCCAACAGGTCCACCAATCCTGCAGATCACGAGAAAGTAACACAGAACCCGTTATGCTCCACTCGCTACCTATGTCCCTCGACCACAGATGAAAAGGACGGCCTGTTCCGGTACGGAGATAAGATATCAGGAGGGCCGAGCCGAAGTTATAATGGTCGAACTTCCCCCTCCATCTCTTTACTCACTGTTCGTGCGAGAGTTTGGACAGTGAGGCCACGGTTAGCTCAGATCCCTGGAGGCTAAATCCAGCCAGAGTGGTCCTACTAGGTAGTTAGTGTGGGCCTAGAGGGATTTAGATGGAATGCGCCCCAGGTACTGAGTGGTAATTACCTATCTATATTGGAGAGGGAGGGAGGTTTACGCTCGTGGGGCCACATCTGGTGTAGCCTTCCTGGTGCGCCCACTGTGCACCTAACCAACGGAGGTGGATGGTTGGTTATGTGAGAGGTGGAGAAGGACTGGCTGTGAGACTGGAAAGTGAAGATAAAGACCGCAAGAGAAGAGAAAATAGTGAATAGGCGAGTGGAAGATAATGTAAAGATGTCATGAAGTGAAAGTATCATAGGTGGGCAGGTGCTAGCCTCCCACCCGACCGACCCACCCACCCACCCTGCTGCTGCTGGCCACGACCCTCCACACCCTCCTTACTGCTGCTGCTGCTGCTGCTGGCCACGACCCTCCACACCCTCCTTACTGCTGCTGCTGCTGCTGCTGGCCACGACCCTCCACACCTTCCTTACTGCTGCTGCTGCTGGTCACGACCCTCCACACCCTCCTTACTGCTGCTGCTGGCCACAACCCTCCCCACCCCTGGTCACGACACTACTCGTGTCTGGTTGTGGGTAGCTGTAGCAGGTGACCACATGAACCACATGTGGCCCTCCTTACCCTGTCTTTGTTTAGCATTTTGAAGGACACACCGCGAAAGCCGTAACGCCGTAACACTGGTTAAGTTATTTTCTATGAAGAAAGTAAAGCACGTGTGTGAGTGGGAAGAGAAGAGGATGAGTGGTTTCAGGTGAGGGTACGTCTCCGTCACACTTTGGAAAGAGGTGCTTCATTCAGTTCAACTGATGATTTGTTTTATTCCCTGGTGTTTGTGTTTAAGTTTTGCAGTCTTCCACCAGGAAAAGAAAAATCAATAAAGACTTTGATTTTCCTGAAAATCCTGAAGGTATTTTTTCATTTCCTTCTTTTTTTTTTTTTTTACAGCTGGATCATTTTCGGAGAAAGGCGTTCGAATGAAAAGGACATGGCGAAGTCCTGGCTAGCCAGCCGTTCTGTGCTGTCCTACGGCGTGATATTTGGCTGGGCCGACAACAGCATTGTTGACGTAGTCACAAGGGAGGACAAGCTGTAGAGAGACAGCTAACCATAACCCCAGAATCTTATGTCCATGAAGAGCCGGTAGTGGTGTGGTGGGGTCCTTGGTATGTCGCTGAGGGAAAGGTTAAGGGTCTTGTGCCTTGACCCCCCAACGACGGTCAGGGATGGATCAGGGATAAAGTTGTATCGGGGCAACAGACCATCGAGGATAGGTCAGGGGCGAACGAGATTGTGTCAGGGCAGTCGCTCAGGATGCAAGCCTCTGCCAGTAGATGTGTTTCCTTTAAGGTCAGTAGACGTGCTTAAAGGAAGGATATCTCTTTTCAAAAGATTCCAGTCAAGGACAAAGACAACTAAGAATACGCTTTAAATGAAGCCTTTTAGCATAGGATTCATATCTAATGACCTTGGTACTTTCTCCATACACTCTAGCAGTGAGTGCATCTTGTACTCTAGTGATCTTGTTACTTTCTCCATACACTCTAGCAGTGAGTGCATCTTGTACTCTGGTGACCATGTTACTTTCTCCATACACGTGTTACTTGATGCATAAGGAATGGATCTGTTCCTGTGGTTGTATGTAGGTACTGTCATCCTGTCCTCAGGGTCTGCTGTTTCATTTTGAAGGGAAGTAGACGCGGCGGGCTTCGGGTAAGGCAGCGTCAGCAAGCCTTCCAAGGGTCTCTGTGGTGATTACCAGCTCTCAACCCTCCTCATGTGGGATAGTGCTGCGAGATGGAATGGCAGGGGAGAGAGAGAGAGAGAGAGAGAGAGAGAGAGAGAGAGAGAGAGAGAGAGAGAGAGAGAGAGAGAGAGAGAGAGAGAGAGAGAGAGAGACTGATGAAACGAAAGATCAATAATAAGAGAGGAAACTTGAATCTTTTTGAAGAGGCGGAAACTATTGGTTCCAAACTCGGGCTTTGGGTCACGAGAGCCAAAGTGACCCCCGGATCAGCAAGGGACCTTTGACATTTTCTATAAAAACTTGCAGCGTCCCAGCGCCAGGGGAGGTCACTCACCGCCTCCATTCACAACGTCCCACACGACGGCTGTTCTCAACTGGAAAAGTACCCAGTGATGATGTAAGTGGCTCTCAGCTCCTCGAGTTCGATGGTGCCGTCCTTACATTCGATGGTACGACCCTCGAGTTTGATGGTAAGATCCTTGAGTTCGATGGTAAGAACCTAGAGTTCGATGGTAAGATCCTCGAGTTCGATGGTAAAATCCTTGAGGTCGATGGTAAGATCCTCGAATTCGTTGGTAAGATCCTCGAGTTCGATGGCAAGATCCTCGAATTCGATAGTAAGATCCTCGAGTTCGATGGTAAGATCCTCGAATTCGATGGTAAGATCCTTGAGTTCGATGGTTAGAGCCTTAAGTTCGATGGACAGATCCTCGAGTTCGATGTTGCGATCCTTGAGCACATCGGTAACACGGCCTTTGGGTATGACGTCCCAGCCCTTGATCTTATCCCTCGAGGATCAAGTGAGATCAAATCAGGTCAAAAGTCAAGATACTGATGTTGTCAGAACCATTCAAAATACCACATCGTATGACAACGCCAGGCCTGGGTGTCTGGTGGCGGTGGGAGACATGGCAGCGGCGGCAGAACCCGGTCACTATCGCCTCTACGTCGACGGCGTCGCTGACGACCGAGAGCCCGCCCGGTACCTACCTGGCCGTTGCGTCACAGCTAATTTGGAATGGAAAACGGGTAAGGAGGGGGGTGTTGGTGCAGGCCTTGCGGCACCCCGGCTATAGCAATGATCCAGTTTCTGTCGTCATAACACACACACGCAGACCACAGGCAAGAAGTTGGTGATTTTTCTTTTCTCTAAGACAAATCCTGTGGTTGAACTGTGATCTACTGATGAAGATTTGGGTCATCCCATATCATTGCATCGGGTGATAGGTTCATAGATGTGATGAAAGGTTTTTGATACGTGTGGTGTGAGGCGGTGAGGTGAGGCGAGCGGCTGGTGGTAGTATAGTGAGGAAGGTTGATGGCTGGCTGGCTGACCGGCTGGCTCGGGGCAGTGAACGTACTACACTGGCCCCTAAACCTCCCAACTCTAGTTGACATTTGTCTACCACCTCACCACTCTCACTGGTCACTAGCCCACCTAATAACCCCACCCCCCGCCACACACACACACACACACACACACACACACACACACACACACACACACACACCGACACTCTCTCTTTCTTTCTCTTGAGGGACTTGCTTGTACCTGTCGAAGAGTAGAGCTCGTCCGGGTGTACAGACATGACCCTGAGGGGTAGACTGCTGGTCCAATTGAGGCGCGAGGGTTGTATGAGGGCGAGTGTTGTGACTGTAGGACAGGCAGCGAGCTGGTGGAGTTGGCGTGGGAAGGAAAGGTCATGGAGGCCCAGAACTAATTAATAATGCTGTCCACACACACACACACACACACACACACACACACACACACACACACACACACGAACTTCTCAAGCCTAACCTGTGCACCGAAAGAGACGGCTCAGAATACTAACAGAGAATGCCCAGAGGAGGACAACAAAGTTGGTTCTAAAATAAAGAACGCTGGGTTACACGGAAAACCTGGAGGCCTTAAATTTGTCCACCATGGAGGAGAGAAGAGTAATGATAGACCTGATCACAGCATCTGAATTTTTAATCCAGTTTGATGACGTGGACGGTGAACAGACTATAACAACAACCATCTACCTCAAAGGCAAGTTTGGGTCTAAAATGTCATCGAAAGTTAGAGCACGGTGGAATGATTTACGAAGTGTGGTTATCGAGAGTGGGGGAGAAAAAAAAAAGAAGGGGGGGATAGAGCTGAACATTCCAATAGAAGAAAAAAAAGTGAGGATTTCAGAGCAAAAATGACAACCTGAGTAATTTCTGTCTGCGGGTGATGGTACAGAGGAAAGTTGAACCAGACAACTCGGGGACATGAGTCTTGACAAGGGCTGAGGTTCAAGAGAGAAAGTACTTTAAGGATTTCTCTGTACCGAAATATGGGGAGTGGGTCTTGGTACAGGTGGGCTAAAAAAGTTCGGCAGTGTCCAGAATACCAATGTGGAATAGGAAGACCCGACCGATGGGGTGCGAAGGGCGGGGACGCCCTGGAAAATATGGTAAAGGCAGAGAAGGGAAATGAGATGGGGACGAGTGGATGTGAAAAGATACTTGAATGGGTCTGCTGAGTGCATAAGGCAGTTGGATATGTGGTCCTGTGCCTAACGAGGGAACAAAGACGATGAATGTCGCACGGTATGAAGGGGTAAATATATATCATCAGAATTTACATGGGGAACAGATATAAATCTAAACATTTTTGACGTCCACAAATTATGAATATTCACATGAAAAAAAAAACCGTTAGGCCTTAGGAGACCAAAGAATGTATTATGAATTCTGGTTAATTTATGAGGGAAGGCTCACGTAGCCAGGGGACTTCAGATCTTAATCATTACCAGTAAATCAACAACCCTGACCGTACGGATTCGACCGCTGTCTTGGACACTTCCCTGATGACTGCGGATCGACAAGTTTTTTCGATACCTTTAGTTTGTGTTCTCTAGTAGCATCCTACCCTACTTCACCCTCCTGATTGGAAAAAAAAAGAATAAATGCGCGTTCTGGTTTGATACAGCATTGTCATGATGCGAAGGTCGTTTGGATGTGTATTACATGCTGACTGGCTGGTCATGGGGCCTCTGTGTCCGGCAAGAGGTGGAACATATCTGACCAATGACCTGGATAATGATTACAAAGGAAAATATGGTGCTCTGTATGACGGGAATGTGTTCTTTATCATAAGCAGAATAACCCACATAAATGAGAAGTCACACAGGAAAGCAACTGCATTATCAATTTTTTCATATCATATCCCATAATGTAATATGTTCTGATTCTTAGAAGTGAACTTTAAGTCAATGGATAACTTTATTTCCAAAGGTAATACAAAATTCTTCCTGCAGGAATCCTTCACTGTCTAAGTGTCTGTCAGGGAGAATCGCATTGTACTAATGGAAATCTACAGTAGTTACCCAAACAATGTAAAAGAAAATCAAGTTGGCCTATGAAAAAAAGAAAACGTAAAACAGAGTGACATTCTATGCCCAACTTATAAAAAAACAAAATTAGTAAATTCCACGCTATTGCCTAAGTGCTTGTACGAATGAATGCTTGAGTGAATCCAGCGGGAGAAAGAAGGAAGAAAATCACGCAGATTGTGAGGTACATGAGCTGAAATATGAGGAGATATACATTTAAGAAAGCAAAGGCACACGGAGAAAGAGGAGAAAATACACAAGAAAGCGAGGATCGTAGTTTGAAAGGAAGGCGAAAGGCCAATTATAAAAGAGAATGACGAAGTGATGGGTACATAGAGAGCAACACTATAGAGACGTTAGAAGACAGTATAGACAAATACCCCACCTCACATCCATAGCTTAAAAGGCTATTTGATATCCTGCTCTTTCCACCGTTACACAGCGTTAAGCACTTTCTCGCTCAAGAGTCCGTCATTTCCCTACTCCTGCATGGAGTGCTGTCTCAAAGCTTTAGGAGCTCTATAAGTAGGGTCCTGAGGTTATATGATAATAATGATAATGAAAATAATGAATATGATAACAATAACAACAATATCAATAGCAATTATAATAACATTTATAGGGAGCGGGGGGCTGGAAACCCTCCCCTCTCAATTTTTTTTTAATTTTCCAAAAGAAGGAACAGAGAAGGGGGCCAGGTGAGGATATTCCCTCAATGGCCCAGTCCTCTGTTCTTAACGCTACCTCGCTAACGCGGGAAATGGCGAATAGTTTGAAAAAGAAAAAAAAAAAGAATTATAATAATAATAATGATAATAATAATTATAATAAGAATGATAATAATAATAATAATAATAATAATAATAATAATAATAATAAGAATAAGAATAATAATGATACTAATAATAAGAATAATGATCACACTGTGGCTAGACTGAGAGACTGTGCAGAATAAATATAACTTCATTTGTCCTGTCCTACTTTAATGAAACGCTAATTAACGCTGGGGATGGTCTTGCCAGTGAATGCCGGCGAGAGAGGCGTAATTAACGCATTCAGGGGCGACTTACTGAGAGGCCGGTGACCTGCCGAGGTGGTCTTGGTGTTGAGACGTGCACCCACGACCATGGAGGTCGGGTGCACGGGCCATATATCAGTCCTCACAAGTACTGATTAAAAATTGTACGATCTCAAGGATTATATATATATATATATATATATATATATATATATATATATATATATATATATATATATATATATATATATATATATATATATATATGCTTATTTACATTTCTGTGGTAGTAATACCAGCAATATTATATAGAGATTCAACCAAGACGTTCATATGACCAATGTATTCTTCCCAGGAGTTCCGCCCACGGCTCCAGCCATGGCCAGGAAGCAGCCGTGGCCACAAGAGAGCCTTACCAAGCCAGAAGATGTGGCCACGAGGCGGCCATGGCCTTGCACACCATAGACGGGAGGAGGAGGAGGAGGAGGAGGAGGAAGGGGTTCCAGCGAGAGGAGGCCAGGAGCGGAAGCGGGCGCCTGCGCCTCTCTCGGTCGAGGCGGAGTGACTGGCTGGCGATCGTCATTGATTTTCAGTGCAGTAGCGACCTGGCCCGTGCGACCACAGCCCCGACCACGCTATGTCCCGCCGCTCCCGACACCCCTTGGAAGACCTGTAAGTCCTTTTTATTGGTCTGTCCAGACACCGTTCACGGCCATCAGGGGGGCCGGCGTCGGTGTAGCCCGGGGTGTGTGGGGTAAGGTGGCCGATTGTCACAGGGGAGGGTGTGAGGACCGGGGGAAATAGGGGGAGGTTGAACAAGCACTCCTGGAGGCCGCTCCATTAGTATTTCATGTCAAGAACACCTCGGGATAGCCACCCCCCCCCCCCTTCCCCCCCTCCTCCCCCCCCCCCTCCCCAGGGCAGGCCACCACAACAACCCCCTCCCCCTCCCCACCCCCGCCCTCATGGAATATTTTACCCCATGTCCTTCTCCATTTACCCCGCCGCCCATGATCTTAACCGATGATACTATGTGGTGTTGTGAGGACGGGGCGGTTGTGCACGCAGCCCAGGACGCTATCGTGTTGTGGAATGCTTAAGGAGGAGAACGTGGCTGTGATAGACAGAAAGATTATCGAGTCGTTGAAATGACGGAATGGACGGGACTCAGGCCACAGTGGCTTATGATTCTCTGGAGAATAGAATTCTTGAATCTAAAGTCTGAAATATGTACTAGGCAGTGTCTTCTGAGCCAGCTCTGTACACTACGTTTTAACGTAAACAGGTGGTGCCTGCAGTGTACTGGGTGGTGCCTGCAGTGTACTGGGTGGTGCCTGCAGTGTACTGGGTGGTGCCTGCAGTGTACTGGGTGGTGCCTACAGTGTACTGGGTGGTGCCTGCAGTGTACTGGGTGGTGCCTACAGTGTACTGGGTGGTGCCTACAGTGTACTGGGTGGTGCCTACAGTGTACTGGGTGGTGCCTGCAGTGTACTGGGTGGTAACCGCAGTGTACTGGGTGGTATCCGCAGTGTACTGGGTGGTGCCTACAGTACAGGTTACAGTGTACTAGGTGATGCTCTCAGTGTAGAATATAGTGTAGCGGGTGGTGTCCGCAGTGTACGTTGCAGTGTACTGGGTGATACCCGCAGTGTATGTTAGTGTGCTGGATTTGTGTTCAGTGTAGATTACAGTGTACTGGGACTTTTCATTACTGGGCTGCAGTAGACCGTAGATGTAGATGGTATAATAAGCACAGTAGATGATAGCTTTAGTTGTAAAAAAGGAATGCAGTAGATGATAGATTAGGATGGTTTAAGGAATGCAGTAGATAGCAGAAGTATAAGGATGCGGTACATGTGATAGGTCACAGAATCAGTATATAAATGTTACTTGTTGAAGAACACTGTAGTACACTGTCAGGATAGGTCTTTACATCTGTAGCTCACTGGAATTCTCTTGAGCCGTGTTAATGATTCAGGTCAGTCGCTGATTTATATATATAGATGCAACTTTGACAGTGTATGAAATTTCTTCAGTGAATTCACTATATAGACTCTTTATCACTCTTCTTCTTCTTCTTCATACCCTATACATACACACACACACACACACACACACACACACATATCCTGCTTTCAATAAGTGTTCTCAATTCGTTCATTCTTGTCTCATCCTTCCTTCATCTACCTTGTCATACATGCTCTGACTGTCTCCATTCTGGTGTCCCTTGCGTTTGTTATGCTCGACTTGTCTTGTGCACTGGTTCCATGCATTGACCAGAACTTTATATTCTCCATTTGGCATTTCGTTTATTGTTCTCATTCACGTACCGATAACCACTGTCATCTTTCGTCATGTGTCTGTTCATATCAGTCGCCTTCGTTTCGATAATTCATTTTCTTCTATTAGACCTTCTGTCTCTTGTTGTCTCTTCCTTTTGTACACACACACACACACACACACACACACACACACACAGTACATGAATGTGTCAACGCCTATATCATATTCCCTGGATAAACTGATACATGCATCTCATGTGTAGAATGGATCTATAGTGATATTGTCTTTGTGTTATCTCTACAGTGTAGTGCTCATGTGTAGTTGTTGTGTTTATGACCGCATTCATGGCTACCACAACGCACTCTTTTCCTGATCATACTCACACACGAACTCTTTTCCTGATCATACTCACACACGAACTCTTTTCCTGATCATACTCACACACGAACTCTTTTCCTGATCATACTCACACACGAGCTCTTTTCCTGATCATACTCACACACGAACTCTTCCTGATCATACTCACACACGAAGTCTTCCTGATCATACTCACACACGAACTCCTCCCGATCATACTCACACACGAACTCCTCCCGATCATACTCACACACGAACTCTTCCTGATCATACTCACACACGAACTCTTCCTGATCATACTCACACACGAACTCTTCCTGATCATACACACGAACTCTTCCTCCGAAGCACAAAACCAAATAAGCGGGTTACCCTTAGGTGTAGTACACTCCCTGATCACTTATACAAGACATGAATACACATACACAAACCCCAGGTGTGTACATGTGTGGAAACCAACCAATTCATTTCCCTATTCAACAGCCACAGAAAGGTGAACAGAAAGCGTTATATTCGTAGTCAGCAAACTGTATAGTTAATAGTAATACATACTCCATTATGTGAATGCACTATTGTCGCTTGTTCAGTTTACCTTCACCATGAACGATTGTTTCCCTTTTTTTAATTCAATGGGTTTAACGAGGTATGCCTGAGTGACTGTAAATGAAGAGCATTGACGTTATGCAGTGATAAAGCGGCAGTGACAATGTAGAATTCCACCGCTTGTTTGCGGGATGTTTTGATGGATGATCCACTCGCTCGTGTGTGTGTGTGTGTGTGTGTGTGTCGGAATGTATAACGCGTGTATCAGATATCGACTCTTGTCCATAATTTGAAAGTTGTCCCACCAAACGAGCAAGCATATCATTCCACACACGCACACACACAAACACACACACACACACACACACACACACACACACACACACACACACACACACACTGATGAGGCACCACTAGAGTGTTAGACCTCCCTCTCCCTACTGTGCAACAAACAGATAGATATAGTTCGAGACAACACATCTCATCTGGCCTCATCCACGAGGCGCCGTCAGCCAGCCTGCTCACTTCACCCTCACACTTCTCTCGCTCAAGTACACTCCTGCGGGTTATTTGTGACACACTGGTCTCTCCTCATAGTTACGTGAGCACCTCACTCCACCCCCTGATCCTAAACTGTCGCTGGGCTTAAGTCATCCTCCTCCTCCTCCTCCTGACTCGTAGAATTTAAGGTAATTTTCTTTCAGTCTGTCCAGCCACCCAGCACCTGGTCTGTACTCTACCGCCGTCTTTAGCAATCCTTGCCACACATCCTCGTTTACATTCATGATTTTCTATTCACCTTCATTTACCGCTTCGTTCACTTACTGGCATTTCTCCCCACGTCTAACTATAATTGTCTCGCTCGCTATTCCAGAGTGACTGACAAAATGCTTTCCAGTCCCTCTGTTTGCCTTTTCCACTAACACTGCATCATCTGCGTACTGTTCCATCCCCGGTATCCAAACATCTGCCTTTAAAGTTTTGAGATCAACTAATTATATGATCGTATGAAAACCATTTTTACGGTCATTGGTGAACTTAGTGGGTTGCCAAATCAGGTATCAAAAGGTCTGGTGTGACCTCAAACAGATACAAACACACCACGTCATCTTCCAATACCAGCTAGAATTTTCTCTTTGTTCATTTCATATATAGACTTCCTCCCTGCTCCACACACATGCAGTACCTTCTAAAAAACTTCCATTTCTATAATACAATGACTTTAAGAAAAAAGAAAGCAGTGAAATTTTGGGGTTTATTTTCCTCCGCCATTTTATCATTATTATCATCGTAATTTCATGGTACGTTCATCCACCCTTTAATCCATCATTTTATTTAATGTAGTGCCAACCATCTCGGTGACGAACTGTCCTTTCCTACATCACCCAATTACTGTCTCATATCTGACTGTTCCTACACTCACAGTTCCCTTATCTCTGCTCAGTACTCGTCACTCAATCTCTCTATCAAGCTCTTTGGCACATATGTAAAACAAAAAGAAATTACTCTTAATTCTCGTAAATAGTAAGCAACTAGCCATCACCTCACATCGCAACCCCCTCATGTCCTTCATCACTCACACCTCCCAGTAGAGGAAACCAGTAGGCTATGGTAAGGGTGGGCGCGCGTCCCAGCGAGTTTAAGCTGATGTCTCGTTTTCTCTGGCTCTTCAGCAGCCCGCAATGGACGAACACACATGTCCTGGACGCCGGCGAACCGTTGCGCCGCAGGAACTGTGTTTTGCCATCTCGAACAAGTGGGTACCCATCTGCATCTGGGTCCAGTGGGGTATGTGCGTTTGGTGTGTGTGTGTGTGTGAGTGTGTGTGTGTGTGTGTGTGTGTGTCTGCGAAAATCACTTATCCGTCCGAAGTCTCGAGACGACATGGTCCAGGGATCGATCCCCCAGGACCTTGAAAACGAAAGGGGCCAGTTTTATAACCCCTGAGCCGGGGGGTAGGTGTCTACTTGGAGAGGGGCCTCCGGAGTCCGGACACTTCAGGAGCACCTCTTTTTAATTCCCCAATCTCTCTCTCTCTCTCTCTCTCTCTCTCTCTCTCTCTCTCTCTCTCTCTCTCTCTCTCTCTCTCTCTGTTGTGATCCCTCGTTCTGTATGGAACAATGACACACTACGAGACTTCAGCAGTTCCTGAGATGAATCATGGTGAATGTAATTTCTGCTGCTGTTCCCTGTCTGCGTCACATGTAACTTTACTTTCTTCTTTCATTCTCCATAGCAAGTCTTGCTTTCATGAAAAATTTTGCTCCTCTTCATCTCTATCTTTCTCATCGTTCTTATCTTACATCTTCAAATCACGGTCCCCGTATATCCCTTCATGACAAGTATGTTTTCGGGGAATACTGCTCTTCGTGTCTTTTATTTTCTCTTTTTCTGATCAACAAATTTCATTTTAAATCATCTGTGTGTTATCCTTCGTGATCTTCATGTGTTTCATACCATCACAGCACCAATGTCTTTGCGTACCACACTGTTCACTATCTCTGTCACGACCTCCCTCCTGCTTACACCGCACCATTTGAGCCATTATTATTCACATTAGGCTCTCCTCGTCAATCTTACACACTGGACCTTCCCTCGCGCTGTTTCTGAACTCCCACCATCCTTACGTGTCTATCCGTCAGGAACTGACCACCCGATTTTAAAGCCTTGTGTGTGTGTGTGTGTGTGTGTGTGTGTTTTTGATTTTGTTTTTTCTCCTTTCTAAAAGCACAGTATTATATATTCCTTCGTTTCTTGCCTCCAGCACCATCCACCCATCCTAGTAGCTTATTTCTGTACCGTGTTGTGTTGATGCCAATGTGAGGTAACGACTGGGTCATTCTGACGACCAGTGTCTTTCAGAGAACTTAAAACTCTCTTTGATCACGATGATTTCAGATCTACGAAGAATGAAGGTTTAGAAAAAAAAAAAAAATAGATGCAATGCTCTGCAGATTAGTCCGTTCACTGAGGTAGGGATCCAAAGAAGAGAGAGTTGTGTGTGCTGGCCTTAGCAAACGAGATGTACTTGGCTCAGCAAACAGGTTGTGTTAGTCTCAGCAAACAAGGTGTCCTAGGCTCAGCAGACAAGACGTCCTCGTATCAGCAAACAAGGTGTAGTGGTCTTAACAAGCAAGGTGTACTGGTCTCGATAAACAAGGTGTACTTGGTCTCAAGGGAGTGTGTCCAGCAGATGAAATGAGAATATTCCCCGTCGAGTCCGCTCGTCTGGCCGCTTTTAGGAGCATTTGTTCATATCATATTTAGAATATTATCTTTCTTTTCCTCCTTACTAACTTATCCTAACTGATTTCAGGTGTTTGACTAATGCTCTACCAGGCTGTTCATCCTCCTCTTCTTCTTAATAATAATAATAATAATAATAATAATAATAATAATAATAATAATAACAATAATAATAATAATAACAATAATAATAATAACAATAACATTAATATTAATAATAATGCTTATCAATAAGACATGATATTATTATGCATGATAGATTATGCATTATTTCTCAATATAACTTGCAAAATAAATAAATGACACTAATTAATTCATAATAGAGTTTTACTGTAACAATAATACTGTTACTTTTATATACGCTTTCACTTCTGTAGATACTTTCCTTTCTAGCAATCAGACCATCTAGAAATGTTCACAATTAGTGGAGAAACATATTGAGACAGGTTGCCATTCTTAGTAAAGTAGAAATGTGTTGTATTAGACAGGAAAGCACGAGGAGCCATAATAGTTTAGTGCATGATTCAGTTACCCCTAAAAAAGGAGACTAGTTTAGTCAATTAATTGGTTACCATTGAAAATGGGTTACACTAGTTTAATGAAAGTTATCCCTTAAAGAGAGCCATTAATAGTTTAGTATATTGATAAGTTACCCACAAGGAGCCATAATAGTTCAATGTAGTATCAAGGTACCCCCCTCACTAGGAGCCATAATAGTTGATAACATCTCAAAGTTACCCCTCAAAGGATCTGGCCTGCGTTATTGATTTCACAGAACCCGGAAAGTACCGGATATCACTGATTCCTCTTTTTGACCAGAATTGTTCTACATTACGAAGTTAGAAGAAAACAGTTATCATTAGAATCACTTGGCGTAACTTGAATTTTCATCAGTTCTTGAGAAAAGACATGTAAGTATGGAGTGTTTGTTGGTATCCCAAGGTAGATGACGTCAATAGATTTTGTAATTCGTATTGATTTAACTAATCATGATAAAGGCTTCACGAGTTAGCACAGGCAGGACCCCTTTTCGAGGAGCTGCCGCTGCTCAAAAGCTCTGCTATCTCCGGCGGCAAGGATGTGACGCGCGACCATTTTGGAGTGATAAGGTCTTCGGCCAGAGTGTGACTCCCTCTCGTCAACAATGATGCAACCTTGTATGAAGGTGCCTTTGCACTCGCGGTGTAACCACAGGCTGGGCGGAGTACGGTAACACTTAATTCAGATTTTAATCTTGATATCCGCAAGCCATACAAACTTTCTCTAGCAAGAAGATATAAAAGATCCGTAAACAAAAATATCTTTGCAATATGAACGTACACATACGAAGGGATGCTGATGTTGGCTGATCATGTAGTCATGATACAAGCCAGCATGGTGGCTCACTCTTCAGGAGTCGGAAATGAAATGAACCAATGAAGATGAATTTAGGTAGCATTCAACACTAAGATGAAATATTGAAGGTAAAGACACTTTGGGAATGGACGGATGAGAGATATGTCTCTGAACCTCGAGAGAATATATGTAAATAAAGATATAAGAAATTGGGAAGAGATGTGTATGAGAGGGATATAAGGGTGTTAAATCGTGGAAGCTACGCATTTTGATATGGCTCCCCTGAATGAGGGGTCGTTAGGTTAATATCAAAAGAGCAAAGAATTAGACATAAGAAAAAGATTCAGATCAGCTACATCTTGAGACTACTGTTTAACGAGGCAATCTGACAGTTCACTGTCAACACCACCCTGATCAAGGAACTATTATGGCTCCTCCACGTCTCTTTATACGTACACACTCACGTTGTAGACTCATGTTGTTTTTTCTCCTCGCGTTGTCCTACCCACACTGCTTCTTGTTCCTCGTTGCCCACCCCAGGCCTTTCGCGCCAGTGTTCCATCCCAGTGAGTATTTGTTGCTTCATAGACGTCTCACAACCGCCAATTGGTCAGCCTCCCTATCTCACACTCGCCACGTTGTCAGCCTCTATCACACCCACCACCTGGTCAGCTTGTCTCACACCACCTGGTCAGCCAACACAATATTACCCCTCCTTCCCACATGGTCAATACATTTACATGCTATGTAGCCGACATAAAGGCAGCCTTAACATTCCACACACCCACCATGTGGTCATCCTCGGCATGCCACCACGGGGTCTGGGATTACAACCCGCAGAACACCACATAGTGCAATACAGACGACCCACAGCCCCTCCACGAGGTCATCAAGTGGTCACATAACATTTCCCACGGAGTCAGCGTTGATGTCTGTATATGAAATTTACTTTGTGTCGTAGATGGAGGGAGGGGGAGTTCCCTTTTCTTCCGAGATTGTCATTCATATCTTTTATGACTGAGTTACAACATCCCTCAAGACCCGACATGAGGTCACTAATGACGTCATGTCACAGAAACATCGTGACATTTAACCATGTCGTTGGGTTATCTCACAACACAAGCCCCTAACGTTTTCTATGAGAACGAGTTAGTTTTCTGAATGGTACCATGTTGATGTTAATTCACTTTACTTATATCCATTGCTCTTCCCCCCCTTTTTTTTTCCCGGCTCTAAGATTATCGGCCTTGTTTTCATGTTGCTTCCATTATGGCTGGAATACGTTTCAAGCTTCGTTTAAAAAAAAAAAAAAACGATTCTCACTGCTGTTGGTCCCGTAATGATTCGGTCAGCTAAGCAAGGCCAGCAGCTAAAAGATCCCAGACTAATGTAATCAAACCTAATTGACTTAATTTGACCCAAGTCAGCGAGGACTGTTGCTACGCCGCCATGGTAACCTGACGATGCGCGATACATAAACCATCGTCAGCGTATATATGGACGTATATATATCTCTTGGGGATGAAGGGGTGGGGCGCAACGTTTTGAAAGGGGGATAGTTGGAGCAGTAAATGGGGGGGGGAGGAAAGGGAGGTGGCAAGGGCTGTTACCTCCACCAGCAGGGAGGAGTTGCCACTAAAGGAAGTAGAGTTGCCAGATGCTCACCAAACCCTCGCTAAGCATCCTAGTTACCACATTCATCTCTTGTTCAACCATTACGATCTCGTGGGAAGGAATAACGACAGGGAAATTAAACGGAAACTAAACAATGGAGAGGAGGCGGAATGGGTACGAAACGCTAAAATGATGTAGGAAAGGCCAATGGGATCTGGAGTAAAGTTAATGTTTATTGGAAAATGCGCGCGGCAGAGAGTGCGGGTGTGACTGACATTGACATGATACCCTCCCAGCCAGTCTTGATGGTAACCATTGTCCAGTTCGCACAACCAGTCTCTTCCCTGGACTGTGTAAACCGCGTATTAGTAATCATCAGTGGGGAAGCGATCACCTTTAAACTGGCTATCTCCGCTTCAGACGTGATTTGTAAGTACGTTTTCTAATTATTGCTATAATCCCGTTTTTTGTGTTTGGGGGCATCTAAGGCATTTTGACTGCATAATCAGAATATATTAATCGTAATAAGAATCAGGGGTTAATATAAAAATCTCAGGGCTGATTCTACTACATCAGTCCTACCAGTCTCATTAATGTTAACAGTTAAATGCAAAATTACACTAAAAAAAGGAAAGAATGAAATTAACAGAAGGAAAAACAGAAAAATCACGTATCCTGAAATGGATGTCATTACTGCATAGATAAGCAAAGGAGTTAACGCACTTACAGTCTGTGTACACCTGTTCTGTACGGCTGGAAACACATGTAGTATACGGCATGGAACAAATGTAGTGTATGGATTGGAACATGTGGTGTACGGTATGGAACACATGTGGTGTACGGTATGGAACACATGTGGTGTACGAATTGAAACGTGGTGTACGGACTGAAACGTGGTGTATGGATTGAAACGCGGTGTACGGATTGAAACGTGGTGTATGGATTGAAACGTGGTGTATGGATTGAAACGCGGTGTACGGATTGAAACGTGGTGTACGGATTGAAACGTGGTGTACGGATTGAAACGTGGTGTACGGATTGAAACGTGGTGTACGGATTTAAACGTGGTGTATGGATTGAAACGTGGTGTATGGATTGGAACACCTGAAGTGTACAGATGATTGGAACATACATGGTATACGGCATGGAACAAACGGTATGTATGGATTGGACCGCATGCGGTGTACGGATTGAGACACATATGACAGTGTACGGCATCCAAAACAACCCCCCCACCTCCACCCTTTCTCCCCACACTAGCACGACGCAACAGTACGACCCTTGAGTATGATGGCACAGTCTCAAAACACTATGAGACTTAGAATCAATTATTTGAAGATAAAAATCTATTTTTCAAGCCAGAATAAACACGGCTCCCAGATTGGAAATTCGTAAGGCAATTTACATATCAGAAAACGAGATCCTATCTTCGCCATTTTCTAAGAAAATAAGAATGAAGGAGTGAAATTCACACTTTGGTGAAATTATCAAGTTGGGGATTTAATCAGAGGGATGTGTGCTACATACTGACATAGAAGGAAAATGAATACAACTGTATGACACACACACACACACACACACACACACACACACACACACACAAATGTAAGACGTATGACAGTTTGCAGAGAATATTCGAGGGTGGGTGGGCCACACAAGTGTTTTTCCCCCACCTGCCCTTACAGTACAAATAGGTCACGGCACACCACAATTAAGAGACATGAATTACAGGGAAAGCCTATAGAGGCTTTGAATTTGCCCATCTTGAAAGAGAGAGAAGTGAGGGGTGACCTGATGACAACCTTCAAGTATTATAAAGCAGATCAATGACGTGGATAGAAATTCGATAGATGTTGGGCTAGCGCCACCAGAGGACGGAACATAACACGATATCAAGCAAGAAACTTGCTGTTAAAGATATATTTAAAAAGTACTTTTACGGTATGAGGAGTGGATGAATAGAATAGAATGACTGAGGATATGATTAGTGAAGACAGCATAATATGAATTTATGAAGTTGAATGATAAATGTGATTTTTTCTCTTTTTTCTTTCTTTTTTTGCTACTTAAAGCAAGTGATTAGAATGTATTCACCTCAGTGCAAGTAGTCGAGATGATGCGTGTGACCTTGGCAAGATAGTGGGATTGAACCCTTTTTGGTGTGTGTGTGTGAGACAGATATATAATTTGGAGTCAGATGTGCAGGGGGTCATGCAAATGCGTGGGGCTGCTCTAAAGACAGGGAGACGATGGGGTTAGATCAACATTCTTCAGTTTTTGTCCATGAAGTTCCATCTCGGGCGAGGGTAGACGGGCGGGGATATCTGGCGGACATAGAATACTCAAATGACGACTTGACTCGAAGCATACCGAAGTCGCTGAGTGGTCACAGTTCTTCACAGGGGGTTTGACGGTCGATGTTGGGGCTCGAACCCCACCCCAGTCCGACAATCACACACACACACGCACCGCGCCGGCTATTATTGTAAACCTGTGGCTTTCTTACCTCTCTCTCTCTCTCTCTCTCTCTCTCTCTCTCTCTCTCTCTCTCTCTCTCTCTCTCTCTGATACAGCGATCTATAAGTCTCGTCCAGACGTAGTCACGTTCTTAACCCAAAAGTGGATGTTACCTACACTACGACCACCCCCGCAACACACACACCCCCATCAGCACGACCACCCCCGCGACACACACCACCAGAACGACCACACCCGCGACATGCAACCCATATCATGACCTCGTGCTATTCCAAAGAGAGTCTTGAACTTTGTTCCCTATGAGACCTGACGGCTGGCCGACGCTTTACTGCCAAATTGTCATCCAAAAACTTCATCAGATCAGAAGTCTTCTTGCGTAATAAGGGCAAGCCTGACGAGTAGCGTGGTGAGGGGGTTGTGCCGATGAAGAATGTCATCCGCCGTTCAGGGTGTGGTGGCCAGGGAAGGGAGGGAATGGTGGTGCTATGAGAGCTTGTGGTGGCCAGGGTGGTAGGGAACGGTGGATGCGAGGGAAGATATGACAGCCCTCTGCAGGAGCGAACAGACGCAAGGCCGAATCTGCTGATCAATTAGACACACGAGTCTTATTCCTTATGGTAGATGTGTACAAAGTGATCAAGCATCAATATCTATAATGTACTTGAGTTGCCGATCTATATACGTACACTGTGAGTGTATCGCGTGCCTGGCAATGTTAACCGAGTCTCGCTTCTCGTTCTCTTGACACGGGGTTGAACACACATCCAACACATTTGGCCTGAGAACACAAGTTTTCCACAGAAACACGATACACATCTACATGTGTCGTACACTTTAGCCCCTTAAGCACAGCGGATCTTTCCCTAAGCACGACGGTACGATCCTAGGGGCAAGGTGACACCCATCCTTGGGTATAATGATTGGGCCTTTTGACTTGAGCCCTCAGGGAAAGATGAACGACCAGGCCCTTATACGCCCATGGGTCCTTCCGTCGTGCTCAAGAGTCGTACCGTTGTGCTCTTGAAGCTGATATAACACCTCTGACACTTACACCCGTACAGGTCATAATGAGAATGACAATATGGCTGACTCTACCACTCTACCACCTCCCTCCCGTCACAGTACACAACTGGTTCCTTAGCTCCTTTCCATAGCCTGACCTTCCCTAAACCTCGCCAGCATTTCTACTGTAGACGAGGCAGCCCATGTGTCCTGCTGGTGTAGCACTCCAGGCTCCCCCATCCCCAGCATGGCAGATCTGGCACCCTGCACTGCGTGGCGTCGTCAGGACAACCAAGTGGGAGACATGGGCAGGGCCCACTGCTTAAGCTGAAATAGAAACGCTTGTGTGTGTGTGTGCGTGTGTGTGTGTGTGTGTGTGTGTGTGTGTGCGTGTGTGTGTGTGTGTCTTCAAGACACTCTTGAAAGCCAAGGCACTAGTGGTAGAGTTGCTTACGTAGGCGTAGTTAAGATGTAGGTCTTGCCTAGTTCTCCTGTAGTAAAGTGGCACTGAACTAGTTTTAAGCTTGATTAAGAACCAGGTTCAGCACTCGCATACCTTACTCTGTATATCCACCTTCGTATTCGCAATAGGACATCAGCCATACGACTCTTATGACACTCCGATGTACAGTAGCCCAGCCTGCGCTTCTCTCTCATCAGAAACATTCTTTGGCTAGCCCTGTACAGTGACTGATCCATCACCCTTTACCATGCCCATGGCTCTGCTGGCAACATCTCACCTCGTCTCGCTTATCAGACACAGGCTTCTTTTTCCCTCGAATTTCTAGAGTGATGTTTGTAGATGTTATGCTGGTTGAAGCATAAGGGTACCTTAGCTCACACTGGCGAGACTGGTCTCGAGTATAGCTTTAGCTTCCCCACCTGCTAACGCCACCTTAGCTGGAGTGGTGGCTGTATTATCCCACACGCCAGCCAGCACCGCCACAGCTGTGTTGCAGCTATGTTACCAAAACCTGTCAACGTCACCTGAGCTATATTATCAACTTCCCATCCCAACACGAGCTTTGCTGTTTTGTAGCCATGTTAACAAAGGCACCCCCCCCCCCCCACACACACACACATCCCTGCTCAACACCACCTTTCTTAGCTGTGTTAAAGTAGCTCCTCCCACCCCCTCTCCTCTTCCTCCTCCTCCTCCTCCTGCCTCACTCCGCCTTAGCTAGCTGCGTTGACTAGACTGGCAAGAGCCAGACTCTTGTTTGTAGCTTCCGTAGACGCCCTGTCGTGTAGCTGCAGCTACTGCTTCTATCGCAAACACCCTCTCTCACCAAGGCTGTACCATAGCTGGACCCTCTCCACTCCACGGGATGAAGCCTTTCCAGCCGAGCTTTTTCTCTGAAGCAGTCGGCCCTCATAGATAGCTCTCGAGCAGGTGCCGTAACTGGAATCTTTTTGAGACAAATCTTGCCTGAGTCTTAGGTAAGCTTTAGCTGAGAGTCTTTGCCTGACGCCTTCAAGCTTTACTTTCTTTTATTTGTATCATTTCCTAACGCTAGAAGCTAGAGAGCTGAGAGACACACTAGTAACCGACAGACTATATATCCTTCTGTCTTGTTTGTTCTCACGTCTTCGCGTTTCAGAGACCTCTACTCTTTAGGCACCAGGAATGCGACCCAGGTTGATGTAAGTGCCTTAAACGGTTATGGACTTGCGCCCTTGAGTGCCTCAGAATGTGCGAGGCTTTTAACACTTTTTTTTTAATGAAAAATAACACTTCAAAGACTTTTGCTCCACACAGAGATGATTTTGGGTGTGATGATGATGGTAAACTCAGTGTTGTAATAGAAAAAAATATTAAAGTTATTGTTGTTAAAAACTATAATTTATAGAAGATAAATCTTTGACTTTAAGTCTGATTTACTGTAAGTTGTTTGAGTCATAGAGAACCCAGTAGGTAAATTTTGTAAATGAGTTTACGACTCTGCTAACAAGTGATTATTATTATTTTTTTTTTGAAATCATGAGACCCATGAATGATGTCATGTGAGTGTTACGTTACGAGGTGACGTTACTCCGTCGTGGTGACGTCGAGACTGTCACTTACGCCATTACTGACCAACCTTTTGTGACCTCATGACCAACAATGACATCGTGACGTCAAGAACAACTGTGACGTCACGACCAACACTTTTGGACTGAGGAATTTGGCGTGACGACCATCACGGTGACGTCACGACTAGCACGGTGACGTCACGACAAGCAACCCTGTGACCTCATGACCAACCCTGTGACCTCATGACTAACACTGTGACCTCATGACTATTCCTGTGACCTCATGACTAACCCTGTGACCTCATGACCAACCCTGTGACCTCATGACTAACCCTGTGACCTCATGACTAACACTGTGACCTCATGACCAACCCTGTGACCTCATGACTAACCCTGTGACCTCATGACTAACCCTGTGATCTCATGACCAACCCTGTGACCTCATGACCAACCCTGTGACCTCATGACCAACCCTGTGACCTCATGACCAACCCTGTGACGCTTGATGAACACCGTAACGCGTTACAACCACAGAATCACATCGTGAGCAGAGACACTGGATCCGTGACTGCTATCTGACGACATCCTCTCCAGCGTAACAAACAACGTGACGTCACCAGGACGGCCCGTAACCATGGTAACGCAGCATCACTGACACCACCCCTCCCCCCTCCCCACCTCCCATGCCAGCTGATAACCCATCACTCGCCTGACCTTTGACACACACACACCCCGACTGACCCCAGACCCGGAGGATTGGACCAGGCTGTCGGACGCCAGGGACCCCGGGGGAACAATTAACCTGGAGGCCCAGGGCAGACAGGACCCCCGCTGCGCCGTGCCCTCGCCGACGCAGCCCACGCTTCCAGTCTGCAAGGAACCCTCCAACGTGAAGGTAGGCCGGGGCTGTGGGCCCACTGGGACGGACCACTGTGGGCTAGGGTCGGGATTGGCCGAGGTTGTGGGGCCCACTGGAACGGCCCACTGTGGGCTAAGGTGGGGACTGGTCGGCGATGGGGGCCCACTGGAACGGCCCACTGTGGGCTAGGGTTGGGATTGGCCGAGGCTGTGGGCCCACTGGAGCGGCCCACTGTGGGCTAGGGTGGGGATTGGCCGGGGCTGGCTGTGGGCCCACTGGAGCGGCCCACTGTGGGCTAGGGTAGAGAGTGGCCAATGCTGGCTGTGGGCCCATTGGGATGGCCCACTGTGGGCTAGGGGTGAGACTGTACACGCTGGGCCATTAGAGGGATAGGTGAAGAGCGGGTAAGGAGGGAGTAACATGTGAAGGATAGATAACAGGTGACCTAATGGTCCACGACGAGGGTTATCTACTGCCACAGAAGTAGATTGGTAGAACAGGAGGGTAGACAAGTGTGTGGATAGTCATCCTGATTCAGAGGGTTTAGTTACCTTGATTTAAAGGATATACTTGATAAGTTTAAGGCCATTGATGACAGGGTTCCGTGGCATGCCATACCTCTAGCGTCATAAGCCACGGGAGTATATTCCATCATTCATCTCTGATTCCCACTAATCTGTATTAACAGCTGCCTCTCCATTCTAGGTCTCTCCCGTGTAGAGGCCAACAAACCACCTACCAAACTAACCTGCTTCCTCTATGTGTCTACTCAAGCCATTCAGCTTGCCAGACCTGCTGACCCAATTGACTCGTTCTGTCTGGTTCTTCATTCACCATTCAGCCAGCCACTCATCTAACAGGTTAATCCACCCGTCTGCTAGATTTACCAATTAACCACACCCTTACGTCATGAACCATCCACTCCATCTCTATAGATAACCATCCATCTTGGAGATCATCCACCAGTAGCCCATCTATCTCGTCAGCCATCTGTATAGTAGATCACCCCCTCAACCATCTGAGTGGTCAACAACCCATCAATCATATTCAACCTGAATCTCCCATATGTCTGCCTACCTGATCAACCATCCAACCGTCTACTCACCCACCCACGAAACCAACTTGCCTGCCAACCTTTCTAATGTGAACCAGACTCCTACCAGGAACCAGTAGACAGTCGCCTGTCTGCCTTGTTTACGACCCTTCTACTTCCTCAACCCTCTACCTCTCCATCTACACCTTGTAGGTGTCATCCACCTACGTGAGACATCTGTTCCGTCATCCACCTGGTCATCCATCCTTCCGTCTCGTTACCCACCCACCCACCTAGCCATTCTCCCACCTTCAAGACATCCCACCTCACCCACCTACCCACCTAGCTACCTACCCATCCATTTGCCTACCCGGGCACACGCCCCTCCACCCACGTAGGGTGGTGGTGGGCCGTGACTGAGCCAGCAGCGTGTTCTGCAGGTGTGTGTGAACCTGGACGCAACACAATGTTACAAGCCGCCTCGGCCGCCCAAGGACAGCCTGCGATCGCACCTCCTTACCTCGGCTAGCCCCGTCCCGTCCCGCCCCGCCTCCCGCGCCTCCTCCCACCTCGAAGTCTGCAAGAACTCCGCTTGGCACTCCTCCGCCGACCCCGACGGTGAGTCCGTACGCCGAACACACACACACACACTCCTCTCTCTCTCTCTCTCTCTCTCTCTCTCTCTCTCTCTCTCTCTCTCTCTCTCTCTGCATCACAATATGTACAAACCCGTGCCATCAACACCTGCACTAATGAATGTACAACCCCGTGCCATTTACACTTGCATCAATGTTTGTACAACCCCGTGCCATTAACACTTGCATCAATGTATGTACATCCCCGTGCCGTTAACACTTGCATCACTGTATGTACAATCCCGTGCCATTAGCACTTGCCCCACTGTATGCACAACCCCGTGCCATTAACACCTGCACCGCTGAATGTACAACCCCGTGCCATTAAAACCTGCACTAATGAATGTACAACCCCGTGCCATTAACACTTGCATCAATCAATGTACAACCTCGTGCCATTAAAACTTGCATCACTGTATGTAGAATCCCGTGCCATTAACATTTGCCCCACTATATCAGCCCCGTGCCATTAACATCTGTACCACTGAATGTACAGCCCCAAGTTATTAACACCTGCACCACTGTATGTACAACCCCGTGTCATTAACACCTGTCCCAATACATCTGTCTTCCTCGGTGCTGTCGTGTGTATGACCGCCACCCGCACCCTGCACTCCCTCAGTGTGTGTACCCAGCATGCCCGACGGCTTGCGCCAGTCCTCCTTGCCACCCCCAACCCCCAAGGGAGAGTAATGACCCGTGAGGGAAGATGTGTGTGCACAGGAGAGACTCAATTTCGACCACCCCCTTCTTTTGTGCAGTATTACACGCCGTATTTAAGGGCGATAGGCGTTTGTTATTTCTATATACCACGTCATGGTACATAAGAGCAGATCAAGTCTTCGGTCATGATGACCTGGACTCTGACCTGGTCAGATCAAAGGGGGAGTGACTCTAAAAGAACCTGGCTTCACCCCAGCAGACGACCCCCCGAGCTCCGCGCGCATGCGCATCAAAAGTGACCGAGAGAAGATGACGGTGAGGAGTGAGGCGATGCGTTACTGGCGCTCTATACACAACAAGTGAGTAACGCTATGCGTGCGTGCATGGCTTACATATGTACGCGGCATGCGTGTGTACGCGGCATGTAAGTGTACATGATACCCATGTGTACACGGAATGCGTGCGTACACATCTTTATGTACACGGCATGCGTTTGTAAATGACGTGCGCATGTACACGGCGTGTGTATATATACAAGATGCGTGTGTACACAGCATGCGTATGTAAAGAAGATGCGTATGCATACAGCATGCGTATGTAAACGAGATGTGTACACAGCATGCGTATGTAAATGGGATGCGTGTGTACACGGCATGCACATATATACGGACAGTTTCTACATGGAAGTACGTTTACATGGAGAGTATGTACAAAGGCTATTTGTGTGTACGGATTATAAGTGTGCACGTATGGTATGTATGCTAGACGTATGTGTGCATGATAGTGTGCACATGGGATGTAAGTGTATATAGGATATGTATATGTAAGTGTGTGGGCGGCATGCAAGTGTGCATGTACAGTATGTACATACAATATGCATCTATGTTTCAGAGGTAACGTTTGTTCGTGCATGTGGTTGTGCTTCAGCATACATCATCAGTGTACACAAAAAGCATCCTTGCAATAGTACATTTGCGTAGCGTACAGCATCAGTACACTGTTGAGGAATCATGTTACATTACACCTTCCCTACTGACCATCTCTCTCTTTCTCATTGGAGGTACTCCCTGCTGAGCGGGTTCAACCGGCAACGCCGCAAGGACATGGCGAAGAAACAGCGGCAGCGCATGAAGGACAGGAACAACATGTCCATCTTCTTCGTGCTGGTGTTCATGCTGGTGTTCGTGGTCATCCTGGTGGCCGAGGTGTTCTTCATCGACGAGCATCGCACAGGGATGCTGTTCTCGAGCAAGCGGACGTCCGAGTTCGACGCCATCGGCGACATCCCAGAGTACTTCATGGACGACAAGAAGCTCGTAGGGCAGCTAGAGATCGACACATACAGGCGGCACGAGCTCTCCGTCAAGAGCAAGACCGGCAACGAGGAGCGCTTCTACAGGAAGAACGTGGACGAGACCCATCTCATGGCAAGGGTCACCGGCAACCTCGTCAAGTCGGTCCATGGCTTCGCCAAGGTCGACTGGCTGAACATGCTGGGCCTCAAGGACATCGCCTACTTCGGCAGCAACAGCTCTGCCACGGACGGCGACTGGCAGCCCGTCTACTACACCAAGCACAAGTTCTTCGTGTACTCTGCCTACTACGACGATCGCAAGGGCAAGATCATCCGCGTCATCGGCACCACGCAGACCAAAAAGAGCGACCGCGTCTGGTGCAAATACTGGTACTCCAACTCCAGCACCCTGATCGTCAACGGAGCCATCAAGATCATCAGGGAAAACTGGAACCTCAAGTTCTCAGCGTGTTTCATCGCCTGTCCGCTCATCATCTACAAGAACGGGAAACAGCCCATCCCTCCCCCGGAGAGCGTGTCCATCATGGCAGACCCTGGGGGAAACGCCACCAACAAACTCAGGGTCATGAATCTCGACGTCAACAAAGAGGAAGTGAGGAACACCTTCGCGGTGTGCGTGAAGCCGCTGCACTTCGACTACAACAGCGTCAACCAGATGATAGAGTTCATAGAACTGAACAAGATACTGGGAGTGGAGCACTTCACACTCTACAACCACACCATCGGCAAGGACGTGGACTGCATCCTGAAGCAGTACGCTGACCAGGGCGTGGTTAGCATATTGCCGTGGAAACTGGACATAAAATCACAAAAGGAGATCCGTACCGAGGGACTGTTTGCGGCTTTGAATGACTGCCTGTACCGCTACATGTACCAGTACAAGTACATCTTGATGATCGACCTGGACGAGTACATTGTGCCGCACGCCAACACTAGCCTACCCGAGCTGGTCCGCTACCTCCACACCAAGGCCGATGCCAAGAAGATCGGTGCCATCAGTTTCCAGAACTCCTTCTTCTATCTCCAATGGCCGGACGACCCCAGCAGGTGAGGAGTGTCTTATGTCTGCTCCACAGAACCGAAGACGGTAGTACAAGGTTTGAGACCTATTGAATATGGACGTCTTCACTCGCCTACCCTATACCACTCACCCTTATCAAACCAGCATCCCCACTTTATTGAATTCTCCTATACAGCCCCGACTCCTTTGCGTCGGTCCTTTAATAATCGTTCTTTTCTCATTATGTGGTCACAATTTCGCTCTGTTGTCACTTCAAGTAACGTATTCCTACTTCTCTGTATGTTTTCAATCACCCAGAGTCTCTACTTTAAGCTTCCTCTCCTTTACAGCGCCTCCTTGCCGCCGCTGGTGACCCTACGCAAGACTCGTCGTCGTCAGAGGTTCCACCCACACAAGCAGAGGTCCAAGTACATCGCCGTCACGCCCTTCGTGGTCGAGGCCGGTGAGTGTCCATCCCCCCCCCCCCCCCCCACCTGCGGGGAAAGTCCATTCTCAGGAGTCCTACTGGTAGCTCCTGATGGTAGATCGAGTCCTCCTGGGCCAATCTCTTTTACGCAGAGCGTGACACTTCCCCCAGCTTTTTTTTTTTTTTTTTTTTTTTTTTTTTTTTTTTTTTTCCAAAAGAAGGAACAGAGAAGAGGTCCAGGTGAGGATATTCCCTCAAAGGCCCAGTCCTCTGTTCTTAACGCTACCTCGCTATCGCGGGAAATAGCGAATAGTATGAAAAAAAAAAAAAAAAAAAAAATTATATTCTAGCATCGATAACTCCGCTGATAAGTATCTATAACATCTATCTAGGGTTCTGGTACCCATATGATACCAGGCTTTCGCGATGAAGCACATAACGAACATTTTGTTTCGCTCTGGAGGGCAAGGCGTTTGTGCCGCAAGTCTCTGAGGAGCCAGAAGTGATGGTTGGTATCAGGTGATGGTTGGGGCAGTAGTGAATTGGGTAGCTGAAGGGGGTAACAGGTGATGGTTGGGGCAGTAGTGAAGTGGGTAGTTGGAGGGGTAGCAGGTGGTGGAGGCAGCATACTGATAACAAGCTGGGAAGGGAAAGGGTATTTCCGTGAGAGGTCAGGCCCGGTGATAACACCACGAGGGTAAACCAGGTCGAGCACTGCTGGATCCCTCACCCAAGGCCCGCCATTCTATCCTTCATCCCTCCCTTCTCTCTTCCCTCCCTCCTACCTTTTCATCCTCCCTACTCACCCTCAGTCTCTTGTCCATCGATTTCCCTTTCCATCCTGTTCCTACTTCAAGTTCACGTCTACCAACAGTTGCCCTCCGAACGTGGCCTCACCGAAGTAGAGCCACCAGTCATCCCTCTAGGTTCCCCTCCATCCTACTCCTCTATACTGCCTGGACATACGGTGTGGCCCTGTACACCAGGTGCGGCCCAGCACACGACCCCATCCACCACCCGGTGTGACCCTGTGCACAAGGTTGTGGATCTGTTTACCTTACTGGGAACCCGCGGGACAGTTGCCTTAACCTCGTGCACCAGGTGTGCACGTGTTGAAACCTCCTGCTCCTTGAGTAATGACATACACCCGGTGTAGCCCCATGTACAAGCTAGTGAGCCTTAATGAGAGATATGAGTATCACCGCAGGCCTGTTGTAACCCCATCTTGTGCCTCGTAAAAGTAAAACACCTTGACGTCAAAAACTTCCCAAAAGGCGTAGATAAATAAGAAAAAAGAAGAGTCGTTTATTTAGATTTAATTTATCACTTTATGAAATACGTCTCTGTTATGCATGACAGTCCCTGTGTGTTATACGAACATGGAGAATTCGGAAAGAGCCAGAAGATGAGGTATCAAACATCACTTTCAGCCTTCACCCTCCAGCCATGTCTTAACCCTTACAGGGACATCTTCTCGCGTTATCATGAGATGATAAGATATCACATCGGGAGCCCCTCCCACTCCCCTTGCCTCAGTAGCCAATCAGGCTAAAACTTGCCATGTTAGTAGTGTTTAAAGTACAGGACAGTCGTAACTCTATCTCTATCTATCTATCTATCTATCTATCTATCTATCTATAGATTCCTATGAGTCCACGGGGAAAATGAAACACGATAAGTTCTCAAGTGCACTTTCGTGTAATAATCACATATTCAAGGTAGATACAAGAAAGAAATAAAAGTCAGCTTGATATACAACTAAGAGACGCCAAAAGGCGTCCTAGCTACGTCTCTTCGTAGTATATCAAGTTGACTTATATTTCTTTCTTGTATCTCCCCTGATGGGATGATTATTACACGAAAGTGCACTTGGGAACTTATCGTGTTTCACTGTTCCCGTGGACTCATAGGAATATACTTGATCACGCGCAAAATTGTGTGTGTGTGCGTATACTCCTTAGCACATGCTCCCAAACCAAACTACCCAGCCTCTAATCCTGGTTCATTCCTTCCTCCGCAGGGAACCACTTCGTGTGGGAGTTCCTCCCTGGAAAAGGGACGCTGAACGTGCCCAACGAGGTGGCCTTCCTCCACCACTACCGCGTGTGTGAGTTTGGCGGCGACGACTGCGTCAGGAACCCCCGCATCACGGACACCTCCATGTACCGGTACAAGGACACGCTGGTCAAGGCTTACACCACCAACATGAACCACCTGGCACACACGTGCGCCCTCGACACCACCAGCAAAGAGAAGGCAGTTTGGACGCTGGGCTGAGGAGGACCTGTCCGACGACAGAAGAGGAATCAGCAGCAGTACTGTCACGCGTCGGAGCTGCAGGTGCTCTGGGAGGGGTTCTGAGGGACACTGCTTCTGACTGCACACACGGAGCTGAGGAGGAGAGTGTAATGCCCAATATTCTCGTTGGAGAGAAAGTAATTGAGAATTTAGCAAGACACTGAAAAACTTTTTTTTCTTTTTTTTTTTTCTTTACTCTCTCTCCTACCGGCCTTAGCTAAATGCTCACGACAAACTCACCTCCCCCTTTCCACATACCAGGCCAGTCACAAGAGAACGGGTTGTTATAATGGTTCCTGCCATTCACTCTACTCGGCCTTCAAGCTACACGCCCCATAGGTGTTGGCCTCACTGCTCCGAGGTCAACAGTTGGGGGTCACTCCAGGCCGGCTGTCTCTTTCTCACTGGACGCTCCTGGTATTGCCGGGTGTTTGACTAGCCTCATCCCGTTTTCTATCAGCTTATTTGTTCTCTATGTTGACAAGGTAGAAATTTTTTTATACTACTTTTGGTGACTAATGTTAGGGAAGATATGCTACATACTAGCTAGTCTCTCATCTCATACATCTCTTCAGAACGACGGCACACGGTCCTCGAACTGCGACCTTACGACACCTCGAGTATGACACCAAGGGTCGTACCGTCGTGCTTCAACGGTCGTACCGTCGTGTTCAAGGGTCGTACCGTCGTGCTCAAAAAAAAGGGGAGATGGGGTAAAGGGGTAAGTGGGTGGGTGGGTGGGTAGGGAAGGGTTCAACACTGTTATGATACGGTTCATCTATTGTAAGGTGTAAAGTCACTTACGCCAGTCACTCATCGAACTCACCCCTAAGACTGTATGGCCTTCAGCAGGGCAAAGGACGCCAGACATCACATACGCGACACAGAATGTGACAACAATGTAAAACCATTGTAGAAGAGGACGACCACCTGAGATGCCACTTATTCTATACGTATGACCACTAAACCTCCAGCTTGTCAAGGGTTTACAAAAACCGGGAATGTCTGTTGGTTGTGTACGACCACCAGAGCCACAACTTGTTTAACGTACGACTACTGAAGCCGTCACTTGTTTCATGAACGACCCCTGGGACTCCTCTGTGTAACGGACGACCACGACCATCTACTGGTGTAGTGCACGACTGTAAACACGACCCTTAACTGCTTCATACGTACAGCAAAGCCACCCAAAACGACGAACATAAAAAGAATGTCAAGTCTACCACTACGACGACAGTACAAACCTTGGCTTAAGAATCATGATAGGCAAGCCAGGCCCTTTGACCTGACCCCTGTTCTAAGGAGGTCAGGTCAAAGTACCACCAAGGGCAGTCCGCCGCCACCTTGCCGTGCGCAGTTCTGCTCCGAGATAACAATGTTGGTGGCCGTGCCATCCGGATCCAGTCTCCCGCAGCAGCACTTTATCTAACCTCGATCTGTCCATTCCAACGGAGGCCATTGTTTACACTGAACAATGCCGCGTTCTGCGTGGCTTGCCAGCGACGCGATGCGGCCCCACTGATCTGCCGTATAGGGGGCTCGTGCACGACACACCTTCCGACGAGGAGTGATAGTTTGTGACCCTTAAATTCCCTGATCGTAATTAAGGAAGACGATACGACCCGTGGCTATGAAGGCCTGGGTGAGGGGGTGGGGGTCGTTTGACCTCATTCTAAAGCTGACGGTCACCCCATCCTGTTGTACCAGGGGTCGTCCCGTCGTACCCAAGAGGTTAATAAGAATCGTAAATTCGCTGAGCACCACGATTTTAGTCCGTTCGCATGTAAGGCTGTATGGTACTCGTACGACGACAGACCGTTTAACAAATTTTTTTTTTGTTCATCTCGTTAACACTAACGACGAGTTTCGTTGAAAACTTCCTTTCCCGTCGACAAGGACAATAATCTTTTCACCTCAAAATACCACACGCTGATAAGGACATTAAAGATTTTGTTAAGACTTCGTTAACAAGTACGACAGCTCCTGTTACCAAATACGACAGTTTTCTTTACCCAATACGATAACTCGTCACCAAGTGCGATAGTTCTCTGTACAAAAAACCGGAAGTTCTTGTCTACCAAGTACGACAGTTCTCGCTACCATGTACGACAATTTCCAAGTACGATCATTTTTCGTTCACTGACACAAACGGTAAACTGGGCCCAAACTTATACCTAGATGACAGAACGTTGACAGAGATGACCTTCCGATGACAAAACATGACACACAAGGGTAATGGACCGGAGCCTGGTCCTGCTGTGACAGGCGATACAGTTTTTGATGCGTGTGTAATTCTGTATTTTGATCATTTTGTAAATGAATTGTGCTTTACATGCTGTAACTCTCTGATGCTTCTGTTAATGGTGCTGCCAATGTTGTGTTCTGACACGCTACATGTTTTACAATCAAGGACAATTTTGTATGAAGCAAATAAAGTGCTATAATTGTATTATACATCGTTTTGCTACCTAGTATTTGGCGAATTGTTAGGCCATACAAATGGTTTTTCGCGGGGTCTCAACACGGTACAATACTCAACCACCAACAAAACGTACCTGGCCAGCACGAGTTGGCCTGACCCCTTGTACCTGGCCAACACTAGTTGACCTGACCACAATACCTGGCGAGCACTAGTTAGCTAGGACTAAAACATCGTCATATAGCTATCACCTGTAGTATAACGTAAGCTGAAATAAAGCTGTCCAGAAAGCTTGGACATGACCAACCCTGACTGCGCGCTGTTTATTGATTCCATCTTCAGTTGTTGTAAGGGTGGGCTGTTGTGATACCTGTTTCTTTCGCTGCACAACCAAACTTTGGAACTTTTCATCCATTCATGTTTTTCTTATAAGAATGACGACTTGCCGCCTTTTTTTAAAAGCCACGTTTTCCATTGCCTCAAACACTTACACTCTCTCTCTCTCTCTCTCTCTCTCTCTCTCTCTCTCTCTCTCTCTCTCTCTCTCTCTCTCTCTCTCTTTCTTCTTGTTCATGTCCTGGCCTCGTTAACGACTCTTGCCCATGGAGCATCTGTGATGAAAAAAAAATTATCCTCTCTACCATAGCGACCCTCTCCCAAGAAACAGTGTCATGAAATACTAGAGATTTAAAAAACACTATTTTTTTCCTTTATATTTATCTCATGCTCAGTTATCAGTTTTGTTTCCTCTGGTCCTCACAACATCCCGACATGTACTGAGCGTCTCTATATAATCTCACATATAACATAATACAATCAATGTTGTCATCTTATGTTAATCCACCTCTTAAGCGGAGAGGCCAGACCACGCAGCGCGCTGTTCCAGTGTGTACAATGTATGATACGCGAGCCCATCTAGAGTGGAGGTGAGTGTGCCTAACATACTCAGTATGTGTGGTTTACCGTGCTAATGGGTCGTCGGCCACCCCCACACATCGGCCACGCTCACCCTACTCGGCCAAGATGCCAAAACTCGCTTGTGATGATTTCGTTCCTCCTTCACACAATAACAAGGCACAACAACAACAGCGATTTATAATCATCAAGATGTATATTTTTATATACAATACAGCGATAGAAAACAAGTCTAATGTCCACTAACATATCGTGTGACTCCCTTGCAATTGCTTCAGAATACTAATTACTGTATAGTATCTATACATAATCTTTTTTTTTTTATATGAATAAAAGCAAATGATTTCCGCTATGACTGAAAATCCACAGTAATTATGTTTACTTGAAAACGTTAAGGGTGAATTAATACGCAATTGGTTCTGTCAGTCCTGTTCATTATCAGGGCGAGAGACTGTCTCGTCCACTCATCAGGGTTACGCCATTTCGTATCTCGCCATTATCTTAAGTTCCTCACAACCTAAAGTGATATATATATATATATATATATATATATATATATATATATATATATATATATATATATATATATATATATAGCAGAGTTAAGCATCCAGTCAACAGAAAACGAAGAAGCCTTGTAAACACATTCAAGGTCATTAATCTAATTTTTTCTTCCTTTTTTTCTCTCTCGTCTCATTATAGCACTCTAAAAGTCCTGCCTGCCTCACTCTGATATCTTGTTGGACTCTGATACGTGAACAGTTTTAAGCAGAGATAACAGGACAGATATCCTGACCACCCCATTAGAGAAGCAGCATATGTTATCGCGGCTCGAGCTCAGCGCTGTGCTCCGTGTCTACATCCCTCCCACGCTCTGGAGAATGAACGAGACACCTCCATTGCACGACAGATATTTGTTCTCTCTTGCTCTGCCTATGAACCATTAATTAACTGCTTACATTCTATCTCATCCCAGGGGTTTTGAAGCCACACGAGTGGAAAAAAAAGTCTACTTTCAAATAGAAAATGTAATTCAGACCTGTCACTGACTATGTTTAACAACATTTTGGACTGGATTCCTTCCCTAAGATATAAGTACGTACATACGTATATCAACTATGATAAGGAGTCACTTACATACAATACTGACATCCCCACCATCACCTTAGCAGTACTAATATTCAAATACACCTAGAAATATTCACATCGCTATTCCCTGTAGTATTTCAATATGTTATGGGAATTGTCTTTGATAGGTGGTCAGCCCACCAGTTTTCTACGTCCTCTTACTCCCTGTGACAAAGCGATTCACAAAATACCTATCTATACAATGCCTGAAAAATACGTAGCCAAAACATGCAAGCCGGCGTACAGAATGTATCAGTGAACAGTCGTCTCTGTAAAGTGAGAAAAATGGTTCCCAGTCACTCACTTCCTGCCCATGTGACCAAACCGAAAGTGCCACAGGACACACTGTGGTCCTATGTCTTCTGTTGTCTCGTATGTCACCATCAAGCTCAACAAACGAGGTGTCCTATTTTCTATTTGCAGCTGGTGTGAAACTCGTCTTCACAGGTCTAAGAACATCACTTTCAACAGACCCTTCCTTGTTCCTGAACATTGGATACAGTTATCTTGATGATAGTAAAAAGTGAATGCTTTATTTAGACCCACGACGCAGCGAAATTAGGCAACTCTTGTAGAGATACGATCGGATGTTCCTTGATAACATCAAATGTACATAGCATAAACAGATATGCCTTAGGTAAAAATAAAACGTCAGCGTTTATCCCTTTGTCAACACCACAGAGGTTACCAGCGATACCCATCTGTTTCAGTCACTCATAAAAGAAAAAAAAAATGGAAACACCATTTTCTCTTGCGTATGATATGCCCGCTCGACCGATGCGGTTTCTCCCACATCGACACAATGGCATTTATGTGCCAGGTTATGACACACTGTAGCCAGGCTTTACGGTCCCTCCTCCAGATAATGAATCAGCACAGTATGTTCGTCTGTTTGACCGAGAATAGGTTTCCTTCTTTAGGAACATGTCTCTTGTTTAAACAAACATTTGTTCAATGGCTTTTACAAAGGATACCTGACAGTTCGGCTTCAGAAATATTGTGGTGACTATTATCTCCTCTAGATTACACATACACGCAACAGACATACGCCTGCAGCTACAACCTGTGCCATCAATGGCACACACACACACACACACACACACACACACACACACACCAGAGCTAATTAATAATAATAATAATAATAATAATAATAATAATAATAATAATAATGATACCTCTGTACCTCTAAAACGGCTCAGTGACACACACACACACACACACACACACACACACACACACACACACCAGAGCTAAATAATAATAATAATAATAATAATAATAATAATAATAATGATAATAATGATACCTCTGTACCTCTAAAACGGCTCAGTGACACACACACACACACACACACACGGTGAATGCTAATACAGAAGTATAGTCATAGATTCTTTCATCAGACTCGGAAACCAATATAATTAGCTTTTCTCTGGTCCGTAAAATAATCATATGAGAGGGATGTAGACACAACTGAAGCCATCCACACATGTATAATTAGGCTGAGCCAACATTCCTGTACAATTCATTTTAATCACTGTAAACTACGATCACGTGACGTCAGGGTTACTGACCGTTGAACACCGTAGTTGGCGTGTCGTTATGGCCGTTAATCCCGGTGTTTCTGGCCCATTATTGATACGTGAGTGATTTATTGGGGGCGCCGGTGTGGCTATCGTAGAGGGGGTGGCATCCATACTGCGTACTGATCTCCGGCTGATGTTTATGTAATGGACAGCAGTAGCTGGGAGGGTGTAGAATAAGATGAGGTCCCGTGTAATGACCAATTTGAACGTTGTAAAGAGGGGGTTAACTATAGTTGCAGGGCATTATTTCGTTTAACTTTTTATTTCTCCAGTATAAAGAGGGAGTTCTACACTCGTCGGGCCCTCACTTAGCGTAATTACTGATATGTACCATGTATGGATGGAGTTCTACACTCATGGGACCCATTCTTATATGTATGTGGAAATAAGAGGAAAGGCATGAAATTCTAAGGCAAATGTACCTTCACTATGGAGGTTTAAGAGACGTTTGGGCCATTTCTCTCCATCAGGCTGAAACATCCTTCGATTACGTACCTATATCATCAATAAGACTTAGCTCACTCAGGCGCCAAGCTGTAACTGCAAGTGTTCAACAGTACCAATCTTATTGTTCAGTTCCCCGACCATAAAGTCACGTCCAATTGGGTATAAATTGCCTGCCCTTGGACCTGACTCCTCTTAGGGCCATACCCTTGTGATTAGGAAAGGGGTCGAGGTGTTCCAATTCCTCTAAGGGTCATACCGTAGTGATTAATTAGGGAGGGGGGGTCGAAGTGGTGCACCATAGCAGCAATAGTCAAGATGATGTCAATACAGTCATTATGTCGAATTTCACTGATGCATCAAATTCTCGAACATTTTTATCTTGTCTCGTGGGCAAGTCTAGAGCAGCAGCATCATTGACTGGTTCCCACGAAGATGCTCTTCCCTTCCGCCCTACCTGCCGTTACCTTTCACTCGACCATCCTCCTGTAACCTCTCCCACACTCATCATCGGTAAACCTAATGAATCTACCTCATCATCCTGTCGCTTAGGTTCATACGTTTCTAGACTGGAAGGCAAATTTCAAGAGCAGTTCCTCAGAGACGAACAGACGGACTGGCCTGGAAGACCGTTGACAGCGAGCGACGATCGGGTAATGTGGCGCGAATTTGTTCGTGAAATCTCTCCACGTTGACGGTGCCAAGGATGCTGTCTGGATCATCCTGAACACAAGTTCATACCCCTCCCTCTACAATCTCGCATCCGCTTTATTGCTACAGAGAGAGAGAGAGAGAGAGAGAGAGAGAGAGAGAGAGAGAGAGAGAGAGGGGGGGGGGGGGTTTGGCCTGTGTTCGCGCGCGCGCGCGCGTGTGTGTGTGTGTGTGTGTGTGTGTAGATAACCAGTGATAAGTTCCCCTCCCTCCCTAGCAACAATGTTGAGCGATAAATCACAAGCATGGAAAAGAAAATGATAATTGTACCCTGCAGGACGGACTTGTCAAATCAACAAATCGATAAAATACTTAGTAATAAACCATCTTGCTATTTCCATTTCAAGTTCCCCATTAAACATACCATAGAACTGTTCTGAGCTCTGTTCATCTAGAATGAATGTCAGGTCGCGCCGTAAGGTTGCCTTCGGTGTCAACACTTATCGGGACATTGTACGACCTCCAAATAGGAGTTGCCGTGGCATGACGCACGATGAATACATGTGACACGAGATGGTATCCGCCAGCGGAACACGACAAGTCAGATACGACTAATGACAGGCACAAGACCAGTACCGACTGAGTAGTAAACCTCGGGTGTCTGCTCACTGTAATGCCCGTCCTGGAAGGGTTTTGCTCTGTTCAATACTCGTGGATTCCCCCGCTTCCTCCGCTTTGCTCGGACTTTAGTAACAGTTTCCTGAGCACGTGATGGGGTTCCCTGCCCTCTGGCTCAGACTGCGAGCCTCCTCCTTAACTCAGAATGTCGGGAGTTGCTCGCTTGTAGAAATATTCTGGCAGTTCCTCACTCGTCGTAATGCCCGAGAACGCCGGTTCATTGCCGTTTGGAATACACCGTTCACTCCTGCTCATAGGAATACGTTGAGTTTCCGCCGTGTTGTACACAACAGTGCGGATGGAGGCAGAACGTTTCAAGAACTCGGCTGCCAACACCAGACTCCTTGGGTTGACCTCTTGTCGAGTGCAACTAGTACGTCGAGGGTATCGGCGGAGAACATGGGGGTGCTGCAAAAGAGAACCTTATCGTTTTCCCACTAGTACTTTACGACTTATTTCCATCAGGAATAACGACACGATTATAAACTTCTATAGGTGTGAGTCGCGATGTTCTAGGCGCCAGGGCATTTAAGGACTAGGGTTCGTACCCTCTCCTAAACTCTCACCGAGCAGAATTTGTGTTCTGATTCAGAGGTGGTACCCCAGGATTCCCTGCCTTAGAAGTATTACCGTATATTCCTGAACTCACACTGACCACTTCCACCAGCTGTATCACCATTCCAGATAAGGAACTGATTATAGATATCTCGCATCCATACATTAAGATATGGAGAACCAGCATCAAATGGTGCCGTCGCCTTTTTTCTTCAACTTCATCTGGATGATGGAGTATCCTAAATCGTAAGAGAAACCTTGGCGATCATTCATTCGTCTAAAGTTTTCGTACCTATACACCACCATCAAACACGATCACTCATCACCCATCCAGTTGCCTGGGTCTGTGTCAGTCCCGTTGAAACAAGCTTTACCTTCTTCAGCACCTCGAGATCCAGAGCAAAGACCTCTGTGGACTCTGAAGGCATCACACCAACACCAGCTGGGCTCTACAATGACCAGTTGGGCGGCCATGCTATCCAACACAAAACTCCGCTGATCCAACAAGTGTCGGAGCCAAGGCGCAGATCCGCCGTAGCCTACACGTGACCAGGTAGTCACACGGGCGGGTAATTAGTGACGAAGAAAGATGAATAAACTCCATGTATGGAGGATACCTGTAATATGAGTTCCGTCATCCACTCCCCTCTCTTTAGAGGGCGATGACCTCCAACTAACAGCGGTGTGCCACACATCTGTATGTCATACTAGAAGGTCCCCTGCGACCTTTATGTACAGTCGCCATCGTTTTACCGGCAGCAGCTGAGGGCGACAGATTCTTTAGGGAGGAACTCGAGCTGACGGCGGCTCCCGTAACAGTTGGCCCCACTAGTAGCCGGGCGAGGGGTTATACCTACGCACGTTTGTAGGTCTCCATGTGTGCCCACTCCCACGCCATGAGACAGCCAAGGGGTGTGGGAGGGTGAGGAGAGATAGAGCGAGGACAGTCTCGTCTCCTCTGCTGGGAAAACCTTTACTACAGGCTAGGCCAGGTCGCGGCCCCCTGAACATTACCCCAGCACCGACCTACCTCTTCCCCAGCCTCCGCGACGCATGACCACGGCCTCAGAGCCACCAGCCCACGCCGAAGTCCTTCCCACGACCCACTGTTCCTCACACTTGTCTCTCCTGAGCATTGGTGACGCTCCGAGGAACTAGCGCTGCAAACGGTGACATTACAGACTTATAAATCTCCATCGTTTCTAAAGCTGTAAGGAAAGGGTTTCTCTCTGGTTGGCTCTGCTATCCATCGCCATGACGTTAACACCAACGGTTAAGCAACAAATGACGTCACGCTTCTACGAATGTTGCTCTCTGGTATTATCTTTACCAGATTTATTCAAACCTGAAATCTTATACTGGCGGATTTATATGAATACAGTACAGTTTACGAAACGAATTGGATGACAAATCCGGCCGTTTGCATGACGAGGACTACGGTGTAACTCAATCGACATCGATCTAAAGAAACGCCTTCACGACCCACCGGATGCGTAATCTCCCTTGACTTACGCTAGGGCCGGACGTCACACGTCCCTCACCACAACCACACCAGAGGTACTCTGGGGTCCAGGGTGGTGGCAGAGGTGTAGGTTTGGCTGTTGTTGAAAAAGAAACTGGACAGTTCCCTGTGCGACGCATAGATGAGGGAGGCCGTTGGAGGAGATATATGCGTTCCATGTGAAGGGGAAGGTCAGGCTTTATCATGACTGCTCAGCGGGCAAGACAGCACGTGTGGTTTATCGTCTATGATGAATCAGTAGCCGATATCACCCTTGACCTTGAGAATCACACCAACAATCCAGTACCATCAACCCTCCATCACCCTAGACCCAGTATCATCAACCCTCCATTACCCTAGACCCAGTAACACCAACCCTCCATCACCATAGACCCAGTACCATGAACCCTCCATCACCCTGGACCCAGTAACACCGACCCTCCATCACCCTAGACCCAGTACCACTAAACCCTCCATTATCCTGAACCAAGTGCCTTCAACCCTCCATCATAACGTGAAGGTAAACAAAAAGAAAAATTTGAAACATAAGAATCAAGAAAGGATTTGGCCCAGTACCCAATGAAGATGGCAACTTTAACTAACGACAATAAAATCATGATTCCTTCACTAAACGAATATTTCAATTCAGATTCTCTATGCATACTATAAACACAAAACATATTTCCAGAGACAGAAAATGGGAAATCTAGACACATGATATTCACTGATGTGGACAACTGACATACCAATATCTCTTCCATATTGTTCAAGGTTGTAAAGGTCCGTGAAATTAAAAGTTTTAGAGTTGTGGAACAAGAATTATGACCTCAGGACACTACGGCTGTCCAGCAGATAACCTCGTCATGGACAAATCACGTCTCTCGTTCTCGGTCCCCAAGTACTACTGGACTTGCTAACTTCCTACCATCTTTGAGCCAATGCCAGCAACTCTCCACCACCCTGGACCTAGCGCCAGGACCACCCTCACCCTCCAACACCTTGACCGTGGGCTGTAGCGATCCTCCTACACCCCTCATCCACCCTGAGACCTCCCGTTCCTCTCGTACTGTCACCCCAGCAACTCCCCAGACCGTCCCCCCGGCCCCAGCACCACGACACCGCCTCCCATCATTGATAACAAATATGTTTTGAGAGATAAGCCCTTTCATTATCAGCTGCGGTGGGTAGCCTAAGTTGGTGGAGTCAGTGTCCACCAGATCCGTGTGTGCCAGCGGTGGCTCCCGCGTTACTCCTCTCAGATCGTGGAGGATAGTGTTGTGTGGCTTCTGTGTCTGGCTACGTCTTGGACGGTGAGACAGCGGCAGGTTAGGGTCGTTGCGACACCCAAGACGAGGTAGTGACAGCAGCAGGGACGAAGAGGTTTTCAAACTGCCTCTCTCCTCAAGTGCATCGCTCCGTTTCGTGAACTCTTGCCACCTGATGTAACCCACACTCTGCAGTGACCCGTGGAAACGCGCGACGGTGCCATAGTTATCAACGGTTAGATCAAGGTCCTGTCGTCTATCCTAATACGTCAGTCGCCGATTTCTTTTTTCCTCTCTCTCTCTCTCTCTCTCTCTCTCTCTCTCTCTCTATGCTCTCGAGATGACAGTGGTGACACGCGATTGGCTCTGGTCATCACCTTAACGTCAGAGAGCCGTTCAACAACATGGATAAGCACCAGTCACATACCAGCGTCCTGACATTATTTAACTGGATTCGTAACGGGAGTGAGCACGGCGGCTGAAAGAGTGGCCGAAGACGCAGCAAGGTTAGTGAGGGGCCTACTAACCCCATCTCCTTGGTAGTTGGACGTGGGTCACCTGACGCGCCAGTTGCCTCGGCCACCTCCCTAGGTGCCGATAGCTAAGAACCGATGATAATACCACTGATAAGGCCGACAGAACTGATTAAATGCAATGATAATAACAGCTCGGACAGAGTTACGTAGGTGAAACATACCAGCTTATCATAAACGTCTCAAAAGTTTTAATAGGGTTACGAGGAGGAATTTTTTTGGCCCGTAGGGAGACCGAAAACTAAAAGCAGCAACAGCGTCAAGTTGTAGTGTTTGGTAACAGAAGGATAAGGCTGGACGGGAACTGGATGGAGCATCTGTTGCCTGACGTAAGTCTTGTGGGGACGTCAGCCTAACAGGTGTGTGCAGGTATGATGAGAGACGAGGACAGGTGTACCTGTGTGCCGGGAGACGTGGGCAGGTGCAGAGGTTTGACAGTGGTCGATTGTGTGCGCCTGCAGGTGGGTAGGCTCCCATTGGCCCTGTTGAGCCTCCTGCTGCTCCTTGCCGCCTCAAGGCTCGCCGCCGCCGTCCACGGCGTCTCAGGCTTCCCGCACCACCTCCTCGTTCCTCAATCTGGAGAGAAACACCCGGATCGGCTTGTCGCGCCGCCAGGCACCACGCCTGCCGGCCACACACCCAACACGTGGACCCAACAGGTATACACACATCGCGATACCACGAAGGTGAAAGGAAAAGACAACGATAGACGTGGTGCCTTTAATGGTGATAGTTCAGAGGATCAACAACCTAGAACCACTGAGGAACCACGGGTCACAGAATTAACTATGGTGACAGAGGCCACCGTAACCTACACCAACCAGTCTCTGGCCGACGAGTCGTTGGAGGGACCGGAAAGTGGTGCGAAATTATTTGTATTTCCCATCAAAAACAGATGCTCCATAAAAGTTCTTCAGGAAGACTTAGACACTCGACGCTTCGAGTTCCCGAACCCCCTCCTGTCCTACATACCACAGCCAGAGCAGCGTGCTGAAGACCCGCCTGGCGCATTAATGTTGGCCCAGAAGTTCGGACTCAGCCTTCCAGCCGGGTGTGAGTATATGGAGCGACAGATCCAGAACGCAGTCATCTGCACCGGCTCCAACATCACAGAGATTCCAGACTTCTACATGGTGCGGAACCTGGAGTCGCTACACTTCACAGCCACGGGCATCCAGAGGGTGACTGAGGAAGACACCTTCCCCAGGTCCGTCAACTCCCTGTACTTTTCTAGCGGGTCGCTCTCCATGTTCGACGGCCGCAAGTTGTACAAGATCCCCGACCTGGACACCCTCTCCCTCGGATACAACACCATCAGTACCTGGAGCTTCGTCACGACCTTCGACGCAACGAACGCGCCGGACGAGATCAAGTTAAAGAAACTGAACCTACAAAATAACCTCATTACATACCCGGTAAGTACGGCGTCGCCTCAATTACATCCCTAACAATTTAGCGGCACGAGAATCTTGTCAAGAACGAAGCGTTTCGGACGACGATACTGAACCATAAACTCATTACTGATGAAAATAATGTCCCCAGCTTCTATGTTTATTTCGATGCTTCAGTCTTAGGTTTTTATTCATAGCATCTCTGGCGAGTCTTTTGCTAAATAAATGATATCCCAAATCCCCAAAACACATTTCAGCTATTATTTTCGTTCCACTCTGTGGGTGTAATTCGTCATTACGGAGAGAGTAACGCGTTGGTTGCAAGTGATCTTCCTTCTATAAACCTCAGATATAGTATATGTCGAGGCATTTCATACATCAAGAGCATTGAACAGAGTTTAGGATATATATGTGTCTTCTTAACTTCCTGCCTTCGTCTGTCATCCTTCGCTCCTTCCATTTATTTCCCTATTTTTTTTTCCCCGTAAATTTTGTTTCATCGACCCCTCTCTTTCCTTCCCAGCGGAGTCTAGAGATTGAAAAGAATGCTTGTGCTACCATCTATTGACATAAAACAAAAACTACGTTCACTCACTAGTGATCTTTCGCTCAGGTATTGTCCTGCTTCCCATCCTCTTCCTCCCAATCAATGACCTCCTTGAGACCACTAACCTCGTTCCCCCCTGTGCCGAAGACTCAACCCTGCACGCTATCTACAACTTCCTTTACTGACCAGCTAGTTAGTCAGACCCTGTTTGTACAGGGTACTAAAGCCACAACAGGGGATAATCTATGTGGTTGCGACAAGCACGAGGATTAATCAAAGTAGTTTCAACATGCAAAGGGATTAATTGAAATGGCAGCAATATGCACGAGGATTAATCTGTGGATACAACATGCATGAGGCTATAATCGGAGTGGTTGCATCGCGTCTGGGGAATAATCGTAGCGCATCGATGGCACATCCATGAAGTTAACTAACAGACTGAGCATCTATCACTGTGGACTAAGCCATAATGCGGTTAAGAATATGACCTAAGCAAACCCTTATATATAAGACTTACATATCATACCTAATTAACAAACTAATATCTCAAACATCCGTAGAAATAACGCAAATTTATAACATAATACTTTCTTAGAAACGACAGTGGAGATATTAAGTGTACAACAACAATGTAATCGAAAATGGCCAAACAAGAGTTACTCTGGCAAACACTTTCACAGAGAAACTGTACAATGGCTACGGAAATAACCTTGGGGCGAAAGCATTTTTGAAATTTCTCATAAAAATCCCAGTCGGGGGATCTTCGCTAAGTGCGTCCGGTGGCCAAAGATACCATGACACACCTACGGAGATAACGTTTCTAGGTTTCTTTATTTTCATAAAATCTTGATCACCGCATTCCCAATAACCCTCAAACAAACCCCTTCAATATGCATTTCACATACTCAGGTAGTTCCGCGACGCCTAGTTAGACAAAACGTATATACATTTACCTGCAGACCCACGTTCAGCGTCTCGGTGACGGAGTCTGTGAAAGTCAAACCCCATGCCAACTTGTCAGTGTCTCCTTTCAACTGTATGCCATGCGAAACGGTACACAAATATAGATAAGGAAGGGCAGAAGTGACGGAACGTGAACAAGGAACGTTCGTAACCTGTTACTACAAGGGTCTTCGGTTGTGAAACTTATCCATTAAGGGTAAGGCTTGTAAGGAGTCTCTAAGTGGAGGGTCGCTAGAGATATCATTTAATTAATGTGTGCCACAAGCCAAACTACAATGGCGCCGCAGACGTAGGACTGAGTCACTCCAACTTGAAAAGGAAGTAGAAGTGTTATGCAAGAGATAAGAAAGCAAAAATGCATGTATTAGAAAAACATATATGCCACGGGAAGGATATGATAATGCAGCTGCTAAGAACAAAAGCTAAAACAGAAGTCAAAAGAGTTATTACAACCCTTTAAGCAAATGCGACCTAGGTAATGATGGTCAAGTTAGATATCATCCGATATTCTTGGCAACAAACTCATGTATTTGTAGACCATTTGCTGTAACTCATTATACAGTCGTAGGATTGATTTTTGTAAAAAGAACTTGTCTTCTGTTTTCTTCCGTAAGAAACCATACTCTAAAATGAGGTTTTGTCGAGTTGCTTTCCTACGTTTATTAGGCTTTTGTAACGTTTAGTTTCAGCATGTTCGACTGATTAAGTTTGGTTACGGTGTAGTTAAGTCGGATTCGTTCGATCACTTGGCAAGTCAGGTTTGGAGTTACTTGTACTTGCTTAGGTCGGTCTATTTAGCTTAGGCTTAATTAGGTTTGAAAATCAATACTTTCAGAGCGTCACTGAGGCAGTACACTACCCACAGTAGCCTAAATTTGTCCAGATTGAAAAAACATTCCTTCATCGCGGTCATCGCGAGTATTTAGACAAGGGCGTGAGATAAAGAATATAGAAGAAATTTATTTGTGCTCCTCAGTTGTTTGTAAATCTTACTTTTTAGAGGCGAAACGCTATGAAAATAAAGGGGAAGAGAAAAGAAGGAAGCGAATTCGAGTTCCTATAGCCGAGGTGAAGGAAGAACATACCGGTCAATCCTAGCATGGCTGCTCTCTACACTGCTATGTGAAGCAGCAGCCAGTCGCACATCGCCTTGGTGGCTAGGATACAAACAAAAACCGAACAAGAAAAAAGAAAAAGCATACGAAAAACAGATAAAGTGAATCAAAGTCTACCGTACCAAGGCGGCGCTTTTCAACTATTACCGGGACCACGCTTGGGGAAAAAAAATCCTTTCTTTACGGAAGAAACTTATCATAAGGCTTTTTGGCACTGCATTTTTATGAAGTGAAATAATTTTCCATGACCAGTGAAACCATGATGATTAACGGTGTATTAGTCTTCCCAGCGTCGTTGCATTTAATGGCATGCCGAATGGGACACGAAACCACTACCTCAATCGTTCAAGCTTGTATCAATGTCGCTATTTTTTTCCCCATCCAGCAAACGGTATTAGAATGTGGTGCAAATTAGACGACCACCAAGGCTAATGACTTACACTTCACAGGTAATATATCTTACCTACGAAAAGACGTTACACTACGAAAAATACTTTTAATCTGCGGATCCAGATTCTATAGACAAATACGATAATTATCTATAATCCTGGTCTACTGTGCAGCAGGTTCTACGGTTAAAGACGATAATCATCTATAATCCTGGACTACTATGCTGCAGATTCTAAAGCCAAAAACGATAATTGTCTATAATCCTAAGATCATCTCTCAACACGAAACTGAACTGTACACAAACTGTACCCATGTTAACCAAGTGCTTAAGAAAACATATAACGAAGTCTAAATGGAACTGTTGGAAAGAAAACTGTCTGTGTTCCAAGCAAAAGTCTCTAATATCTCTATCAACAGCCATGATACACTTACTATGTGTCGGGTGCCATCACAGTTCTGGGTTCGTCTCCTCCAACATTCAGCTTCTGAGCGTTCACTTTACAGTCTTCATCTGTCACCGCAAAGTTCACTCAATATAAGACACTAACACGGTTCACGATTTTCCTCTTTCAGCACAAGCATCAGTAAACTGCTTCGCTCACTATGGTCTGCACCAAATGGCCAAAACTAATCTCCTTGACGATGGAGACCTGAAGCTCATATTCGAACTCCAGTACCGAATCAGTTTTGGGTACATAGCTTCGTGTCACGTAATTGGTGATTCGAAGCTTTTCCTCGAACACCGGCCCTAAGGCAACTATCTGAACACAAATCCGAGTCCGAACAACGGTTCCGAAGCTCCTATCTGAACACAATTTCGAATCATTAGCTCATGGTTTCATGTGTCTCGGACAGCTGGAAGCATTCGAATTCCCTCCGATCGCTTCTTGATTATTTGGAGTAGGTGATGATGGTGTCTGGAATTGACTCCTCAATTCAGCAAACGTCACCATAGGCTGTCTGCTCGTCAGAAGCAGGGTTTGTTTTGACATAACAGCCAAGAAATAATTTTCATCAAAACTTCATCTATAAACTGATATTAGTTTGTTTTCATATGAAATTCAATATCGTATTATCCGGAGTAAAGCATATTAGTGAGACTAAATACGGGCAAGTACCAGATTAAAAAGCCTCTTTACTTACAGACACGAGAAAAAAAAAAATCCCAAACTGCAAAACCTTATAAGATAAACGAAAATTAATCTATCCACTGTATCCTAAGGGTCAACTCGGATGACAGGCCATGACACCAACACAAGGTCGAGTTGACAGACAGCTGTTTGAATATGACTGTCGGTTAATAAAGCTACCTCAGCAATATCAGGTGTTTATCGAAAACGAGAAGGTAAAACACTCGTTTCAAGGGTCGATACTAGCGTAATCAAGTACTTAATGGTTCTCTGGCGTTTCCATCGTATTCATGAGACTGCATTATTGTACAGAGTTCAGCAGAAATTTTAAACGGGTTCATGAAAAGTCGTCTCATTCAAGAAGCTATATTCATGCACAAGGAATGAGAATATATTAGGAGTTAATTTGCCAAATAGGAAAGTGTAGCATAAACATGTTATTTTATATACAGGGTATCAAACACAAATATCTGTCATCTTAAATAAATGAGTTATCGCAGTTTACATAATCAAGGAAACATATAAATGGGCAAAGTTATCAAACACACATACCTTTATCACAAAAAAAAAATAGACCTTCCGTGCAAGGCAGTTAAAGTCCGCATTCCTGGACGAAGTCCTACCCAGATTTGGTAAAATGTGCTTCATGGTAGATCTACGCATTATTCATGGTAGATCTACGCATTATTCATGGAAAGCAAAGTGTGAGCGCGTGGGTAGAATGGTACAATGCGTGACCTTTGTATGACTAGACTGCTCATTTAAGGCCAAATAGTGGACCTGCTTCCATCGTCCTGATAAAGTATTAATCACCCGAGACGTGACTCACAACATTGCCAGTCTGATTATCTTAAAATGCGTAATTCTTTCGAGATTTTTCAACGTACATACTAAGTGGAACTGAGGGGCCTCATCATAGCTCTTCCATACGTCATCTTTATCTTTTAGTCGGCGACAGGTCCAGAAAATAAATATCCCTAAGCCAGAGTGTATTTATGTACTAGTCGTTCAAATGGTAGCCATATAACAGTCTCTTGTTGTACTGCCTATAATTTCGCTTGTCACTGTTTCACATCGATACCAAATCATCACAAATTCGATGGAAGGAAAACTGGACAACAGTTCTCTACTCTGAAAAATGAGGAAGGTGAATAAGTACAGATGCTTCCGAGAAAAATCCACAATATTAGCCTTCGTGTTTCCAATACTAACTGCGTAATCATACGATGAGAGTATATGACAACTATGAATCATTAAAGACACGGGGGTGGTCAGGTATGGTCTATGTCTTTAAATGAATCTAACAATTTAGGTTATCGCTGTTGAAACCGTAAGACACAATCACTCATAGCTGGGAAAACTGGAATCCTCTTCGTAAGCATGATCTGCACCAATGAATGTACAATGACCACTGGCTGTTGAAATCTGATTGGTCAGCCGTATGCGGACTCTTGCGACGATAGTGACTTGCAGGAATCTTTATCTGGAACCTGTTTTAACCAAAGTGTAATCCAAATAAAAGTCATCACACTTACTATCTTACAGTCAATCTATGTTAGAAGCATCAAATGTATGAGAACAACGTGTTAGGGGGTACAAACGCGCAGTAAAATGGTCGCTTTCACTGGCATGCAAGTGCGCTTGTGTCTCAAGACCGGCTAAGTCAGGAGGAGAGTTAAGGAGCGATGTTCTCTGCACCAAATGTTCACAAACCGGTCCACTTCGTATCCTTATCAAGCGGTTATTTATAACATCACATTGTGGTGACCAACTGCGATGGTTTATTACGCATTTGAGATATATAGAGTTCAGTTTGGATGAACATCTTTCGGTTTTTATTTGCTTACTTGTCGGTAATTCCATATTACCATCATCAGAGCAACATATCATCATCGGAGCATATAAGGAAAGGATGATATGCATATAGATATTACATGCATATTATCCTCTCTTTATAGCTTCGGATGATGGTGTATGTAGATTATACTTATTCATCGTGTAAGGAAATATCTAGTAAACTGCATCTTAGCTCAGGCGTTAGAATAATGTTATTTTTTATAACATCACATGCAGCTGAAGCCATGATTAGGGCCATCCCATTAACGATATATATATATATATATATATATATATATATATCCTGAGCAAGGTACCCATTTTATCGGCCAATCCCTAGGATTGGATGAACAGCTGTGATGACTTTGTATGAACTGCCGCAACCAGGATTCGAAACTATGCACTCGAGCCTGGGCGGCCCGTGAATGCGGCACGGTCAGAAACTCTAACCGGTACACCACAGGAGTCCTTATATGTGGATTCGTGATTTCCACCTTAAGTTTGTCCCACTATAAGGAAGCTGCTGCCATACCTATAGATTTATGATTAGTTTCATTGCTGACGCTTACAATTGTAACCTGTTATGTTTATCTAAATGACATGAGGAACATCATTGACATTTTGTACCCACAGTGTTACCTTCTCAAGATTTCCAGCGAGAGGCTTCTTAGTCGAACACAAGTACCAAAATGAATGTCAGTACGAAAGGTTGGCAGATAGAATTTTATATACTCTTATACTCCTTGAGAAAATTGTTCTCCGGGAATATCTAGAACGTAATATATTCATAATGTGCTGACTATTATGTTGGTGTTGACTGGTAGTGTTATAGATTGATGTGTTTGTGTTGCAGCCTGACCCGGCGGGGGCCGAGCAGACAGTGTTGCCACACTTGGAGACCTTGGCCATGAACAACAACCCCCTCTGCAACCTGCCTGGCAAGCTCTTCCAGCCACTCAGGGAAAGCCCGCTCACTAACCTCTTCCTCAGAAACTGCTCGCTCGGACAGTTCTGTGAGTACCATCCCTAATTTCTCGATCTTAACCTATCCTGGGTGGATCACACAAGGATTTTGGTCGGTACTCGTGTATATATATATATATATATATATATATATATATATATATATATATATATATATATATATATATATATGATAAGAGACGGTAAAAAATGTGTTGAGTGTGAAGGATTTCACTTTACTGAGTTGCGCTAATGTGGGCGATGTAGTGCTGAACATTCAACTCAAAAACCATAAAGCTTATTGAATGAATATGTGATTCAGAAGCTCCTGAGTATAGACACTAACTTTAGTGTCACACATAACTACAGTAGACATGATGTAGTAAGTTGGAGAATGTTAGAACACAAATTAATGTATATAATGAGTATGTTAGAAACTCCAGTTTTATCCATGCATATCTCAAGATGTCACACGTCCACAGAACACGACAACGAGACAAGATATTTGTTTCTTAATAACTTACTGTGTGTTGTAATTCAGCCACTGAGGCTTTACATAGCCTGTGCCACACCTCTCGCACCACATTTCTTCTTTATCCCCGCCAGACGGGTCACCGTTGGAGTACGTTGAGGGACTGGAAGTGCTGGACCTAAGCAACAACATGGGCCTGGCGCCTGACGAATTGGACGTGTTGCTCAAGCCACTCAAAGGCGGTCGTCTCCGAGAACTGTACCTCAGCAACAACAATTACGGAAGCGTACCCACAGCTGCCCTCTCCTTGGTACGGTAAAGGACAGCTTAGGTTAGACTAGGTTTTTAGATTAGGTTAGGTTAGTTTAGTTTAGGTTATGCTAAGATAGGTTAGTTTAGGTTAGCTAAGATAGGTTAGATTAGGTTAGTTTAGGTCATGCTAAAATAGGTTAGATCATTTTAGGTTAAGTACGATTAGGTTAGGTTCGGTTGATTCGGGGCATAATAGATTGTATAAAATCATCGAAAAAAATGAATATATTGAGGTGTGAGTGTGTGTGCAGGGATGGACATATTCATAATACCCTTCTGTGTCCAGAGTATTTGAATATTTACGGTAAATAGTGAATTCTGGTCGCGTTTTTGAGATGTTAAAATGTATGGAATGTTCTTACAATCGTAAATGACTGTCCCACTCGGAGATTCAAAACAGAATTGTTTGGACTTGGATTGATTATTAACATTTTCATCAGTAGCGTGTCGTGTGAAGCCACGGGAGACGGCACATCACATTAATACAATATCAACTTTATCATAGGAAAGATTTTGTGATCAGATTTAGATATATGGTGTTTGAGGGAGCAGAGACGAACAGTCGAACGATATGAGAAGAGACTTTCAGTCACCAATACTTCCCATCAAAATATCCCTCTCACGCACAGCTGTTGGTTCTACACCTTTCAGATCAAAAACAGAAAAAAATAACACATCTATATTTACGTTTCTTTCTGTTACAAATGTCGCCATTACCCATCAACGAAGGTATCCTGACAGCATATTACTGTCACATCTGTCTTTATGCATTCTTCCATGAAATGTGTTTCCGAGACATTTGTTACTCTCAGTGACCTTGCTCCACATTGTAACTATACCGGTTCTTTTTACAGGCGTCTCCACGTCACACGAGTACTGACACCTGCTCCTCTTGCAGGTAAACTCGACACTTGAGACGCTGGACCTGCACGGGTCAGCCTTTGAGTGTCTGGACAACTCCTCTTTCCCTTTCATGCCGCGCCTCACCACCCTCAACCTCATGTACTGCCGTATCAACACGGTGAGTGACCTTTAACCTAACCGAATTAACCTCATACCTGAGCTGACCGATGAGTAAACTCTGACCTGACCTGAGTGACCTCTGACCTAACCTGACTCGTATGCACTGCCTCATCTACACGGTGAGTAAAGTCTGACCTGACCTGAGTGATCTCTGACCTCACCTAACCCGTATGTATTACCGCGTCACCCCGATGTGTGACCTGAATCGACCCCATGCACCACCGCCGCATCGACACGCGTTGCCTGACCTAACACGTTGCTCTATCCTGGCCTGACTAACAAGATCCTACTGTCGCCCCGCAGGTCCGACCCAACACCTTCCAGAGCTTCCCAGCGCTGCGGGTTCTGAACCTGGACGGCAACGGTCTGGTGACGGTGCCAGCAGAGGTCCTCTTGCCCACCTTACAGGTAAACAAACCTCACCCACGCCACCCCTTCCAAATGCTACCCCCACGATTAAGTCTCCCTTCATACCCACGCGTGCAAATCTCAAACTAATCTGTCACAGTTAGAATATAACCCTATCGGGACATGAGTTTTGCAGATGAGAATAACAAAGATAAAATATAATACAGAGAGCAACGAGACATGTTACTAATAAAATGAAACAATAGGAAACTCAATTGTACTTATAAATTTCCATTCAAGTGTCTGATGTGCGAGTAAAACTGTGTGTGGATTCTAATAGAGATTATCTGGCAATAATAATGATAATGATAAATGGTTTGTTGAATTTAGGCAGCCATTCGGCTGGAAATACACACTTGAGACATTAGAGAACTGAGAGGTTCATAGTAGTAATGAGTTGATTAATCACATAAGAGATTAACATCAAGGTATGGCTGGATATCATATGTGAGTGAAATACATATGTACATTTTTCAAAAGCCTGGCTCTAGAATTGTCTCAGTTTGACAGAAGTACGACGACATAATAATAAGGATAAAACTCTTGTAGATTACGTACTTAATTTTTTGATAGATTATTAGATTGACCGGTAGTGTTAACGGGGCGGGTGATGTAACATCTTGTATCAACTCACACTTCAAGAAAATCTTGATGAAGTTCATTTATCTATGTCTTCCTTTCTCCCTCCCACCCTGGGTCGTGTGTGTGTGTGTGTGTGTGTGTGTGTGTGTGTGTGTGTGTGTGTGTTCCTCCTCCTTCAGGTACTGACGCTGAGTGAAAATCCCAGGACGACTGGCAACGGCGGACCCGAGGACTTCACCATGGAAGCTGTCACCTTCAAAGACATGGACAACCTTACCAACATGAGCTTCCGAGGGGTGAGCCTACTCTCTCTCTCTCTCTCTCTCTCTCTCTCTCTCTCTCTCTCTCTCTCTCTCTCTCTCTCTCTCTCTCTCTCTCTCTCTCACACACACACACACTATACTCCACTCTGGTCACCAAGCACAAGTGCCTCAAAACACTCCCATTATCTCCTCGTCAAAATTTTCTTTTCTTTTTTTTTTCTTAAAAGGATACAATCACTTGTCGTACTCTTAACGAAGACACAACGCCTTCCCTCACCATGAAAGCGTCCACGCGACATTAACGAACAACTACGTCATCACATCCACGCACAGACCTAGTAATGTCCTTCTCTTATCTACACCTGGTACGTGATAACGGCTCGTTAGGATATCGTTAACCTATGTATGGGTAATAATATCAGTGATACTTTAGCTGGTACGACATATAACATTTTCTGTATAAACTTACTTAACAAACATTAAGAACCATATATATATATATATATATATATATATATATATATATATATATATATATATATATATATATATATATACATGTGTGTGAGGTCATGATCCTCGGAATCATTTTGAACCCCGAGAAGGTGTTCAAGATTTTTTCTTTCCTTTTCAACTTGTTTATAACGTGACGTTTACCGGCGCTTGAATAGCCCCGTGGATGTTACTTGACAGGCAGTGTTGCCCGAATAACAAGCCAACGACGACACTGTTCAGAGTTAGCATAGTCAAACCTGAATTCACATGTATACAAAAATACAGACGGGTAAGATGTGGCATCTCCCTCAGCGGGAGGGGAGTGGGAGGTGTGGCGTGGCTGGTGCTGCTGCTGCCGTTCTTGTGGGAGAACCCGTCCAGATGCTAATGGGCTTTTGTTGTCTCCCTCCCTCCTGCAGGTCCCGTTGGGTCAGGTCTCTATCTCTTACTTCAACGACCTCCACGCCCTCCGCTACCTCTGCCTCTCCTCCTGCAAGATCTCCTACATCGAGCGTTTCAGCTTCAGGTGAGTAATGTTTCTCCTCTCTCTCTCTCTCTCTCTCTCTCTCTCTCTCTCTCTTGGGTTCTCTACTATTGATTATATAAACAACGATGCCGTATCATCTACCATGGTCTTCAAATATTAACACTGAAGAATCAATACCACCATAAGTCCTGAGCCAGGTGGTATTTCTTTATTTCACTTATTATTCTCTTATCTACTGATTGCGTGTATCACATCACACCACAATTGGTATATTCCAGGAACTTGTCTAAACTGGAGAAGCTGTACTTGAATGAGAACAACATTAGGATCCTCTACAATGACACTTTCGCTGGCCTGGTCAACCTCAAGCACCTCGACCTCTCGGACAACAAGATCGTCTTCCACTCGAACATCGAGTTCACTTCCAATGTTCCTAAAGTTCCCCGGGAGGCCACAAGTACATTCAGTAAAGACGGCCCGTTGTCACCCCTTCAGGTCCTCGTCGACGTACACAGCACTATAGTCAGTTGGGCGCAAGGGGGCCACAGTCCGGAACTTCAAGTACAGGAGGACCAGGAGTTAGCGAGTGGTCATCCGACAGCGACGCTGACGAAGGCGCAGACTGTCGATCTAAACAGTGAAGAAGAGAGACAGACATCAGCCAAGTTGCTTAAGACGCAGCCGAAGACATTCCTGCCGTTCGAGGGACTTGAAGCCCTGCAGTATCTTGATCTGGCAGAGAACGAAATTCGCGAGGTATTTCCTGAGCTGTGGGAGGACCTTCACCAACTAACCTACCTCTCCCTCGGCTCCAATAACGTGAAGGAATGGGACACACCCATCTTCTACAACACCAGTAACTTGACCACACTCTTGCTCAGGAGGAACTCCCTCAACATCCTGACGGAGGCGATGGTGCAGGACTTCTCCAAGGAAAGCCTCGTCAAGGTGGACCTCCAATTCAACATGTTCCAGTGCGGTTGCACCATCTACAGTTTCAACGAGACCCTGAACATCACGCACTTCGTGGGGTGGTCCTCGTACAAGTGCTCCGAAGAGGGCGACATGCTCTTCTTCAGCGAGTACATGGCCAACGCTACCTGCGAGGATGGGCCTCCTATACCCATACCAGAGGGCAAGACCTCCAACTACAGCGTCAAAACTATCATCATCGCCGTCTCCATATGCCTATCGGTCGTCATGACATCGCTGACCTTCTACAAGAAGAGATGGTGAGGTTTCTCTCTCTCTCTCTCTCTCTCTCTCTCTCTCTCTCTCTCTCTCTCTCTCTCTCTCTCTCTCTCGGGCCGTCACAGGGACCAATCACTTTCACTGGTAACCGCTCGTAATCAGAAATGAAGCGAACAAGTTACTCAGAGATAATTTCTTTAGCTTCACTAGCTTAAAATGTCTCGGTCATTTAAAGTTGATCGTTTGTATTTCTTTTTTTTTTGTGTGTGTTGGCTACAAATGTCTCAGTATTGCTAATAATCACAACGATGACCTCCATCATTATATATATATATATATATATATATATATATATATATATATATATATATATATATATATATATATATATATATATATCTTTATATACAGACAACTAGCGACAGTCATCAGGACAAATGAATCTCATGACAATCATTTATTTTCGTACTACCTAAAATAACTTTCCCTCTGCCGTCCACATAAACCACATCCTCATTAACTTTATGCCGTTCATCCACTACTCTTACATTAAAAACGAAAAGGTCTTTACATCTTTCTAAACAAATTTCTTGCTTAATTTCATGATAGGGCTTCTGGTCTTGTGTGTGTGTGTGTGTGTGTGTGTTTTCCTATCATCATTTGTACTTGACAATAGGGAGATTTACACTCGCCGTTCCCCGTCTTCTATCCTCATATTATCATAATATAGGCTTATCAAATTTTCCAATGGCCCTAACATCTGCCTCCTCTTTTCCTAGCTTGTTCCTCGGACCCACAACTCCATAGCTGGGGAAATGTTCCCTCAAGCCCCTACGCACATCTTTCTTACAATCCTTTTTCTTTTGTTCCAACACTTCTATGTGACCCCTCGGGTGAGGAAACAAGACAAGATCTTGCATTATTGATTCCAGGTCGATTTGAATAAACCACTTATTTGAAATACCTGACAGCCCACTGTAAGTGAAGGGAAATGGACGTGGACCAAAATATAGTTCGCCTCCTCAACGAACGTGTCATTCCGGTGACAAATTCACTGTGATAACTCCCTGTTTCCCCGTTGACACCACCTTTCATGTCTAGCATTATCACCAATGTGGTGAACAGTATCAAAGGTCTTCTGGCAGTCTGAGAATATACTATCCACCCACAAATTCCTTTTTCCTAAGATATTGCTGACTTTCTCAAAGAAAACCGCTAGAGTCGTCTTACAAGATCGCGTCCCTTTGAATCTTTGCCGTCTCTCACTTCAGTTCGTCATGCCAAGTCCTAATTCCATCTCCTTCCTCATTATAGTTATACTATAGGTTATGCTCGTTAGCTATACTGGTTTGTAGCTATGAGGCTATCTCTTTGTCTCCTTTTATAAACAGTAGCAGGACATTAGTTGTTTTTCCATTCTGATGGAACATTGCCCTTGCCTCTGTGTGTGTGTGTGTAATGAGCCCCCTTGGTGAGTGTGGTTGGTGTCATAGGTACGTTCGCTACGTCATGTATTTAGTCAAGATGAGGGCCACCGCGCAGAAGGAGGACGACGACAACTACTTCTACGACACCTTCGTCTGTTACTCCCAGGCGGATCGACAGTGGGTGTTCGAGCACCTGGTGTCCAAGCTGGAGGACGACGGCAGGTAAGGCACTAACGTTAACGTGGCACAAACGCATTTCATGTCGAGAAAAAATCAGTCTGTCGTTCCCAACTTAGGGTTACGAGTCCCACTAGGAGGTACGTGAGATCCATTGAGATGGTACGTGGTGTTAAGAGTCTTACAAGTAACAGTTGTAAGAGAAAATAATATAATCGTATCCTTCTATGTTATGTAATACTAATGCAAGACATATTCAAGATTAAAGTATTTCATTCAACTTATTTAAGCTTAAAGTATTCGATTTAAGATTAAAGTAATATATTTGTGTTGTGATGTACAATATACAGGAGAAACTATGCTTTAGTGGAACACTGCACAATAAGGCTTTGAACCATACCGTTGGCGAATATGGAGTCAAGATGGAAGAGAGATCTATAATCTATACAATTGCCATTCTTAAAGATGGTTTTTGTATGTAAGTCAAACACCCAAGATCATCAGAAATTTCATCTCACTCCAGAGACAAACGCTTCTGTTAATTACTATATCTTTAGTGAGTATAGGCAACGTGGAGTGCGTGTATTATTCATTGGCTGGTGCGTGTGTGTGTGTGCAGGTACCGTGTGTGCGTGCACGAGAGGGACTTTACGGTGGGTCAGGAGATCACCGAGAACATCATCAACAGCGTCGAGCGATCCCGCAAGGTAAGACGCTGCCTCCCTTACGTTTCTGAACTTTTGTTTTACTTCACAAATTCCAGTGACAATCGTGGAAAAATTAATAATTGTTGTTGATATATATATAGTTGATATATATATAGTGAACAAACACGTAACTTCATAAATGCAGAGACACTACTAGGAAAAGGGAACACGAGAATCCTGGTCGTTCCTGAAGTGGTAATGCATGAAAGCGCTCAGGATTCTTGCGTTTCCTTATCCACGTGGTGTTTCTACATACGTGTATACATTATTATACATAGATGGTGTCCTTTTCCCGTCAGGTGGTGGTGGTTCTTTCGCCTTCCTTTGTAGAGAGCAGCTGGTGTATGTTCGAGCTCCAGATGGCGAGCAACAAGATCCTGGACGAGAGGAAGAACAAGCTGATCCTCCTCCTGCTGGAGCCCATCCTGGAGGAGCAGCAGCCCAAGAAGCTGCGGCTACTGCTCAAGACCCGCACCTACATCGCCTGGGTCACTGACAGCGGCGGCGGCGAGGAGCAGAAGCTCTTTTGGGCGAGGCTTCTACGGGCCATTGCCAAGCCCTTAAACACAGCCTCTTCCAGTAGCAGCGATGTGGCCGACGCTTCTATCCACCTGTAAACCTCCTGCTTCCCGGAAACCAATAGTGCGAAAAATAGTATACAGTGGGCGCATAACAGCAGGCATTATGAAACTCTTGCCAGAAAAAAAATCCATTGTTTTCCCTCAGTAGATCGACACCGTTACAGGGATACTAGGAGACAGTGTGATATAATAAAAGAAAATGTAATAAAGGAATGGTGTCATATACTAAGGGATAGTGTGATACAAAAACAAGAGAACGAAATACATTTTGTGGTATGTCAGTCCAAGATTGAGTGTTGTGCGTAAACTCAGCATACGGAAGTAAAGAAAACCAGAAGTATATAAAAAAAACAGAACGAAATGGAAACAGATTAAGGAAATCGAGAGTAAACAAAGCTATGCGGGAACTAAGAAAAATCATGGCAGTGCTTTATATTACCCCCGTAGTGAACCTTAAGGGTCGACTTCATCCACAGACTGAACGCTGTGATGATGTCGCACATGGTCACCAACAGCGTCAACACTACACCAGCAGTGGGATGACCTTTTGGATTGCCTTACGTTATCCACAGAATCATTTTTGAATGTCACTGTGTCCCAGGCCTAATGCACTATGAACGTACACACGAAAATGTCCCATTTACACCATTTCGTATTTGACGATGAAGCGACGCTTGTCTTCGATGGCCTGGCCCCTGACCTTATCATTACGGTTCAGGTCAAAGGACGCGCTATTCTATCGAGGGATCGTACTCAAACGCGTCTGTTAAGAAGAAAAAATGTAATCACCTGAGGCATCGTGCTAATGAGATTTTTTCTTTTTTTCAGGTAAAATGTAGTTTTATTTTTGTCTGCATCTTGATATAATCATCTACCTATCTATTTACTATATCATCTGCTGCCAGACTATAGAATAGTGTAACTATGAGAATTAAACATATGAAGAGGTTGTGACTAGCTAGGTCTTGACCTGACCTTACCCACGTGACCTTCGTTGGCAGCGAGGTCTTGGACCTGGCCTCAACAACGTTATCTCCGTGGGGTTAGGTAAAGCCAGACTAGACCGATCGTGACCTGACCGCTGGGTCACAGCTCTCCAGGATGCTGTGACGAGGTCAAACTCCCGGCAACCCTGATGTGTGGCCATGCTGTGGCCATTATGTCGCCACGTTACACGGCCATGTTATGTGGCCATGTTACCCTACAGCACAGAAGCTACCGACCAGCCAACATTGTTGGGGGGAAAGAACCCCAATTAGTTACAGATCCAATCGTTGCCCTATCATATTTTCACATTAAGCTCATAATACTGCCTTTATATTTCCTTCACACAGTGACTAAAAAAAACACCTTCCCAATGCTTTCACGTTATCGACACATTACGAATTTAATCCACCGACTTCATGCCACCTTCACTCTAACCTCCCAGTCTACACAGTACGTTCATACTTTAATCCTTTCACACTAGCAGAGTGACAACATCCCTGCGCTAATGTCGTACTCACTCCACACTACCATCACCCTGAACACTACAACCAGTACATTGTTCATGTACTTACCCTTGCGTAATACACATAATCATGTACTCCTACCACAACCTTCATACTTGTCTCGCACTGTTTCCACGCTGCTCCGACACATGTACATATCTGCTTCAATAGTTACTTGTCACACTTTGAAAGACTAGGAGGTTTAGTCAGAAGCATGAATAGGCAACTTTAACACCATACTTCACTCTGGTACGTCGTTATACACTGGGTATCAGGTAGCGGCGTCATATGGGTGTCGTGGGTCAACCCCAGGGCCCAACTGTGTCATATGGGTGTCGTGGGTCTACCCCAGGGCCCAACTGTGTCATATGGGTGTCGTGGGTCAACCCCAGGGCCCAACTGTGTCATATGGGTGTCGTGGGTCAACCTCAGGGTCCAGCGGTGTCATATAGGTGTCGTGGGTCAACCCCAGGGCCCAACTGTGTCATATGGGTGTCGTGGGTCTACCCCAGGACCCAACTGTGTTATATGGATGTTGTGGGTCTACCCCAGGGCCCAACTGTGTCATATGGGTGTCGTGGGTCTACCCCAGGGCCCAACTGTGTTATATGGATGTCGTGGGTCTACCCCAGGGCCCAACTGTGTCATATGGGTGTCGTGGGTCAACCCCAGAGACCAGCGGTGTCATATGGGTGTCGTGGGTCAACCCCAGGGCCCAGCGGTGTCATATGTGTGTCATGGGTCTACCCCAGGGACCAGCGATGTCACCATCACGGTCGACGTGGTGACAGGCTCGTGTCTGGTGGGTCCTAAGGATGTACATAAACTCCTCGTCTGGTTTAAAGGTGCAAATGTGGAATCTCAGTAGTGTTAGGACATTGCTCTCTAGTCAAGGGCGTCCCAGCAACGGCTCATGACGGATCTGCTGGACTGGATCCCATCCCCTGCAGCTCGCAAGCCCTTCCACACACACACACACACGCACACACACTAGTAGGAGGAACCTACCTCACACGTGCTCTACATGCGTGGCATAAAGAGGAGCAAGTGATGAAGCTGGAGAAATGAATACGAACTGTAATACACATGATGGAAGAAATCTTACATTCTGAAAGAGGAAGGCTTACAAGAGGACCGTTGTCATTTGAGGGTGGGGAAAGAAACTGAAGACAGACAACGTGGTGATAATGTGAAATATACAAATATCAATGGCAGACATTTCCAGACGCGATGTGCGAGGGAAGCCATACGAGAGCTGGATACCAGCGTAAACAGCAGACAAATATTTTTTGGTAGAGAACTAATGTTTATGCTGCTGCAGGGACGCCTTTGACCGTGTGTATGGTGATGGGGTTTACCTGTCCATCTTTACCTTAGCAAGAGTAGTCTGTGTTAGTTGAATAATAACCACATATATTTTTTTCTTTTACGGCATCGTTTATCACGTGGTGGGACCACAGAATCGTGATTGGTTAAGACGAGGGGGAGTAAGAAAGATGATGTTACTGGTATGAACGAAGCAAAGGCTGTTGTAATATGGCTTCTCTCCAGTGCTTTGACTGGTGAGGAAGCCGACGTGTCTTAGTCCAAGACAATACATCATCATCTCCTCACTGCTCAGATCATCCCTCCTGAAAATTTTCTTTTCCAGGATGTTCTTTTTTTCAAAATCTGTCTATAAATTGGACTCAAGAGAGTGTGGGTGTTTCCAGTTACGGGACACATGACATTTATCATGAGACCAACTATTCATTATTTTTTTTCCCTTGTACTATGTTGGACACTTCATTTTAAGAGACACATTCATCATTGTTACTAAGAAATATATCGTGTATACAAACAACAGGATGGGTTTGGTTAAGCTACTGCCTCTGGGTTCTTGGCCCCAACCTAACGAAGAAAGAGTCTTGAAGTTCACTTGGTGACGAGTGACCTTATCCACACGGCAGCAGACGGTATAATGACTAGGCCATTGACTTCACCCTTGGGAGCCAGGTCAAAGGCCAGGTCATCGTACCTCAGCAACATACACAGGAGGTTCATGGCGTCAGTTATAGTGACAAAGCCATTGGGTTATCGGTTCAGCAGATGCTTCACTTCTCGCTGCTGAAACTGGAGTACATATTGTCTGACATGCGTGTCAACTGCGGTGTATTCTGTTCCGGATGACAGTACCTCATTCTGTTACAAGTTCTTGAGCACTGGACTACAGAACCACATCTTGGCACCAGCTCCAGGGGAGCACAGACTCGAGGGCCACAACCCAGTTCTAGCTCCAGAGAACTAAATACTCGAGGGCCACAACCTACTCTGGACCTGAGAAGTAACTTCACGGGCCAGGCCCTTCAGTATTCCCACCCGCCTGATGATCATACCATGCTGTCGTCTGCTCAACCTGAAACTACATCTCTTGACAACCATACAAGAAAGATGTATCAAATAAAATACTATCTGGACAAAAAGATGTTTTTTTATTGCTGTGTTGAGCAGCTTTACCCACGCACCAGAGGTTTGGATGAGAGTTCAAGGGTATGCTTATGAGACCGGACCAAAATGTGGTACATGAAGACAACTGTTGAGAGGAGGTGCACTTTAGAAGGTAAACCGTTATGGTCATGATAATACTTTATGATCAGAAAGCGTTATGACGCAGACCAGTTTACATATAGGTCCGTTTATGTTTCTATAAGTATTCACGCTTACATTTGCGGGGGCGCACTCTGCTGAAAGTCTCTTCCGTCCAGAATTATTACTGTCAACGGTGCATGAGAGAGATGGCAGTCGCTTGACGTCCTTAAATGCACCTTGAAAAAAAAGATTGCCAAAAAAAATATAATCATCCTGCAAGGAGTACAAATTTTGATTCTTAGATGAAAATTGCAAGCACTAGCAATGTTGTCTAATCATTCATGAACTGAATCAATTTGGATGAAGCAATGCATATTGTACAACACACACATCCAAGGAGCCCACTACATTACAGTTACAAACGGGGCGACCTGTGCCACTTATGGTATCCCGAAAGCACACACACCTGGCCTGAGCCAGTAATGGTACTCCGCGCACACATACTCGACCTGTGCAAGTGAATGGACACCTGTGAACAGGCAGTCACTGACAAAAGAAAATGCCATGCTTTGCCTTTGGCCGAATCTTTACACACACACACACACACACTGTAGTCTGCAATGTTCTTCGCTATCAAGAGGTTCCCTAATCTTTCAATCACAATCTAAAAAATTTACCATCATTCTCTTTACGTTCATAACACTTCAGTACATTGTGCAATAACCAGCTTGTTATACATCTGTTCCTGGCGCTCCCACCGTACACGGGATAAAGTTAACAACTATGATAGCATTACTCCAATCAATACAATGATCATTATTTCTTCAATACAATGATCATTATTTCTAACATGATTAAACAAGGCATTTTGTAGTTTGACGTTAAAGGTCTTAATGATCCCGAACCTCATACCGCATGTCCTTATTGAATCCTGTAACTTTCCTCTAAAAACAGAAAAATTATGTTACAAATCTTTTCGTCTGGAGAATGTAGTTTGACGTTAGAAGTCTTAATGATCCCGACCTAAAGCCTAACCAATGAACCAGCCATATATAATGAAACATGTTTTAAAATAATAAATCAACCACACTCTTTGTACTACCACACATCTCTTACCCTTTCATTACTTACTCGATCAAACCACCTCACACCACATATTGTCCTCTCATTTCCAACACATCCACCCTCCTCCGCACAACTCTATCTATAGCTCACGCCTCACAACCATATAACATTGTTGGAACACTATTCCTTCAAACATACCCATTTTTGCTTTCCTAATAGTCCAAGGGGAAAATGAAACACGATAAGTTCCCAAGTGCACTTTCAAGAAAGGAGGTGACTGTGTTGTTGATTGGTTGGTAAGGATATCTAATGTATGTATGGTTCAGGAAGTGGATTGGCAGAATGCAGACATAGTACCATTGTACAAAGGCAAAGAGGATAAAGATGAGCGTTAAAACTAGAGAGGCATAAGTTTGTCGAGTACTCATGGGAACTTGTATAGAAGGGTACTGATTGAAAGGGTAAAGGTATGTACAGTGTCAGACTAGGGAAGAGCAGTGTGGTTTCAGAAGTGGTAGACGTGTGGATCAGGTGTTTGCTTTGAAGAATGTGGGAAAATACTTAGAAAAAAAAGATGGATTTGTATGTAGCATTTATGAACGTGAAGGCATATGATAGGGTTGATAGATGCTATGTGAAGGGTCATAAGATTATATGGTGTGGGATGTTAAGCTGCTAGCAGTGAATTTTTTTTTACCAAGGATGTACGGCATAAGTACAAGTAGGAGGAGGGGAGAGTGACTGGTTTCCAGTGAAGGTCGGTCTGCGGCACGGGTGTGTGATGTCCCCATAGTCATTTGTTCATGGACGGGGTGGTTAAGAGGTAAGTGCTAAGTTTTGGAGAGAGGGGTGGGTATGCAGTCTGTTGGAGATGAGAGGGCCTGGGAAGTGAGTCAGTTGCTCGCCGATGATGCAGTTCTGGTGGCTGATTCGAGTGAGAAACTGCAGAGGTTAGTGACTGGAAAAGTGTGTGAAAGGAGCAAGTTGAGACTACATGTGAATAAGAGCAAGGTATTAGGTTCAGTAGGACTGAGGGACAAGTTAATTGGGATGAATGTTTAAATGTAGAAAAATTTGAGGAAGTGAAGTGTTTTAGATATCCGGGAGTGGACTTAGCAGCAAATGGAACCATGGAAGCGGAAGTCATAGGGTGAGTGAGGGGGAAAAGGTTCTGGGAGCAATGAAGGATGTGTGGAAAGAGGGAACATTATCTCGAAGAGCAAAAATGGGTATGTTTGAAGGAATAGTAGTTCCAACAATGTTATATGACTGCAAGGAATGGGCTATCGATTGGATTGTACAGAATAGGGTGGATGTGTTTGAAATGAAATGTTTGAGGACAACATGTGGTGTGAGGTGGTTTGATCAAGTAAGTAATGAAAGGGTGAGAGATGTGTGGAAATAAGAAGTGTGGTTGAGAGAGCAGAGGACGGTGTGTTGAAGTGGTTTGGACATATGGAGAGAATGAGTGAGGAAAGATTGACAAATAGGATATATGGCTGGAAGTCCTCCCTCTCATTCTTTATGTCTGGAAGTCCTCCCATCACATTCTTTGTCTCCAAAAAAGAAGAGAAAGGGGCCAATTGAGTATATTTTCTCTAAGGCTCAGTCCTCTGTTCTTAACACTACCTCTCTAACGCAAGAAATGACAATCATGTATGAAAAAATATTTTTCTATTTATTTATCTATTTTGCTTTGTCGCTGTCTCCCGCGTTAGCAAGGTGGCGCAAGGAAACAGATGAAAGAATGGCCCAACCCACTCATATGCACATGTATATACATACACGGCCACACACTCACATGAAATAACAACCCCCTACCCCTTCACGTGCGCGAGGTAGCGCTACGAAGAGACAACATTCGTTCACACTCAGTCTCTGTCATGTAATAATGGACCGAAACCACAGCTCCCTTTCCACATCCAGGCCCCACAAAACTTTCCATGGTTTACCCCAGACGCTTCACTTGCCCTGGTTCAATCCATTGACAGCATGTTGACCCTGATATACCACATCGTTCCAATTCACTATTCCTTGCACACCTTTCACCCTCCCGTATGTTCAGGACCCGATCACTCTAAATCTTTTTCACTCCATCTTTCCACCTCCAATTTGGTCTCCCACTTCCCGTTCCCTCCACCTCTGACACATATATCCTCTTGGTCAATCTTTCCTCACTCATTCTCTCTATGTGACCATTTCAAAACACCCTCTTCTGCTCTCTCAACCACACTCTTTTTACCACCAGACATCTCTCTTGCCCTACTATTACTTACTCGATCAAACCACCTCACCACATATTGTCCTCAAACATCTCATTTCCAGCACATCCATCCTCCTCTGCACAACTCTATCTATAGCCAACGCTTCACAACCATAGAACATTGTTGGAACCACTATTCCTTCAAACATACTCTTTTTGCTTTCCGAGATAATGTTCTCAACTTCTACACATTCTTCAACGCTCCCAAAACTTTCGCCCCCTCCCCCACCCTATGATTCACTTTCGCTTCCATGGTTCTATCCACTGCCAAATCCACACCCCAGATATCTAAAACACTTCACTTCCTCCAGTTTTTCTCCAAACTCACCTCCCAATTGACTTTTCCCTCAACCCTACTGTACCTAATAACCTTGCTCTTATTCACATTTACTCTCAGCTTTCTTCTTTCAAACACTTTACCAAACTCAGTCACCAGCTTCTGCAGTATCTCACATGAATCAGCTACCAGCAATGTATCATCAGCGAACAACTGACTCACTTCCCAAGCTCCCTCATTCACAACAGACTGCATACTTGCCCCTCTTCCCTCTTTCCAAAACTCTTGCATTCACCTCCCTCACAACCCCATCCATAAACAAATTAAACCATGGAGACATCACACATCCCTGCCGCAAACCTACATTCACTGAGAACCAATCACTTTCCTCTCTTCCTACATATATATATATATATATATATATATATATATATATATATATATATATATATATATATATATATATATATATATCACCACTACTTGTTATCACCTCCCCATTTGCGCCCTTCACAGAAGTTTCCATTTGCTCCCTTGTCTTACGCACTTTATTTACCTCCTTCCAGAACATCTTTTTATTCTCCCTAAAATTTAATGATACTCTCTCACCCCAACTCTCATTTGCCCTCTTTTTCACCTCTTGCACCTTTCTCTTGACCTCCTGTCTCTTTCTTTTATACATCTCCCACTCAATTGCATTTTTTCCCTGCAAAAATCGTCCAAATGCCTCTCTCTTCTCTTTCACTAATAATCTTACTTCTTCATCCCACCACTCACTACCCTTTCTAATCAACCCACCTCCCACTCTTCTCATGCCACAAGCATCTTTTGCGCAATCCATCACTGATTCCCTAAATACATCCCATTCCTCCCCCACTCCCCTTACTTCCATTGTTCTCACCTTTTTCCATTCTGTACTCAGTCTCTCCTGGTACTTCCTCACACAAGTCTCCTTCCCAAGCTCACTTACTCTCACCACCCTCTTCACCCCAACATTCACTCTTCTTTTCTGAAAACTCATACAAATCTTCAACTTAGCCTCCACAAGATAATGATCAGACATCCCTCCAGTTGCACCTCTCAGCACATTAACATCCAAAAGTCTCTCTTTCGCGCATCTGTCAATTAACACGTAATCCAATAACGCTCTCTGGCCATCTCTCCTACTTACATACGTATACTTATGTATATCTCACTTTTTAAACCAGGTATTCCCAATCACCAGTCCTTTTTCAGCACATAAATCTACAAGCTCTTCACCATTTCCATTTACAACACTGAACACCCAATGTATACCAATTATTCCCTCAACTGCCACATTACTCACCTTTGCATTCAAGTCACCCATCACTATAACCCGGTCTCGTGCATCAAAACCACTAACACACTCATTTGTATGTAGCATTTATGGATCTGGAGAAGGCATATGATAGAGTTGATAGAGATGCTCTGTGGAAGGTATTAAGAATATATGGTGTGGGAGGCAAGTTGTTAGAAGCAGTGAAAAGTTTTTATCGAGGATGGAAGGCATGTGTACGTGTAGGAAGAGAGGAAAGTGATTGGTTCTCAGTGAATGTAGGTTTGCGGCTGGGGTGTGTGATGTCTCCATGGTTGTTTAATTTGTTTATGGATGGGGTTGTTAGGGAGGTAAATGCAAGAGTTTTGGAAAGAGGGGCAAGTATGAGGTCTGTTGTGGATGAGAGAGCTTGGGAAGTGAGTCAATTGTTGTTTGCTGATGATACAGCGCTGGTGGCTGATTCATGTGAGAAACTGCAGAAGCTGGTTACTGAGTTTGGTAAAATGTGTGAAAGAAGAAAGTTAAGAGTAAGTGTGAATAAGAGCAAGGTAATTAGGTACAGTAGGGTTGAGGGTCAAGTCAATTGGGAGGCAAGTTTGAATGGAGAAAAACTGGAGGAAGTAAAGTGTTTTAGATATCTGGGAGTGGATCTGGCAGCGGATGGAACCATGGAAGAGGAAGTAGATCATAGGGTGGGGGAGGGGGCGAAAATTCTGAGAGCCTTGAAGAATGTGTGGAAGTCGAGAACATTATCTCGGAAAGCAAAAATGGGTATGTTTGAAGGAATAGTGGTTCCAACAATGTTGTATGGTTGCGAGGCGAGGGCTATGGATAGAGTTGTGCGCAGGAGGATGGATGTGCTGGAAATGAGATGCTTGAGGACAATGTGTGGTGTGAGGTGGTTTGATCGAGTAAGTAACGTAAGGGTAAGAGAGATGTGTGGAAATAAAAAGAGCATGGTTGAGAGAGCAGAAGAGGGTGTTTTGAAATGGTATGGGCACATGGAGAGAATGAGTGAGGAAAGATTGACCAAGAGGATATATGTGTCGGAGGTGGAGGGAACGAGGAGAAGTGGGAGACCAAATTGGAGGTGGAAAGATGGAGTGAAAAAGATTTTGTGTGATCGGGGCCTGAACATGCAGGAGGGTGAAGGGAGGGCAAGGAATAGAGAGAATTGGAGCGATGTGGTATACTGGGGTTGACGTGATGTCAGTGGATTGAATCAGGGCATGTGAAGCGTCTGGGGTGAACCATGGAAAGCTGTGTAGGTATGTATATTTGCGTGTGTGGACGTATGTATATACATGTGTATGGGGGTGGGTTGGGCCATTTCTTTCGTCTGTTTCCTTACGCTACCTCGCAAACGTGGGAGACAGCGACAAAGCAAAAAAAAAAAAAATATATATATATATATATATATATATATATATATATATATATATATATATATATATATATATGTTATTCCATGTGTGGCGAGGTGGCGACGGGAGTGAATAAAGGCAGACAGTGTGAATTGTGCGCATGTGTATGTATGTATATGTCTGTGTGTGTATATATATGTGTACATTGAGATGTATGGGTATGTATATTTGCGTGTGTGGACGTGTATGTATATACATGTGTATGGGGGTGGGTTGGGCCATTTTTTTCGTCTGTTTCCTTGTGCTACTTCGCAAACGCGGGAGACAGTGACAAAGCAAAATAATAATATTAAATAAATATATATGTATATTATCCCTGGGGATAGGGGAGAAAGAATACTTCCCACGTATTCCCTGCATGTCGTAGAAGGCGACTAAAAGGGAAGGGAGCGGGGGGCTGGAAATCCTCCCCTCTCATTCTATTTTTCTCCAAAAGAAGGAACAGAGAAGGGGGCCAGGTGATGATATTCCCTCAAAGGCCCAGTCCTCTGTTCTTAACACTACCTCGCTAATGCGGGAAATGGCGAATAGTTTGAAAAAAAAAAAAAGTATATATATATATATATATATATATATATATAATAAAGGAGCAAAACGAAGTACACGTCCCAAGCCAACACTAATTCAACAAAGGAGTTCATAAGACATCATTACAGTTAAGGATTTTATTTCCATAAACACATACAAATAACCTAACAACCAAATATAATTCACTGTTAGTAGGTACGTTACAAAACTAAAGATAATTTCAGACAACTGATGCAAGACATCAGATATTTTAAACCTAAGGAAACAATGTATCTACTGATGTGTGCTTAAACCTTTAGCTGCACAACTAATTTCAAGAAGGTGCTTAAAAGTTCCCAAATATCTACTGAAAAATCACTGCAGTCCTATTTGGTATTTTTACCAGTGATTATATTTATAACAACTCAACTCTTGAATTTTATGAAAGTCATTAAACACCTAAAATCACATTAGTGCAAGAAAATCACCTGGTTTTTTTTTTTTTTCATTACAAATTTCAATAAACAATTTCCATTACTTTCAAATAAACATAAATATAAACATGTGGCTTTTTGTCTTTTCCTACCAATACTTTGCATGCCCGTGCCCAGGAAGAGGGGGATTCTATATAAAGCCAAAACTGGCACCTTGCCATAAGGAAGTACTGACATGAAGCCACGACAATGGTAAACTGGCACTTTGCCACATGGAAGTAATGACATGAAGCCATCACCATGGTAAACTGGCACTTTGCCACATGGAAGTAATAACATGAAGCCACTACACTGGTAAACTGGCACCTTGCCACATGGAAGTAATGACATAAAGACATCACATTGGTAAACTGGCACCTTGCCACAAGGAAGTAATGACATGAAGCCACTACAATGGTAAACTGGCACCTTGCCACATGGAAGTAATGACATGAAGCCACTACAACGGTAAACTGGCATCTTGCCACATGGAAGTAATGACATGAAGCCATCACATCGGTAAACTGGCATCTTGCCAAAGGAAGTAATGACATGAAGCCACTACAATGGTAAACTGGCACTTTGCCACATGGAAGTAATGATATTGAAGCCACTACAATGGTATACTGGCACCTTGCCACAAGGAAGTAATGACAAAGACATCACATTGGTAAACTGGCAACTTGCCACAAGGAAGTAATGACATGAAGCCACTACAATGGTAAACTGGCACCTTGCCACATGGAAGTAATGACATGAAGCCACTACAATGGTAAACTGGCATCTTGCCACATGGAAGCAATGACATGAAGCCATCACATTGGTAAACTGGCACCTTGCCACAAGGAAGTAATGACATGAAGCCACTACAATGGTAAACTGGCATTTTGCCACATGGAAGTAATGACATGAAGCCACTACAAAGGAAAACTGGCACCTTGCCACATGGAATGAATGACATGAAGTCATCACAATGGTAAATTGGCACTTTGCCACAAGAAAGCAATGAAATGATGGCATCCAGATATACTGACATATTAAGAGAAAAAAGTAATACCACAAAGCAAATTCAATGTATGTCATATTAAGTCATAATTATGATCAACTGGTACCCTCAGACATAAGAATAATCAAAGATGCCAAATGGCTTTCCACAATGACAAATTATACAATAATGCCACCGAAAAACATCAGTGAAATCATTTTTGATTAGTACATATTATACCAAATTTGAATAATTCTGACAAAAGTTATGCCTAACTTAGGATTATCATCAATAAATCCTAACATGAAACATAAGAAGCTAATGAAAATCTGAAGCAACTACAATAGATATAGTGATAAGTCATTAAAATAAGGAACTGATACACAGCCCTAAGACTATCATGTCACTAAGTAGCCTTAGAGCAATGTCAATGGCAAGCTAAATATACCCTGACATAACAGTAACACTCCTTTTAGAATTTTGCATTTAGTCACATTACATAATTATTTCCTTATAACCTTCCTTAAAATTACTTACATCCACATGAAATAAACTAAGAATCTTAAGTATTACACAAAAATGCTCATCTTTAAAACCTGCATTCCTCTTACAATAATTCAAAACAACAGAGAAAAATATAAATTGCATCACTTTAATGCAGGGTATACACTAATGGAAATTAATGTATCATATTCAATATTTTCCATCATTTTAAGCAAAAACAAACTACAGGAGGAATGAGGGCTAATCAATTTTGGGAAAAAAATCAGAGCATGACAAGGAAAAAATCAAAACATGGAGTTTGGAAAGTCTGTACAGATGAAAAGATGTGTTTGGCACCTTATCTACTTTCACAAAAAAATTCCAGGATATAACTCATGTCCTAGTCCAATCCCTCCACTTTCCTCTAGACTGCAGCTCAAACCTATAAATATATATATAAGACAGACCTCAAACTCCCCTTAGCAATTTCTTTTCTTATGCTGATGGCTCCAGTAAAGGACAGAAGTCCACATCGAGGCTGAGCCTTAACTGAAACACAGAGTGAATTATGAAAGGACAAATCAATCCTCTGTATAAATGGAGCAACTATTCAAAAGAAAAGAAATTTTGACACCTAAACAGGACATAACATTTTTGAGAGACAGACTTAGTTTTTCCTGTAATGTGGGGTCTCCAAGAGACAGAGCAGGTCTAACAGTGATACCAAGTGAGTTCAATGAGTCAAGAGGTGGAATTACAGAACTGTCAAAGGAAAGACTTGATTTGTGAGGAGTTTTCAAAAGAGAGATGGGCAGAAACTGAATCTTGGAGGCATTAAACTTAACTACATTTCATCTACGTCAGTGAGATATCCCGTCTGTGTCAAGAAGAGGTACAGATCAAAGGAGAGGAGGACCAGAACTGAAGGATGTGGATGAATGCAGTGTTCAGTTGTCAGCGTATAAGCGCATTTGCTTCACCATTCTTAAAATCTTACTATATGAAAAGCAGAACTAAGCATCACATGCACTTTCTCTTATAATCCAAACTATTAACCTAATACATCTTATATGAACCTGCATTTAGATACCAAATGGATTAAAAGAAAATATAGAAATGAGAGACCTAGAAAAATTTTACAGGGATGGAATCCCCCCCCCCCCCAAAAAAAAAAATATATTTGCTACCTCGCAAACGCGGGAGACAGCGACAAAGTATAAAAAAAAAAAAAAAAAAAAAAATATATATATCATCCCTAGGGATAGGGGACAAAGAATACTTCCCACATATTCCCTGCATGTCGCAGAAGGCAACTAAAGGGAAGGGAGCGGGGGTCTGGAAATCCTCCCCTCTTGTTCTTATTTTAATTTTCCAAAAGAAGGAACAGAGAACGGGGCAAGGTGAGGATATTCCCTCAAAGGTCCATTCCTCTGTTCTTAACGCTACCTCGTTAACGCGGAAGCGAGGTAGCACAAGGAAACAGACGAAAGAATGTCCCAACCCACCCACATACACATGTATATACATTATATATATGTGTGTTGTAAAAGGCAACTAAAAGGGGAGGGAGCAGGAGGCTGGAAATCCTCCCCTCTCGTTAACCTAATACATTTTATATGAAGCTGTAGTTAGATACCAAATGGATTGAAAGAAAATACAGAAATGAGAGACCTAGAAAAATTTTGCAGGATGGAATCCCCTTCCCCCCCAAAAAAAAATTATATATATATATATATATATATATATATATATATACAGGGTGTTAAAAAACGATAGGTACAAAATTTGACAGTAGACAGGGACACCCAAAGCAAACACTTTTTCAAGAATACCAAAAATTGCAAAACTAGTTAGTTTTCAAGATAATGAGCTTTAAAGTTTTAACTTTGGTATGTCTGAACTGTAAACTTTAAATGTAATATTAGCTTACAATCTGGTAACACTCGGTTGATTAAGGTGTGGCAACACTCGGTGTGTACGAATTAGTTCACCATTGCACGTCGTGGTGACATGATGGCACATTTGTCTAATCAAGAAATCATTGCTAAGATCCAAGAATGTTGTCTCGTGTCCAGCAGTCCTTTCAGAGGAGGTGTCAGGTCTGCATTGAAGCAGAAGGCAGACACTTCGAACAGCTATTGTAGATTGTGATCGAGAATACATCTGTTTACACAATATTTGTTTCATTTTTCACTATATCATCTGTTAGAAACGAAAATGCTTGTGAATAGGTGTCAAGTTAAAACTTTAAAGCTCAGTTTTGCAATTTTTGGTATTCTTGAAAAAGTGTTTGCTTTGGGTGTCCCTGTCTACTGTCAAATTTTGTACCTATCGTTTTTTAACACCCTGTACATATATATATATATATATATATATATATATATATATATATATATATATATATATATATATATACATATATACATATTTTGTCCCTGGGGATAGGGGAGAAAGAATACTTCCCATGTATTCCCTGGCAAATGCCACATGAACAATTAGCTGTTACCAGGATTCTGCTTTTAACATGCTAGCAATGATCATTTTTTTGTATTACAGCACAAATAATACACAAATACAACTAGAAAAAGATGACTAATAATGCTCTCATTAACTGAATACTTCTTTCAAATGTTCCTGACTCATATAAATTCACTAATGGCAACTTGTTAGCTGGTGCATATTCAACCTCCTTAAGAGCATGGCCAAGCGATTTTTGTTCTTGAAAAGATCATGAAATAATGATAAACGTTCCTTGAGCTCCATGTTTTCTTGGCGCAGCTGCTCATGCTCTTCATTTATCACAGATTTCAGTTTGTGGTTTTCTTGGCGGAGCCTATCACATTCTTTCATTAACTTGGCCAACTCATTTGATACTGGTGCGGTGACACCATCTTCCTGCTCTGAGATAACAGAGCTAGAAGCTGCACTAGAGGTGCTTTCATTTGCTATGCTTCTCACACGAGCAATCTTTGCAGATGGGGGTGTTACATCACTTGAATCAGCATTTTCAAATGTCCCTGTCTCAGCAATGCATCGACGCTTCTGTCCTTTCCTCTCTGAACTTTCCTGTTCATTTCTTTCTTCTGTAGGTGGATCAACACTCAAGACATTCAGACTTGTCTCCTCACTTTTGAGAGGAACATTACACCTTTGTTCTTCGGAATTTGCCCTAACATTTTTACTGGTACATTCTTCAGGTTTTGACAAAGTTATTTGGGATGCTGATGGAAGCGCCTGCTGTACAGGTTCAGCTGCTGCAACTGTCGATGAGCGTGAAAGATCCCAGCACACAGGTGTTGCATCTTTGTTTGTTCCACTTCCAGTCACACGAACAAAAGAACGCACAGGATCACCAATTTCATATGGAGCAACCATCTTAAGAAGTTCTTAGCAGAAATGTGCTAATTCTTTGTAGATTTAAAGGTTGGCCAAGCAGTCACTGATAAGTGAGCTTTATTGTTTTCGAAGTCACAACCTGGAGACTCTTATCATTCAAATAAGCAGCTTCATCAAATGTTAAAGTTAACAGACAAATCTTTGTTCGTATTTCCCTTTGCGATGAAGCTCTTGAAACTGACACCAGCAGATAGAATAAATGCACAGTGACCTCTATGTTATATTACCCAAACTGGACCTGTAGAGGCAAACTGCAATCAATAAATTTATAAAAAAATCACTGTTATATACATTTATTATAATCAAAATGTATTACATACTTCAGAAAATGCATTTAAGCTATACTACTATACAATTAAGAACAAATGTCATCATGTAAGTAGATCAGTGCATGCAGTATGTGTGATATGTTATAAGAACCTACATAATGCAATACTTACCAATCAATGGGGGTAAATTTGTTGATTCTCTAACCTGCTGTGGTCATAACCCACAACAAGAGTGAGAAACAACAAAGATGGAAAGGACCGATTTCTAGAACTAATACTGCAGCTTTTGCAGCACTGTGGTGGATTGACCTCTTGGAACTTTTGAAGCACTGTGGTGGATTGACCTCTTGGAAAAGATACTGAAAACAGACCTGTAAGGACACAATGCATTAAACACCAAAACTACAATATGTTGTTGCACATATATCAAAATGATTATCCTAAAAGAGACCTTGAGGAGAATATATGAATCAAAACTGTAAATTTATGTAATGCATCTTGCACTATACATGTAAATATTTGTATCTGTAAGCCCAATAATATATAACAAGAAAAATGATTGGTAAATGAGAAAATCTGGTATACAAACACCATACATACTTTTACACAAGTATACATGGGTCAGTAAAGTCAGGGAGCCAACCATTACTTATCTAAGTGATAGGAGCACAGAGCAGAGACTATTGGATGTGAATGTGCTGACATGAACACTATTTCAAGGAAACAAGTTTGAAACTTTTTTGAGGAATCACAAAGAGAGAAAATTACATGGTTAGGAAGGAGTTGAAAGTGAGCAAACTGGACAGTGGTGTGTGTGCAAAGATTCAAGAATAGACTGAATGAAAAGTTATATGTAACAGAAACAAAAGTAGTGAGCAGAGTGGCAGATATTCTGGGAAGTAATGCTTACATAGGCAGGTAAATTAAGTGGCATGTGGAAGATGGGATGTATATGAGTGTATGAGAAAAGGTAAAGTGGTGAAATGAGGTATGTAGTCAGAACCTGAAGTGAAGAAATGAATAAATAGAGTTGTACAAAAGTGTTACAGTCATGAGGAAAGTGAAAGGCTGAACGAAAAAAAAAAAAAAAAAAAAGGAGGAGGGGGAAATACGAGACTGCGAGAGTATCCACAAATCTTAGGGAGAAAAAGCAAATGTTTAGGAAGGTGAAAAGTGTGAGAAGACCAAAGACCAAATGGGGCACATCAGTGAGGAGAGCACATGGGGAAGTAGGAAAAACAAATGAGGTGAAAAGGGGACTCGAACTGTAAGTCTGGTAGTACCTATAGGGGACTGTGGTTATTTGCAGAGTGGTTTGTGAGAGGAGAGACCAAGTGTTGCTGCACATAACTCAGTGCTGAGGATCTTATTTAATCATGTACATATCAAGTGTTTGTAGTTGCTAGGCAGGCAGTAATTGTTCTGATTGCATTACTATGAATGGTTTGCAGCTTTGTTATACTGGTTTCTGAGAAGGGTGGAAGACCTGGCTGGTGAAGAGTAGTAAGGACTGGAGCTGTTATATTGCTTGCAGATGTTTGGGTACTCTTTTTCTTGTTCAAATCTCATGACTGAAGGTATTCTGTGGGAATTGCTTTTGTGCTGATGTTACTGACATTGAGAGTAAATGTCATGAGTATTGAATGCAATGCCTATCCTGGCTAGAGTTCCATTCAGTTGTAGTGACTGTCTATTCCTCATGACTAGGGGTGACCTGTATTCATGTCAGTCTGAGGTAAAGAGAGTGACAGAAGACCTCTGTGAGGATGCATACATTCTGTTCTGGGTGAGCCACTTTCTTAATGTGTAATGAAGTGCAGCATGAATGTTGATGCTAATGTGGTGCCAGAGTGCTAAAATGTGTCTGTAAGTTCATCAGCATATGAAACAACCTTCAACGCTGTGGTCTGCTGGAGGAAATGAGAGGTCATGGATGAAGAGACTGAAGAGGGTTGGACAAAGGACTGTTCCATGGGGAACTCCAATGATAAAGTTTAAGGATCTTAAAATGTACACTCACTTGGAATACATTAAGCCTATGTTCAAATATTTTAAAAAGATAAGCACTTACCAAAGGGTGGACGACGACAGTTAATTCACGATACCCAATGCGGTCATAAACCGCACCGGGAAAATGAATTAACAAATCTAGGAAGGGATGCAGCTTTCAGCTGCACTTCAGTACATCCAAAGTAAACCTGCATGGAAATGTTTCAATTAACATCAATTATCTTCATAGGCTCCAGAATTGTTCAGTATCCACTGAAATGCCATTTTGCTTTCTTAACATAAGCTTTACCTACATGACATTTGAAACATTTTACAGGAATTACTTATCATACTTTGTCCCTGTCTCCCGCATCAGTGAGGTAGTGCAAGGAAATGAACGAAAGAATGGCCCAATCCACCCACATACACATGTATATACATATACGTCCACACACAGCACATATACATACCTATACATCTCAACGTATACATACATATACACACAAACATATACATATATACAATTGTACATAATTCATACTGTCTGCCCTTATTCATTCCTGTCACCACCCTGCCACACATGAAATGACAACCCCTCCCCCTGCATTTGCGCAAGGTAGCGCTACAAAGAGACAACAAACGTCACATTCGTTCACACTCAGTCTCTAGCTGTCATGTATAATGCACCGAAACCTCAGCTCCCTTTCCACATCCAGGCCCCACACAACTTTCCATAGTTTACCCCAGACACTTCACATGCCCTGGTTCAATCCATTGACAGCACGTTGACCCTGATATACCACATCATTCCAATTCACTCTATTCCTTGCCCACCTTTCACCCTCCTGTATGTTCAGGCCCCGATCACTCTAAAATCTTTTTCACTCCATCTTTCCACCTCCACTTTGGTCTCCCAATTCTCATTCCCTCCACCTCTGACACATATATCCTCTTGGTCAATCTTTCCTCACTCATTCTCAGCACGTAACCAAACCATTTCAAAACACCCTCTTCTGCTCTCTCAACCACGCTCTTTTTATTACCACACATCTCTCATACCCTTTCATTACTTACTCGATCAAATCACCTCACACCATACATTGTCCTCAAACATCTCATTTCCAGCACATCCACCCTCCTCCGCACAACTCTATCTATAGCCAACGCCTCGCAACCATATAACATTGTTGGAACCACTATTCCTTCAAACATACACATTTTTGCTTTCTAAGATAAAGTTAACAACTTCCACACAGTTTTCAATGCCCCAAGAACTTTCACCCCCTCCCCCACCCTATGATTCACTTCCACTTCCATGGTTCTATCCACTGCCAAATCCACTCCCAGATATCTAAAACACTTCACTTCCTCCAGTTTTTCTCCATTCAAACTTATCTCCCAATTGACTTCTCCCTCAACCCTACTGTACCTAATAACCTTGTTCTTATTCACATTTACTCTCAGCTTTCTTCTTTCACACACTTTACCAAACTCAGCCACCAGCTTCTGCAGTTTCTCACTTGAATCAGCCACAAGCGCTGTATCATCAGTGAACAACAACTGACTCACTTCCCAAGCTCTTTCATCCACAACAGACTGCATACTTGCCCCTCTTTCCAAAACTCTTGCATTCACCTCCCTAACAACCCCATCCATTAACAAATTAAACAACCATGGAGACATCACGCACCCCTGCCGCAAACCAACCTTCACTGAGAACCAATCACTTTCCTCTCTTCCTACTCGTACACATGCCTTACATCCTCGATAAAAACTTTTCACTGCTTCTAACAACTTGCCTCCCACACCATATATTCTTTAATACCTTCCACAGAGCATCTCTATCAACTCTACCATATGCCTTCTCCAGATCCATCAATGCTACATACAAATCCATTTGCTTTTCTAAGTATTTCTCACATACATTCTTCAAAGCAAACACCTGATCCACACATCCTCTATCACTCCTGAAACCACACAGCTCTTCCCTAATCTGATGTTCTGTACATGCCTTCACCCTCTCAATCAATACCCTCCCATATATTTCCCAGGAATACTCAAAAAACTATCAAATATCAAAGCATATTACTTTTTCAAAGGCAGCTCTGTAATGCACCAATCTACTGCAAAAAAAAAGTAATAGAAGCTGATGAAAATAATGCAATACAAAAACCAAGGTATTCCACAAGCAGGGAAAGGTAACATTCTCATAAAATACACAGGCACCTGTTTTACCCCAGACGCTTCACATGCCCTGGTTCAATCCACTGACAGCACGTTGACCCTGGTATACCACATCGTTCCAATTCACTCTATTCCTTGCACGCCTTTCACCCTCCTACAAGTTCAGGCCCCGATCGCTCAAAATCTTTTTCACTCCATCTCTCTGTGTTGAACTGGTTTGGAAATATGGAGAGAATGAGAGAGGAAAGGCTGACAAAGAAGGTATATGTGTCAGAGTTGGAGGGAACAAGGAGAAGCAGGAGACCAACTCGAGGTGGAAGGATGGAAAGAGCAAGATTTTGAATGAACATTGCCTAACATGCAGGAAGGCAAAAGGCATGCAAGGAAGAGAGTGAATTGGAACAATGTGGTATACCAGGGTTGACATGCTGTCAATGGACTGAACCAAGGCATGTGAAACGCCTGGGCTAAAACCATGGAATGGTCTGTGGGGCCTGGATGTGGATAGGGAAATATTATGGTCTTGGTGCATTACAAACGACAGACAGAGACTTAGCGTGGACCAATGTGGACATTTTTTGTCTGTTTTCCTGGCGCTACCCCGCTGACACTGGTGGTTGTGATGCTCTTTCCAGTGGGGCTGGGTGGCACCGGGAATGGATGAAGGCAAGCGAGTATGAATATGTGTACATGTTGATATGTACATGTATGTATATGTATGTGTATAGGAATGTATGTATATATGTGTGTATATGAAAGGATGAGTTTTTCTTTGTTTCCTGGCACTAATTTCCTGATGCGGGAAACAGCAATCAAGTATAATTATAACATGATAAATAATAATACAAAAGGTTTTGGTGCACATAAACAGTACTGGTTCAAGCAATGACAACACAGCAGCACATCATCATAATGTAGCTACAAATGCAGCACCAAAAAAGTCAGTATCTTTTTAAAGTTTTAGATTTTTCTAATAAAGTGGCCAGTGCCCATCAAAATATAAAACCATCTATCAAGTCTGTAATTCCTACCAGCAGTCTCCTACCTGCAATCTTGAAAGGCAGTGACTGACAACAGTTCAAGAAAATTAACAACGAAACCATGTCTTGATAAGACCAAAACTTTCGAAGGAGGTAAAGTGGGCCCCTATATCCATCCATTTCACGTTAGCACATGAGCCAGTCTTGTACTCATTTCATTTGGCACCTTCAAGACTGCACCAATTTCACAGGTTTACTGACAATGTAACCAAAGGCTGTTTGGCTCATTAAGGTGAAAGAAGAGGTTTATTCATCCTTGAGCTGTTAAATGGGAGAGTATACCACTGCACAACCAGAACGTGGAAGTAAACTTGGTTTTCATTTAAAATTACAGTGAACTGAAATTTCATGCAAAAGATATTCATATAAACGATACGCTAACAGGAAAAATAATGCAAACTGCCAAAAAAAAATAAAATAAAATAAAATAAATCTGATATCAGTGACTGGCTACCATGCCATGCATGATGCATGACTGGCTTTACGTACAACCAAGGGCATTTAATTTCCACATTAATTGCAATTTAAGTAGTGTACTTTTCACTACCACAGTAGAGAAAAATAGGTTTTTACATTATATCTTTGTATTTCCTATCCACAGTGAATGAAGAGGACCTTTCCGTGTCCACATAGAAAGGACTATGTAGCGAAGGCCATAGACTTTGTTCAAAGTTAAAAATATCCTTTTCTTTATTTCATTGTCTTGTTCTCAGTCTTGTTCTCAATATCAAAAATATTTCCAATATATACAGATATTCAGTTTGACTAAAAATGTTTTCTGCATCTCTAATCTACTTTGTAGCATTGTACATATCACATTTTACATGTGGTGACTGAGAAGATAGGTTTCTCTTAACAGAACTTCACTCCAGTGCAATGTACCAACAGTATTCAATTATGTGTGGGAGACCTGGATCCAGAAATGCAGTAATAAATGTAGAAGAGGGGAGGGGTAAAAAAAAAAAATCGAAAATTTTTTCTTTAAATGCAATGAATACAAGAAAAAAGATCAAAACAGGATAACCTTTAACATCATAACATAATACAGAAATTTTACTTTTATCCTACTTTCTTTGTTACTATCCTCCACTGGACATCACCATCACTGTCATTATAAAAAGTGCCTAGATCCATACAAAACCACTAAATGTCAGGTGATATCAAACATATTACAATTCTTTCCATACTGCATTAAACTGGCTGAATTTAGATTCTTTGTAGGACATGAATTTCTGGATATATCTATATATCATTTAAAAACTGTAAAGCTTATCATATGTAATCAATTCTAAATAATGTTATCATCCTTACAATATGTGACAATTACACATTTTCACAAACACACACTTACACCTCACTTTTCTATAATAAATCCAAGTATATGTTCTAAAGGTAGCCTGGTTCATGGGCTGCAGATGACAGTCATATTTACATGTCAGCTGTGGTAATATCAGACTAATGACACCTTAGAATATATTGAATCATAAAAACAGGTAATCAATTTGTTCAACTACATATCAACTGCTGAATGTCATATTTGTAGAATTTGTAGAAAGTATAGAAGTGTGTATCATTTACAGAGACATCAAAAATGATAAAGACAGAATGGCAAGTTATGAGTTTCATGGTCACAGTCCACTATACTTCAACAGTTAATTGAAAGTATGATAGTGAAAAATTTAATTATTCTCCCATTTCACTAAAATTTTTTTCTAAATGGAGTAATGCTTGATAAAATTGGAATATGTTCTCTTTACGGGATAAGATTAACATATCTAGGTTTGTGCTGATTTGCTTTTCCAGTTTTTCTTCCCCTACAGTTTCACAGTGCTTCAATAGCCTGCCCACTTTTGGGAGATTTACTCTCATGCCACTCTGATCTATCTATATGTCTCTCTCGCGCCCATTCCTTCTAAGAACTCGCATTAAGGGGATGGAGAGACCAAAGAGTCTCCACTTATGCATCCTCAAATGACTCCCTTGCATACACCATTCCACCATTTCCCCATGTCACAGGTGGTTTCTCACACCAACCCCTTTAATTGTACTATCATACACTCTTCTTGTAAACTTCCTATCCAGCATTCTTTCCATATGCCTAAAGCACCTCAAAGTATTACATTTCACCCAACTAACTATCCACAAATTATTCCCTGCCTATCACATCTCTCATATGCCCCCTTCTTTCTTCATTCCATCTAGTCATACCACATGCTCCTCTGAAACAGCTCATTTCCACAGCATGGATTCTTGACTTCTGTGACTCATTCCATGTCCATGTTTCGGATGCATAAGGAGGACTACGCTGTCCTCTACCTTCAATATGACTTTTCTACCGTATACTGATCTCTCCCTTATCTCTTATTCCATATAAAATAAAATTTAACCAAGAGAGCTCCTAAATACTTAAATTCTCTAACCTGCTTCAGTCTTTCTAGAAAACCCCAATATCTTTTACACAGTTTAGTTCACTTTCTTCTATCAATCTACAGGGTTTTGCACAATCTCTACATACATTCACTGCTTCCACTCAAACACCATTACTTTACGTTCCCTTGTATTTATCTTCATTCACCTAAACTTATTTACTTTATAGAATACACTTACAACCTTCTGCAACTCTTCACCCTTAACTCACAACAGAGTATCATCCGCACAGAGGTTTGTCAATAGCCATCATACCTCACTGCCACACTCCATCTCTGCACCCCCTTTCCCTAGTTTTGCTTTCATTTCTCTCATCATTCCATTCACACATATGTTAATAAGCCATGGTGACAACAAATGGCATTGTCACACACCCACATATTACATACGATTGTTTTTACTTTCACTTTAAGACTGAAAGACTATCTCAAAACTTTAACTAAGGAGTTGTAGAATGCATCCTGACATAGAAAATATATGACTGCTTCCAATTTGCTTCTGATAAATCTGATACATAAAATCAAACAAAATATGTCTTAAAAATGCACTGTATGAAGAATCACTTTACAGTGGAGCTTCTTTCCTTACATTCAAAGACTCCTTACAAATCAGGATAACTATACCAAATCTTTATTAATCAATATAGGTTCATATAAACAAACTCAAATTTCATTTTTAGAATGACATTCTAATAATCACTGATTCTGGTGTACCCAGCAAGATATCCTATAATCTATCTTTACTTCTTTAAGCAAATTTTCATTATCATAAACAAACCTAGGACCCTTATTCAAAGGTTCCTGCAGTTAAAAGTTGCTCTACAAGGTAACAGATAGGAAAGACTTCAGAGAAGCAAAAAGTTCATTAAAGCAACGTCACTCTTTCTTCAACTGACGATAATAAAGCCTCCTAAAGCTGACTTGACTTGAGGCGTAACCTCAAGCAGATAGGACAGAGTAACACTAATCTATCTATCTATATGGCAAATGGTAAAACATGTACAGAGCTACATAACTAATCTGGATTATCACAGGTCATTACTAACACAAAAATAACACTTCTTTTATCAGGCTACAAATGGCTATATTGTAATTATTACAGTAGTAAACAGTGCCATAAAATGGTCTTATGTTCTGTTCTACATTCCAACATCTGTAAGCCACATCTTTAAATTCAAGGACAAAAATATACTACAAAAAAGTGGATATACAGTATCTTACTTCATTACCATGCCATTTACAATTAGAAAACCAAAGGCAGTAAAAGCCAAAAGAATCAAGTAATAACTAATCATTTCTAACAAAATGTACATAATGTCCTTAGAATTTAAAAAAGAAAAATCTAGAGATCAAGTTTATCTAACTGATGTCATGGAAATGATGCTTTCCTGTCTGAATTCTATTCACTCAACAGCAAAAACAAAAAATATTCAATCAACACGTTAATGTAAATAAAAATAAACATTCCAAAATCCATTTATCTATATAATAAAATTCCACGATGATAAATGAGACAATCGTGGGGGCCCTAGGGCAACAACATATGAGGAAAATATGGGATTTATTGTAAACTTAGAAGAAACAATGTAGACATCAGAAGGACCTATAAAGACCTAGCCTAATTTCTCACAGTGGCTAACACCTAGTTTTCATTGGTAATAATCAAATCTATCATATCCTAAACAGGCAGCAAGCCATGTGGTCCAAACACACTCTAAGATGTTAAGAGTTCGGTTGCTAGAAATATGCCAGCAATTGGCTATAAATAACCAAATAACATCAAAAAATACAATAATTCTTAGCTGCTAAGAATGTTAGATCGTTTTCACATTATCTATTTATTTCTTGAAGTATTTCACCCATCCTTAAATTACATAACTCCACATTATCCCTGGTATTCATAACACCCAATTTATCATGTTAACTACCATAGCAAAATATAAAAAATCGTCCCAATCGACGACACTCATTCTATCCTAGAATCTTTACATGGCTAATTCAAAACATCAGTTATAACAAAGAATGTCATCCCTTACATGATACTTTACCAAGCTCTGAAAATCATAAAAAAAATTGAAAACAAAACAAAAAAAATACAAATATACAAATCTATAGCATCTACAAAAACTCCACCCAATCTGACCTGCAAGACAATATCAACATCAAGTTTCAATAATGTAATAAAAAAAATCAACTTTCATGTTTGCTGCACAGTACGTCCTAACCTTACATCTGCTGGATAAAGAAATGTAATCCTTAAAATCACATAGGATAAAAATGAAATGTCACTAGAGAAGTTAAGCTTTGAAGTTCTGAGGATTTCTACAGCTGTTTCACCAAATGTGTGTCAATTCACCCACCCTACATTTACCCTGATCCTCATGCTCTTCCCCACTTTCAATTTCTAAGTCATCAAACGCTAAATAAAGTGATCACTGTTCCATAAAAATAAATGAATGCTACAAATGAGATATTCATTCATAAATAGAACCTTTGATCAAGAAAAAAAAGTGAGAACATGGCGGAATTTGCCACTCCATAACTCCCCAGCAGACTTCCTGGTTTAAGGTAAGCAGCGATTTGTGGGTAACCAACAAGACTTAAAAAATAGGCAGGCTTGAATATTTTGCTTTAAATCTTTGAAAGATTAAAATTACTCAACGAAAAGTTCACAGTATTTTCGTGACTCATTTTCAGTTCGTGGGATGGTAGTAAGTTAGACTACTATTACAAACACTCTGTCACTGCTACCATTTTGTATATAAGGTTATCTCCTAGTACCGAAGTGGAAAAAATCTCAATCATACTAAATCTAACAAGTATATCCAAACACTGCAAATATAACTATTTACCTATAATTCTTAACAAAGCAACTTTATCTTAAATTTCTCAAAGTTGACATAACCCAAAACGTTGTACGACAACTTTGAGGAAATGTTCCATCTTAATTAGTAGCTTCGAAAACATAGGAACTTTCTCATTTCACTATAACAATCCATCTCAACCCTATATGGTGGTCTGGACTGGAAAACTATGAAAAACTTGAAATTTAAATGAATAACCAACATAAATTTAGCATTCTTTTACTCCTGCACTTTTCACTACCACAGCTTCTAAACTCCTGCATATTACCTAAAGTTTACTCAAGAAATGAATACCCAAAAAAATGTACAAGGTGTTCAGAAAGTGACGAGTCTATGAACTGAAGTCGTCCTGAATACAAAGATAACCAGGTACTCACCAGGTATACCTGCTGGATGTAACCCTGAATCAGACACTTAGGCCACTGCAACACATTTCATCAAACCTATTTAAGTGGCGTCTCTATTCTGCACTTGTACCATATTTTAGAATCTATATATCATTAAAGTAACCAGGATATAAGTTACTATAACAAGTTTCGGAGAGATGTCCACACAAACTGAACAAGTAACGGTTACGGAGGCATACTCGTACTTACTTCCTATGAGCTTTCACTGTTACCAACATCTAAAAGGTCGTCTTTGATTCCCCACTAACACCATTTACAAGCTTATTGTTATAATATTTTGATCGTATGAAGAATCGACATGAAATATCATTTTCAAAGTATGAAGATAAAATCAAATACTAAAAAGAATACATAAGCAATCCGCAATTTTTAATGCAGTCAATAACTGACTAAATCATGTCTGGGAATTATCATGCCACATATTCGCACACAAACTCTGCAAATATATATATATATATATATATATATATATATATATATATATATATATATATATATATATATATATATATATATATATATATATATATATATATATAAAGTAATATTATGAAGACAAAATTTAGTACATTTAGGAGAGGGTTAGCCACCAATACACGAAGATGGCAATACTGTCGACGTAAGCACGGGTCTTGTACAGGATCAAGTTGGTCGGGCCCACCTAGCATTCATTTAAATGCGACATTTAGAAAACTTTGTCCCCATATCTTTCGTGATTCGTTGTCTGCCAAAGAATGCTCAAAAAGCAAACATGTAGCTTTAACGTAACTTTCTTTTTTCTTTGGATAAACTCGTGTTCCGAAGTTACTACTCTGATACTAAGAAATCAATGTCCTTTATTAACAGTTCTGTTAGACACTTCTACTGTATAAGCTTTAACCTAATCACCACGAATATCACCTAGATATATTCACGTGTTGGTAGCTGAGACGGCACAGGCAAGTGAATTCCCTGATTAAGGCCATCTTATTCCCACTGTGCGTATATATATATATATATATATATATATATATATATATATATATATATATATATATATCAATAATCAATATAACTCTTTTCCAGTATTTACACAGGTGTATGCTCTGCAAATATCCAAATGATTTCCCAAGCAGCCAACTTAAAACCAAATTTTTTTTACATATAACTTAACAGCACATGTAAGATTCAAGGAAATTACACCAGCAATCTTAATGCGTTTCCTAATGAAGTCTGTAATCATGCCAATAGATAAAAGCCCACTTTAAAGTTCAACGCACAATTACACGGTTTAAACGTTAGATCCACTGTGATACAGTTAATTCATTCTCAGCTGCTATTCATAGGAAACCATACATCAATGGATTTCGTGTCTCCACTGCCCAAGGAAATCACTAAACACGGTAACTAGACAAGCCATGAAATCGATACTTCAACCTTACCATATACGTAATGATCAAAATCGGCATACGTACCTTCGTCTCTGTTTAACGGTCTTCTCTGTATAACGATATGCAATCAAAGAAATATAAAAACCAAGGTGGAGGGATAGATCAACAAACCCCACGCCGGAGGTCACTGACAACAAAAATGCGGGAAATTGTCGCCTAGAGGTGGATAACAAGCACAAATCCTTCACTTAAATGCATTACTATTACAAATTCTGGATACACTTACACTCGAACTATGAATATACTCATAAGCACAAGTTAAGCTAACAATTATGAATATAGATATAAATCTATAATCACTACTTACTGGACAAGAGTATGGAGTTCGTATCCCTCTACATGCCTTCATCAGATTCTGCTTAGAACAGTTGCATACACGCTGAAGTTACTACTATAGCCAATTACCTGCCAAATGAATAACCCCAGAACCACATTCACGCCGCTCCTGAAGATTCAAGGTTGCGCTACAATCAGTTCCAACGAAAAGGTAAGACTCCTTTGAAATGAATTGATCCTCGAGAAGACTGTACTCTCGCCAACTGATGGTGATACAGCTGTGACTTCAAATGCAGTCGACATGCGAGCGAAGTCTGGCAGCTTATTATGATCATTATATATATATATATATATATATATATATATATATATATATATATATATATATATATATATATATATATATATATGATCATTCCAAATTTATCCAGTTAAGACTTTCGCGGGTCATCCAAAATTTGTTTATAATTTAAGGTTTCACATTGGTTTTGATATTGAAAAAATACGTTCATTAGGAACTCATTTCTTTGACTTCAGGTACTCAGTAGAGTTTAACAACACTGAATTCACGAGTCATTTGGCCAGTATGGTAGTATCGTTACTTTGGTGCTAGGCTTCATAACACGTACAGTTGGACGGCTCCTTTCCTTAGCAAAACACGTCTACTGGTGCTAGGCTTCATAACTGCCGTACAGTTGGCCGGTTACTTTCCTTAACAAAACATATCTAACTTTCAAGATAAAAGCAAGTTACTCGTTCAACAGATAAGGGTGTGAAAAATAACGATACAATGCTGTATTTAAGTGGGCCATGCGAGCGCTGAAAAGCCTCATACGTTCCAGAGCTTGGCTTTACGCCTAAATTTTATAATCATATCCAGTCAAGTTGGCCATGCAGTTTCCTATAAACGTATAAAGTTGTCAACTTCAAGAGAATATCGTCAGCATGCCTCACCATATTCACAAGATACCTTACTTGGGCGTGCACGAACTTTTACCACTACACATAAACTCACCCACCTACATAAGACTTAATGAGCCTCTCTGGTGTAGTGGTTAGAGTTGCTACCTATAAATCATCACGGGCCCGTTCCGGATCCGGCATACATGGGTTACAATCCCGGGCGCGACAGCCAGGCCACCACAGCCGATACCACCCATTCGTCTTTTCCCCGGGCCTGGTTGATCAGTAGTTATCTCGCTTAGATACCAATACATAAAGGTTTATTGGATTTAGGCAGCTATTCGTCTGCAAACACACAGTTGAGGTATTACAGATTATATCATAGAACTGGGAGGTCATGATGGTTACTAGCAAACTAGTCATACTAGTGATCAGTGTTAGTCATACTAGAGATCAAGGTGAGCTCTATGTATGTGTATTTACACAGCAGCAGATTACATATATACAAGGTTGAGCCGTGGCAAAACAAATTCCAATTCATGCGAAGAACCCTTCTGCAAATGGCGATGGCTCTCAAGCAATTCGAAAAATTATATATATATATATATATATATATATATATATATATATATATATATATATTCTATTATACTTTGTCGCTGCCTCTCGCGTTAGCGAGGTAGCGCAAGGAAACATTATTATTATCATTATTATTATTATTATTATTATTATTATTATTATTATTATTATTATTATTAATCGTTTTTTTTTTTTTCCCAAAAGAAGGAACAGAGAATTGGGCCAGGTGAGGGTATTCCCTCAAGGCCCAGTCCTCTGTTCTTAACGCTACCTCGCTAATGCGGGAAATGGCGAATAGTTTGAAAGAAAAAGAAAGATATATATATATATATATATATATATATATATATATATATATATATATATATATATATATATATATATATATATGCGCCCATACACGCAAATTTACAAATAAATATCAACATATAACATATACATACACACACGGACATATATATATATATACACACGTATATATTCATGCTTGCCTTCATCCATTCCTGGCAATACCCCGCCCCAGAGGAGACAGCATCGCTATCCCTGCTTCAGAGGGGTACCGCCAAGAAAACAGACAAAAAAGGCCACAGTCGTTCACACTCAGTGTCTAGCTGTCATGTGTAATGCACGGAAACCACAGCTCCCTATCCACACCCATGTCCCACAGACTTTTCCATGTTTTACCTTAGACGTTATACATGCCCTGGTTCAGTCCATTGACAGTACGTCAACCCCGGTATACCACATGGTTCAAAATCACTCTATTCTTTGCAGGCCTCTCACCCTCTTGTATATTCAGGCCCCGATCGCTCAAAATCTTTTTGACTCCATCCTTCCACCTCCATTTTGGTCTCCCGCTTCCCATTGTTCACTCTACCTACTAACACATATATCCTCTTTGTCAGTCTTTCCTCAATTCATTCTCTCCATATGTCCAAACCATTTCAACACACCCTCTTCTGCTCTATCAACCACACTCTTTATTTTCATGCATCTCTCTTACGCTTCCATTACTTACTCGATCAAACCACCTCACAAAATATTGTCTTCAAACATTTCATTTCCTACACATTCACCCTCCTCCGTACAACCCTATCCATAGCCCATGCCTCAAAGCTAAATAATATTGTTGGAATTACCATTCCTTAAACATGCCCATTTGTGCTCCGGGATAACATTCCCTCCTTCCACACATTCTTCATCGCTCCCAAAAGCTTTGCCCCCTCCCCCACCCAGTGAATTAATTCCGCTTCCATGGTTTCATTCGCTCCTATGTCCACTCCCAGATATCTAGAACAATTCACTTCCTCCATTTTTTCTCCATTCAAACTTACATCATTATTATCTTGTCCTTTAACCCTACTGAACATAATAACTTTGCTCTTATTCATATTTACTCGCAACTTTCTCCTTTCACACACTTTTCCAAACTCAGTCACCAACTTCTGCAGTTTCTCCAACGAATCATTCAGCAGAGATATATCATTGGCGAACAACTCACTTCCGAGGCCTCATCATCCCCAACAGACGGCATATTCGCCCCTCTCTCCAAAACTCTTGCATTTACCTCCCTAACCACGCCATCCATAAACAAATTAAACATCCATGGGAGCATCACACAACCCTGCCGGAAACCGACCTTCACTGGGAACCAATCCCTCTCCTCTCTTCCTACTCGTACGCATGCCTTACATCTTTGGTGAAAAAAAAAGAAAAAAATCTCGCAGCTTACCTCCCACACAATGTATAATCTTAAGACCTTCCACAAAGCATCTCTATCAATCCTATCATATGCCTTCTCCAGATCCATAAATGCTACATATAAATCTATGTTTTTCTAAGCATTTCTCTCACACATTCTTCAAGGCAAACACCTGATCTACACATACTCTACCTTCTCTGAACCCTCACTGCTGCTAACACACTAAGCTGCTCCCAGAACACTTGCTTCATGATCTTTTTTCGCATGACCAGGTACATAAGGACCAATAATCACCCATCTCTCTCCATCCACTTTCAGTTTTACCCACATCAATCTAGAATTTACTTTCTTACACTCTATCACACATTCCCACGACTCCTGCTTCAGGAGTAGTGCTACTCCTTCCCTAGCTCTTGTCCTCCCACTAGCCTCTGACTTTTCCAAACCATTCTTCCCCCGTTACGCTTGAGCTTCGTTTCATTCAGAGCCAGAACACCCAGGTTTCTTTCCTCAAACATACTACCTGTCTCTCCTTCCTTCTCATCTTGGTTACATCCACACACATTCACATACCCCAGTCTGAGCCTTCGAGAAGGATGAGCATTCCCCATTTGACTCCTTCTGTTTCCCCTTTTAGAAAATGAAATACGAGAGGGTTTCCAGTCCCCCGCTCTCGCCCCCTTTAGTCGCCTTCTACGACAAGCGGGGAATACGTGGGAAGTGTGTATATATATATATATATATATATATATATATATATATATATATATATATATATATATATATATATATATACACACACACACACACATACACTATGTTATTTGCTTCTCAGGAATACATATAGAAACTAAGTACATTTTACCTTTCTATCAAGGCCTCAAAATGCATCGTACACAAAATTTAAAAGGTTTGTCCTGGGTTCAGGTGCACTAAGGACCTTTTGGAAGTAAAGTTTGTCTGTGAGGACACAGCTTTAAGGTGTAAGGTCTCAATGCCTGTCCGGGTGTAATGTGTGATGAATGAATGTCATCACGTATGGCTGGGCCACTGTCGCTAAAACTTACCACTCATTTCATTTATAACCGGATCTGTCTTATACCTAGAATCTAAACACTCCCTAGTCTGTGATTCAGCACGTGTGGTTACTACTTTCGAGTGTTATTGGTAAGATTTCTTGAGAGAGAGAGAGAGAGAGAGAGAGAGAGAGAGAGAGAGAGAGAGAGAGAGAGAGAGAGAATTACCTACCTACGAAAACCTAATACCGCACGTATTGGTAAATTCTTACCAAATAATAAAAATAATGAATGAGTTTAGGACGAAACAGCGAATTGTAGTTCAAGTTATGTGTAGAGCTATGAACTAAAATACCCAGTACACTCCCGTTTGTACCCAACCTGTGAAAACGTTGCCATTATTCTTAACAAATTTCGACATCTTTTTTTGTTAACCCTATAATATATGGTGTAACACAACGCATAAAAAATACCTCAGGACTTGAGATTTAAATACCTGAGTAAATACCTTATTTTTGTTTCTACATTTCTTAATTAGTAGTTAATCACTGAATAAACGATAGTTCGGTGATGGCACCGTTCAAAAATTGCCAGCTACCGCAATATCTCCAGCGTATCACGAGAGCCGTCATTGCCTCATGACTAATATTTCGGTGCTCGACATGTCTCGTGGACGCCCCAACAAACAATGCCATAAAGGAATTATCCCAACTGCACGTAACAGGATATGTTATACAGCACTTGATTTACATTACTGTAGGTACTCCCTTTTCATATAATTTAACGATCACTAATGCTGTCACTGTCTACATATTAGAATTTCCCTGTTTGGTGGGTTTTTTTTTTTTTTCATGTCATTTTAATAGTGGCTGCCAAGCTTTAACAAAACTCTTCCCTATTGGTTTTCACGAAATCCTCTCGTCCCTTCCACCTTCACATTTTTCACATGAATTCTCTATTTTGTGTATGTATTAGTATCGTTGAGGTTCAACTAACAGGTAATGTTACGAGACGGACAGCGAGTCCGCGCGGTATTCATGACGTACAAGACACGTGTGGGACGCGATTGTATTAGAACGGGTAAAGGGTGATTTGCTAGATTTTGGTTTTGCAATAATGTGTGACAAGTTTGACAAGAGATTTCTTCTGAATGACATAAATTCAGAGTATTCAAACTAATCTCTCTTAAATAAAAACTAATTTTTGGCACATCAGCTTTTACTACTTAACCCCCCCCCCCCCCTCCTTTTCAGCGAACACGTCTTCAACGTTTGCAACAAATGATCAGAATGTTAGATACGTGGTCAGTTATGTATAGTCCCTATTGAAATCCTAGACAGTTAATCACCTGGATCAGAACGGTCATTACATGTAGGCTTAGTTGACATAACTATCAAGGGCCATTACAAAATCATAACACCAGAGACAAATTATACATATGTGTCACTCTTTACATTTCATGGTATTATCAGATATCCAAGATTAACTTTAGTATATAGTGATTGCTTACAAGGTTATCTCAGATGAGGATGATCAGTTCCATCATGATATTCATCCACAACGAAGCCATTACTTTGTAGACATTTTGATTAGGGGAATCATCGACCCCCTCCCCCATAAGCACGGCAGTACGACCCTTGGGTAAGATGGTCTTTTTGTCTTAAGGGTCATGTCTAAGATTATGCCGTAACCAAAGTGCAGTACCGCCATATTCATGAGGCCCTCTGCAACCGTGTTAATCGCTAAAAAAAAAAAAAATCAGAAACTAACTTCTTTTGCAGTTTCGTCACTAGGAAGATTCTTCCATTCTCAGTAATGCACACTTTTTTTTTTTTATTAAATTTAGGTCAACGGTATCAGAAAAATATAAGCATGTACACCTTTGACTAACTAAAAACGGCAAAAAGTCCTTAGAGTCTTTGACAATGTGAAACTTCACGGTCATATGTCCCCAAAGTCTTTGACAGTGTACAGGGAAAATGAAACACGGCAAGTTCCCAAGTGCACTTTCGTGTGTGTATATATATATATATATATATATATATATATATATATATATATATATATATATATATATGCCATATGTACACCTCAGTTTTTCAATAATTCTTCCGCACATATTTCACGTATGTATACCTCTGTAAGTCATAAATTCCCTAAGAAATGTACATACCTCGAAGTTCTAAAAATATGGCCATACATTTTGTTCAAAAGTTAATCATTCTCGCCGTAGTCCCTCAACGTGGGCGGATACGCTAACGTAATGTTGTACAGTTTTTAAAAAGATCTTTGCCCGTGTATTGGAACGTTAAGACAAACCTGAGGGCGGTAAGTGTTAAGTAAACCATAAATATGTCATAAAGAGAGGGTATATTACAGTTTCAGTGAACCGACACCAACAAATGAGTCGAGATGTGTTTTTATGCCCGCATTACGAAGTAGGTTAAGTATAATGTGAATAGTAACTTGACTGCACTCATGTGTTAATGTAAACAGACCTAAGGAACATCATCACCTCTTGGTTTGCGCCATCACTCAGTACAATATGTCAATACTAACGTCAGAAAAATTCGTCACCGCCAATATGAACAAACTGGCGTCGCTCAGGACTCCGTCACACCATCGTCACTCATGACGCCTTCAAGACGTCTTCTGGGACAATCCGTCACAGGCCAGCGTCATTCATGACACACCGTCACAAGTTATCGTCATTCTACAATGTCACACAGATTAGTCACTCATAATATAATCCGTCAAAAGCCGGAGTTACGTAACTCCGTAATGGACCAGCGCCATCCATATTCTGTTACACAACAATCGTCTTTCATGAAAATCCGTCACACTAATCGGTGTCACTCGTTCCAAACGGTTGAACAGGCCAGTGTTACTTAGGACGACAATCTGTCACATACAGTACAGCATCACATGACATTCCGTCACCCAGGACAATGTGACATTCTCATGACATACAAAATGCCGGAATAAACTAGTAATACGTAAGATTACATACTTAATTGCAATAGTTACATTAAACGATACAGTAAGCCATTTATCCTTAGCCATCGATCCTAGGGGGAAGGTTTGCCTCATGAACCTGCTCATACCCCTTTCCCAAACCTAAAAACTTCCTTCATTCAGACGAAAAGATAAAGATTATCTGAGTTACAGGATGAAATAGCTTTGAAATGGCTTCATTTCGGTAACTTGTGTCGAGTGATTGTTTACTGTATTGTTCTTAGTGAAGACTGTGACCAGAGTGACGGTGGCCTGGGTGTCGAATTGTCACGAGACGTTGGCCTGTGTGGCGGATTGTTTTCAAGTGAATGCACCAACGCGGAAGTGCGCGTGTCGTAGAAGGCGACTAAAGTGGGCGGGAGCGGGAGGCTGGAAACCCTTCCCTCCTTGTATTTCAATTTCTAAAATGGGAAACAGATGGATTCAAAGGAGGAGTGCTCAACCTCCTCGAAGGCTCAATATTGGGGTGTTTGAATGTGTGTGGATGTTAGCTGCTGAAGGAGTATGTCAGCAGCTTTGATGCACGACACTGGATATTTGTAATGGGTGATTTAAATGCGAAAGTGAGAAAAGTGGCAGTTGGTGGTATAATTGGTGTACATGGGATATTCAGGGTTGCGAATGGAAATGGTGAAGAGCTTGTGGATTTGTGTACTGAAAAAAGACTGGTGATTGGGAATTCCTGGTTTAAAGAGAGATTTACATGGGAATACATATGTGTGTAGGAGAGATGGTCAGAGGGCATTATTGGATTACGCGTTAACTGAAAGGCGTGTAAGAGAGACTTTTGGATGTTAATGTGCTGAGAGGGGCAGCTGGAGGGATGTCTGATCACTTCTTGTGGAGGCGAACGTGAAGATTTGTAGAGGTTTTCAAAAACTAAGAGATAATGTTGGGGAGAAGAGAGTGGTGAGAGTGAGTGAGCTCGGAAAGGAGACGTGTGGGAAAGTGCCAGGAGAGATTGAGTGTAGAATGGCAAAAGGTGAGAGCAAATGACGTGAGGGGTAGTGGGTGAGGAATGGGATGTATTTAGGGAAGCAGTGGTGGCATGTGCAAAAGATGCATGAGGCACGGGAAAGGTGGGAGGTGGGCAGATTAGAAAGGGTAGTGAGCGGTGGGGTGAAGAAGTTGTTAGTGAAAGAGAAAAGAGGCCTTTTTATGATACTTGCAAGGAAGGAGTGTAGATGACTGGGAGACACGTCCACACACGCACATATACATACCTATACATCTCAACGTATACATATAAATACACACACATACACATATATACACATGTACATAATTCATAATGTCTACCCTTATTCACTCCCGTCGCCACCCCGTCACACATGAAATGACACCCCCCTCCCCCCGCATGTGAGCGAGGTAGCGCTAGGAAAAGACTTTGTTCAAAGGCCACATTCGTTCACACTCAGTCTCTAGCTGTCATGTATAATGCACCGAAACCACAGCTCCCTTTCCACATCCAGGCCCTACAAAACTTTCTATGGTTTACCCGAGACGCTTCACATGCCCTGGTCCAATCCATTGACAGAACATCAACCCCGGTATACCACATAGTTCCAATTCACTCTAATTTGTTGCACGCTTTTCACCCTTCTGCATGTTCAGGCCCCGATCACTCAAAATCTTTTTCACTCCATCTTTCCCCCTGCAATTTGGTCTCCCACTTTTCCTTTATTATATATATATATATATATATATATATATATATATATATATATATATATATATATATATATATATATATATATATTATCCCTGGGGATAGGGGAGAAAGAATACTTCTCACGTAATCCCTGCGTGTGTCGTAGAAGGCGACTGAAAGGGAAGGGAGCGGGGGGCTGGAAATCCTCCCCTCTCGTTTTTAATTTTCCAAAAGAAGAAACAGAGAAGGGGGCCAGGTGAGGATATTCCCTCAAAGGCTCAGTCCTCTGTTCTTAACGCTACCTCGCTAACGCGGGAAATGGCGAATAGTATGAAAAAAAAAAAAATATATATATATATATACACACACACACATATATATATATATATATATATATATATATATATATATATATATATATATATATATATATATATATGCTGAGATTCCAGTCCAGCCTTGCATCATGTGCCGCAACACTCCCGTTGTCTTTTCTTTCCTATTGTACTACAGAACGTAGAGCGTATTGTGATGTTGCTTGAACAACGAAGGTTTCCCAGAGTTGATTAAGTAAAATTGATAATATAAACAGGATCCATTACCGTTTTGTTAACAAATATTTTGATAAATGTACCCTATTTCTGGATTTCCTCCAAATTTCAATAAAATTTCCATGTTCAGGACATCAAATTCTCGGCTAGTTACGTTCCACATTCTCACATCTAACCTTTATCGTTCGTATCACTTTCCTTTACCGATTATTCATAATATTTAGCTGAAAGAATCATAGCTACCACTAGTTATCATAGACGAATTTAACAGCCTCAGCGGAAAAGTTTCTCCGACATCTTTTCCATCACGAAACCAGTTATACATATACTGCTGAATTCACTCTACTAATTGGTCATTAAGCTAAAGTTTGTATGAATTACAAAACGTTCACGGGTCTCGACGTGGACAGTAAAGCAAGGGGGGAGGCGTGCCAGAGAATATGACGCGTGGATGCTAACCATGAAGCGTGGCCTTGTGGCGTGGTATTGCCACACTAACATGAAACCAATCTCACCGGTTGACGAAATCAGTCGAACTCGCAGGTGATGGTAGTGGCAACCGTGCATGGAAGATTGGTATGAATTGGCTATTAATCTATCACAAGAGATATCAAGAATTTTAATCGAGAATGAGGAAAAAAGTCGACATAAATGTTACATGTGGTTTTCATGCACGATAAATGCGACCCAAGTGTCCTAGACCTAGTTCAAAAATACTGGAGTGTCTGTAGGGTTCTTAAGGGTACGACATTTTCTCCATTACAAATATTGTCCATGACTTTCAAATCTGCATACGAAAACAATAAAGGGTGCCGTTTACATAAGCTAACTCAGATTGCCACAAACTAAAAAATCAACAAACAGAATTCTCGGTGGAACACCGAACAACACATGGAGCCCAGTGAGTGTATGCTACACCTGGATAGGCTTCAGCTACAACGTGCAAAATGCGAAGACGAGGGTGTGAACTAAACCTCACTAAGCTTCAGTTACACAGCAAGAGGGAGCCAATGGTGTTAACCAAACCTGACTAGGCTTCAGTTACACAAAGCAACATACGGAGCCAATGGTATGAAAATAAGAAAAAAAAGAATAACGGCTTTAATTCTACACAGCAACATACGGAGCTCGTACATTTTTCAAAGTCTTGTGTGTTTCTTAAACCATATGGGTGGTGACCGATGACAGTTCACAGGACTAATCGCAAACACACACACAAGCCGATGGGCACTAATGATGACTGAGTCCTTTACTTGGAGTCCTAGTCCGAAAATCGATTTCAGAACCTCCGCGCTGGGTTATTCACAGCAGTGGTTACATAAAACAAAAAAGCCCACAAAAATCTAGGATATTCTTCAGTAGTAAAGAGATACTATATCAAAATGTTACAAAATAAAGTGCGCTCACACACAAAACCGAGCGAAAAATGCACGTTCAAAGAGAAATATATCAAATTATATGTACATAACAACAACTAAGGATGCTGAAGGCAGTTACATGTTTTGGACAATCACATGTTTACCAAATGGCGTCCTAGCTTCGTCTTTTCTATGTATATCAACTGACTTATATATATATATATATTACGCACACGGATAACGGTCTTAGCGTTATGGGGTTAAATCTAACACCAGTATTTTTAAAACTACCTATAATACAAGAAATAGAGTACTAAATAAGCATATTAAACGGGCACAAAACATTAACGTTAACAAATGACAATTTCTGGTCATTCATATTGACAAGTAAATACAATTTTCTCATTAAATTCCTACAACTCACTGTCTGATGGAACTTTCTTCCTCTAACAACGTTCTCAAGACAACAGAGGAAAGGTTGGTTGTTGGTTGCGATTACGGTTCGGTATAACACACAGTTGACATGTCCAGTACGAGTGCCTATCCCCTCCGACCAGCAAATGCCACACGTACGATAACGTATGAGTTCGTGCTAGTGTTTTATCTGAAAATTATAATAAATCAAACCAGCACGTAAAACATCTGAATGGTTAGAATATAGCTGTTCTTGAATACTGGACCGATAATCTTGATATACATATCTTAAATAAGTTTTAAGAATCACACAGCATATGAAAAGCTTTTGACATTCCTGTTACGGTATCAATGTCTGCGCAAGGGGTGGCCTGTAGCCAGAGTGCACCGTCTACATAAAGAATGCTTACCATATATCAACAGCATCAACATTTCTTTTTGACAGTAAGCCGTAATTATAGAAAAATCTCGAGGATAAGAATTTGAATAGAACATGAATAAAGGTATCATCACTTTACGCTATAATTGTGACGCATTCACGAGGGATTCTCCTCCCGATGACAGTGGCAGGCTGATAGCTGCCAGGTCTCACCAGTAAATATATATCTAATAGTTATTTTACTGTCTGAACTGCGTTTTTTTTTATTTGTATCGATTAAGGTTTCATGATAATCTAATGATACATGTGTTTATATGTATACGCCCACGCGAAAGAATAAGGATAGATAAGTACATATGTCAACTTCCGAGATGCCATGTGATATATAATTGCATCTTGCCTTAAATTTTCGGTGTACACAAACTTTTATAGACTAAAAGTTGTAGACACGGAACAATGTTAAAGCAAGTAAATGCGACTATTATTCGCATGTAAGAATACATATGAAACAAGGGGATAAGAGGCAGGGTCCCACGCCTATATAGAAGTAAATACAGAAACAATTAAAACGCGCATGGTGGAAAAACAGGAGTTAAGCTGCGGAAATTCAGGTGCAGGATACAGGAAGGAAGAGAGGAAACAGAAAAAGCAAGTTAATATATATGACAAAGACGTATACGTTGCTCCCGCCTTATTACTGATAGAAAAATTATAATTAAAGCAAACTTCTCTATGGTTAAAGGTCCCTGGATTAGAAACCACCTATGGTAATTCTTATTGCTCGAGCAGTTCGATTACCTTATTACAAAGTCCAACGAATGTACAAAGATGAAGAGAAATCAGTCTCGCAAAGAGGGAAATATTATACCCACCCACGCTATTGTAAGTCGTAAATGTGGACAAGATCGGCTCCAGGAGTTTTGATGGTGCTAACATGAAAAAACTAGTTTAGGTTAGGTGTGACAACGTGAAGCTAGGCAAGTGAGCTAACGCTTAACGGGCTGATATCGTTATTATTTATATGTTTGTTACGGGGAGAAAGTTTTACATATGTTGCTCCGTTTCTTAACCTTGTACACAGAGTACACTATATTTACTCCCAATCATGTATACATTCACACACACACACACACACACACACACACCACCCTAAGCCAAGTACCGATTTACCGACCAGGGGAGAATGAACACTTAGGTTGGATGTGGGCCGACGGCTAGGCCCAGTGTTCAGTCTGATGAGAGCCTGACCCCCACGCCTGCCCATGGTGACTCATGGTCAGTAGCGTTAACCACTACACGACGGAAGCCTGTGGAAATGACAAGATGCCTCGTGGTTGTACTTTAAAAAATATTTCTGTAATCAAGGTAACGACCATTTCTGCAGCCTAAAGGTGGGCGAGTAGGCTCCAGCGTTACCAGCCTGACGTTTAGCTAAGGTACTGGTAGGATGGGTGGAAGCATTTCCTCCAGAACACTGCAGACAGTTGGAGCACGGTCTGCCAAAAGGACGCAGTACTGGTACTTTTGGTTAATTCATAAGCTTTTATGACAATAGCAGAGTGTAAAGCTCCCTCCCCAGGCAGAGAAGTGTACTTTTATCACACCACTGACAAACACGAGTACATACACGCCAATATATCCATACACACAATCATATATTCATAACTAGCCTGAAGTTCGAGCACACACACACACACACACAAACTATAATACAGGAATATAACGTTAGAGTCTACTGAGACTGGATTCTGCAACACTTTATATATATATATATATATATATATATATATATATATATATATATATATATATGTATATATATATATATATATATATATATATATATATATATATATATATATATATATATATATGTATTCCTATGAATATATATGGGAATCGTTGCGAGTGAGAGATCAGACGAGGAAGGTTAGTGGTAAATTTTATATATTCATTAACGCTCTCATGTTCTTACGAAGCATAAATTCAGCGACACTTGTACATTAATGTAAAGATTACATAAGAATATTACTGTAAACCCATAAATAGTTGGTATTATAATCAATTACAATATAGTAAATTCTGTCAATGCTTTCTGACGTACAAGAGTTCGTTTACGTACGATCACTCGGTACGATGATAGGTCGGCGAGACAGCATCTTTGCCGATAAAAGATATTCACGTCATTTTTCTGTACAAAACAGAACCTTCTAATCTTTGTTGAAGCCGTTAACACTAACAAATGTCCACGTGGAACTTAATATATACATCAGGATAAAGAGTTACCCATTTAGAGTTTTGTTCTTGTAAGATCGCCTGTCCTTTGAAGTGAGCGTAGCAACGAAAACAAGATAAAATTTAACTGAAACGTTCATAAGTCCGTAGGATGTTCGTCCATGGGTGTGTGGTAAACCCTACACACAACAGTGCTTTAGTGATTTGTCTCCTGATTTTACAAGTGTTGCCAGAGAACTATGGAGACGTCCGACACATACTGGAAAAAATTTTGCTTTTGTTGAGACGGGATTTTCCAGTCATGATCTCGTGAAATTAATTTACGAATGAAAATGCTATGCCTCTAAACAGTATACTTTTCTGTTTTCGACAGGTAAACGGTCACGCAGACTTTTACATGTCAGGCAAATTTACCGAACGGAGATTATCTGCAGATTATGAACATCCAATGAGATGCGGCGGTTGGGTGGTGGACGGCCGCGTTGCCAGTTCGTGTCCACATTACCCTCGATGTTGAAATGTTACTTAACCTACATATCCTATAACGGTACTCAGTCAGAACACGTAGCATTTCTCCTGATTACAGAGTATTGCATGATAAAAACAGATATGCTGTAGGGCTAGATTTATCACGGTTTTCCGACCTTCGTGAGTCAGTCTCTTTGTACTGTACTTCTACAGAGGGCAAACCGTAAGTCATGCAGTGAAGCCGACAGTATAACTCGAAGTGGCGACCATTTGTTTCTAAACTGTGTTAGAAAAGCTTAGTTTATAATCCATCTAATATGTGACCAAAGCAAACCCCAGAGGACTTTAACCCCTTGAGTATAACGACTTAACCCTATGAGTACAAAGACAACCTCTGAGTATGGCGACCTAACCCCTGAGTACTACTTTATCCTTGAGTATGATTGCCCTTCAGTTCAACGACTTATCCCCTTCGGTATGACAGCTTAACCCCTTATGTGTGTGTGTGTGTGTGTGTGTGTGTGTGTGTTGGGGGGGGGGGGGGGAGCAAAGGACCATGCGAATTTTCCAAATCATTTCACGACACATGAAGCGTGACGCATTATTACCTGCTTGTTCTACTTGCCTTCTGTGAAGAGTCAATTATTCCATTATTTCCCATGGGAAATATCCAGACCTCTTCTTGCTCTAATATGTTCTCTACAGTACCCGAGTGCGGCAGTTTCGTGTCGCGTACAAGGGAAGGAGTTACACCAGTTCTCGCCCAGTTGTGCTACCACACTCACTTTGACCACCTGTTGTACCTAGGTCCCTGAAATGTTGCCACACCTACTCTGACCACTTGGTGTAGCCTAGTCCCTGAAATGTTACCACACACTCTGACCACCTGGTGTAGCATGGTTTGGTGCACAACCGACCTGTGCCAGTGATGGTCACCAGATATCAGGCTGTCATTGACAAAAAAAAAGTGCCAGGCTTTGTCTTGGCACGACCCTTGACTGTGACAGAATGATGCTTGTTGGATCAGTATGACAGTGCAATGCATGAGCACATCTTTACCACCCTGGAGTACGACAGTACGTTACCTGAGCACATTGATACGATACGACACTTGAGCTGGTCCAAGCCAACGTCACTCCCAACCGTCCCGGGGCTGGACGGTACCGAGACAGAATTGACGGTTATGAGCGGTGTCGGACGTGTGGATGGCGAGGAGTGGGGTGGTGGCATTTGAAATAGTACGTATGAAACGCACTATTACCGCGGATGCTGCTCATACGTATGTTCTCTCAGATCGACATTATCACTTGATGTGCTACATACATCAGTAAAGTGTGATTACCTTTTGGTAAGTACTTACATTTGTACTTACAAGGGGATCGTTTTACACGTGTATGTGTGTGTGTGTGTGTGAGTTTCAGAAACGTACTGCTGGCCTTTGCATCACTTCAACAAACATGTCAACAGTGTTATGCTTTCTATCAACACAATATATATTTTTATTATTTATATTATACTTTGTCGCTGTCTCCCGCGTTTGCGAGGTAGCGCAAGGAAACAGACGAAAGAAATGGCCCAACCCCCCCCCATACACATGTATATACATACGTCCACACACGCAAATATACATATATATATACATATACGCAAATATATATATATATATATATATATATATATATATATATATTTTGTGGAAGTCGAGAACATTATCTCGGAAAGCAAAAATGGGTATGTTTGAAGGAATAGTGGTTCCAACAATGTTGTATGGTTGCGAGGCGTGGGCTATGGATAGAGTTGTGCGCAGAAGGGTGGATGTGCTGGAAATGAGATGTTTGAGGACAATGTGTGGTGTGAGGTGGTTTGATCGAGTAAGTAATGTAAGGGTAAGAGAGATGTGTGGAAATAAAAAGAGCGTGGTTGAGAGAGCAGAAGAGGGTGTTTTGAAATGGTTTGGGCACATGGAGAGAATGTGTGAGGAAAGATTGACCAATATATGTGTCGGAGGTGGAGGGAACGAGGAGAAGTGGGAGACGAAATTGGAGGTGGAAAGATGGAATGAAAAAGATTTTGTGTGATTGGGGCCTGAACATGCAGGAGGGTGAAAGGCGGGCAAGGAATAGAGTGAATTGGATCGATGTGGTATACCGGGGTTGACGTGCTGTCAGTGGATTGAATCAGGGCGCGTGAAGCGTCTGGGGTAAACCATGGAAAGTTGTGTGGGGCCTGGATGTGGAAAGGGAGCTGTGGTTTCGGGCATTATTGCGTGACAGCTGGAGACTGAGTGTGAACGAATGGGGCCTTTGTTGTCTTTTCCTAGTGCTACCTCGCACACATGAGGGGGGAGGGGGATGGTATTCCATGTGGCGAGGTGGCGATGGGAATGAATAGGGGCAGACAGTGTGAATTGTGTGCATGGGTATATATGTATGTGTCTGTGTGTGTATATATATGTGTACATTGAGATGTATAGGTATGTATATTTGCGTGTGTGGGCGTGGGTGTGTGTACATTGTGTATGGGGGTGGGTTGGGCCATTTCTTTCGTCTGTTTCCTTGCGCTACCTCGCAAACGCGGGAGACAGCGACAAAGCATATATATATATATATATATATATATATATATATATATATATATATATATATATATATATATATATATATATTGGAAAGGATCACGGTTTTGCGCGTGATCAACTGTATTCCTGTGAGTCCATGGGGAAAATGAAACACGATAAGTTCCCAAGTGCACTTTCGTGTGATAATCACATCATCAGGGAGATACAAGAAAAATATAAGTCAGTTGATATACAACGAAGAGACGTAGCTAGGACGCTATTTGGTAGTAGTACAAGGCGACTAAAAGGGTGGGAGCCGGATGCTGGAAATTCTCCCGTCTTGTTTTACTGTAAGAAAAAAAGAAGAGAATAAGGAAGGTACCTAAGTGAAGATTTTTCCCTCTAAGGCTCAGTCGTCTGTTCTTAGCGCTAACGCGGAAAATGGCTTATATATATATATATATATATATATATATATATATATATATATATATATATATATATATATATATATATATATATAATTCACCACAATACCCCTAGAATCATACCCTGGTCCATCTGTGTGGCGGCCGGGTAGAATACATAGACGTCTGTGCATTTGGTAGTGTCATACGCAGACTGGTAATATCGCTACGGAGCAGTGCCATGCACTGCCTGGTAGCGTCATACACCTGACCATCGGGATCAAAACACCCGACTGACACCGTCCGACGCCTAACTGGTAGTGCCATGCATCCATCTGACACGTGGTGTTATCTAGCTTGGACGGTGGTGCCACAACTGACCGTGCCATACTCTTACAAGTTGGTGTCATACGCTATACCCACCCCTTCGTATCACTGTTATCAGAGCATAAGATAGGACAACCAGAAGCCATAAAATGAAACAGCGTGTACGAAAACTTTTATAGTGTAACAGTAGTGGTCATTGAAACTGTAAATGTGGACATCATATTCTGAAGTTTTTTCTTTAAGTATGATAAAAAAAAAAAAATATATAAGAGATGGGTCCCCACAAATGAAGAACTCCCTCCCGGTATTGTACATTTCGGTAATTACAGACACACACGACGCACACGATGACCAGTAATAGTAGTAGTATACAAGTGTATGACGGCGTCACTCGCCCACACTACATCGTCACACACCTGTGTTGTTGTTATGCTTAATTTGTATATGAGATGAAAATAGGACCTTGAAACATCGAGCACGACGCAAGTCGTGTTTATCTCCGGCCGGTCGTGATAACTGCCGAGATAAGTTGGACGGGCAGAGCTAACCTAACCCACGAAACATTTGGAAACAAAAGAAATGCTATAGTCAGACCTATCTGCGTTTCCTATTAAAACATTGGATTTTACTTTTTTGTTTTAGCAACAACCCGGGTCATTAAGATCGTCAACGTTAAGTTATAACCGCCAGTCGAGAAGTCTTGAACTCCCTCAGGTATTGAACATAACTCTCGTGACGATAACACACTCTCTCTGCATAGTGTCTGGCTCTCGAAACGGTATTTCTCTGATAACGGTCTAATAGATTCGTCCTGGATGAGGATTCGCTTTTTCTCTTCTAGACTTATCGTTCTCCGTCTCGATGCTCCGGCAACAACGTAATTACTACAATCACCCTTAACCAAATGACAGTAAATAGAAAACAGAAACCTATGTTTAGATAGAGGAACAGTTGCCATGGTAATACAGATGCATTCAGATTCCAGCCTTACATTTTTCCTCAGTGTTCAAACAGTCAACAGTATCCACCATCTGTTTATGATAGTAAGTTCATCGATAGAGGCAATCACTCATGGCCACAACCTGATTAGAAATAATGAGGCTGGGAACATACTAGGTGCAAGGAGAGATAAAGTATAAGGGGCTGGATTTGTGAACAAAGTTCTGTTTCTATACTATTATCACATCTCATCCTTGACTTGTTTGGACTTCCGTCCGTATACCTACCTGGGCTCTTGATATGTATTCCTCCCCTCCAGATTTTACTTTTCCAAAAGAAGGAACAGAGAAGGGGCCAAGTGAGGATTTTCCCTCGGGCTCAGTTCTCTGTTCTTGACGTTACCTCGCTAACGCGGGAAATGGCGATTATATATATATATATATATATATATATATATATATATATATATATATATATATACATATATATATATATATATATATATATATATATATATATATATATATATATATATATATATATATATTCAGTATCACCACGATATTGGTAAGTTACTATAGTGTTCGCGTAACTCCAGCCTGCGCATGTGTACGAAACAACGAATTGGTTTGTGCTGAAGAGCGCGGTTACCTGTCTAAGGTCTCCTCCTGTAGTTCAAGATAGCTTAAAAGTGATAATGCTCTTCATTTCTACTTATATAATGAAGGTGACATGCTTGAATTGTGCCAAGTGACCGCTCCGACCTTTAGTTCGCCTGAAACGTTGGAAAGAGAAAAAAAATCAATAGCAGTTATGGTGGTCTATAATGGTCTACTTATGTTCCACCTGTCGTTTTGATACCTGCGTATTTGTTGACCATGATATGCCCACGTTTGTTGAACATTGGTTCAGTACAACGTATGTTACTGTCGTATGCCCAAGTTTGTGGAATATTGGTTCAGTACGACGTATGTTACTGTCGTATGCCCAAGTTTGTGGAATATTGGTTCAGTACGACGTATGTTACTGTCGTATGCCCAAGTTTGTGGAATATTGGTTCTGTACAACGTATGACATATTGTAGGTATGAACGATAAGACACGTAGCAGCATTAATTACCCAGGATACAGTGTGATAAGCGTTGTCAGGTGATGTGTTGCCAGCAAGATGAAGGTTTTCCGCTGAATCTTGAACAGCAACAAGTTTTACTTGATTTTTGGCCATCGTATTCATCATACGTCACCCACCTGACCGTCCCACATGGTTCTAACGAACCGCCCCGTCACCTAACCTAGTCTAACCTAACCACCTTTTATGATATTTCTAACAACATTAACCGCTTCTTAGTGTCATATTATGATAAAAAATATTCACACTAACTCGGAAGACATTAAACTTGAGCTGTTAAAATCTTGTAGGTTACCAGAATGTAGGTGTCTACTTCCCAGCCCTGATGATGGTGGTGATAGGACAAAGAAGTATGAGTATTGAACGTCATGATGATGAACAGTGTCCCGAGCTTGTCGATTCCTTAGGTATCCTGCATGCTCCATATCCCATACAAAGTGAACGCTATCATCGACCACAACCATAATGTCCGGGAAAGAAGGCCGGCATGCTGGAAATATTAAAAGTGGACGCAGTTGTGGAGGGAGAGATGCTACGTGCTACCATATGATGTTTCTGCTGGATTAAGACCACACCATGTCATTCCTGTTCATCAACAGGAGCCAGAGTGTGGGAAGCTAGAGGGGGATGTCGATGTCAAGGGCCACTACCATCTACTGCTGACGGTGTTGACGCAGATCTGGTGGCTCATGCACCTGAGTAGGGGCCACGACCAACAGGTGCACGCGAGAGCGACGAGTTGGAAGACGAACATGTCGCCAAACCTGATCAAGGATCCGAACCACCTACCCTTGAAGAGATTCGTGTTGCTACTACTGGGATGCATTTCGAGAACGGCACTCTGAATTTTAGAAGTATATATGTGCTGTTGACGGCCCTTCTGCACTTCAACCGCTAGTGAGACAACCGAACTCACTCACCATTTTCTCTAGCCTAATGTGCCTAGTGAGCCCCCATATTCTTATGACCAGCGTCTCGTAGCATTGTATATATGTACCGTGTCTTTTACTCCTATGTGTGTATCCACACACATATTTGTGTTCCTTATGTACTATCCAAGGTAGAATATTTCAGTTTCAGTGTTTATTTATTCTGAAAAAATAGACTCGTTGCATAGCCCGCCAGAAACTCACTACATGAAGTGAAATATTGGCTGATATAACGCTCAGGAAAGTCGCTGTCCTGCATAGCACTGTCTGTTACAAAGTTCAGAGGTTGGGAGCAGAAGCCAAATGCTTTACATTTTGATTAGATCACCACAGAACACCAAGCTTACGTTATGGAAGAACATACATGGCTAAACTGGTAATTTACTGTTGTTTGCATATCAATACCTTATGCAGAATTAAATTATACAAGTTTTTGTGTTAATTATAAAATAACTAAGATACCCCTTTCAGAAGAAAAATTTTATCGTTACAGAAAACTACCTTTAGGAGTGACTTAAGATTTTGTCACTATGTTGCACTTAACGTACGTTCCACTTACTACTTGAATCGACATTCTTGAGCGAATAGTTTCAACGGAAATCTTTTTAAAATATTGGAGTGGAGACAGTTTTCATTTTTTTTCCCCCTGGAAACGGTATAGTTCATCGCTACATCAATGTATGTGTTAACATTTAATGCCCGTTTCAACTATTACTAGTCGGTTTTATTGTTAGTGTGTGGGTCATGTGTCAAGGGTCTGAGATGTTCTTCGTGATGGTGTGCTAAGTTCGAGTTGATAGTGAGAAGTTGGACATAAAGGACTGCGAAGTTGGTCTTGTCGGTGTGAGAAGTTTATATACCTATTTGTAATCCCGGTTTCTACTGTATTTGTACTTCTGTTCACATTCATTGTGTCATAACCCGGTTCATTGTATTTGTTCAGTATTATTATTCAATAAGAATTTTTCTTTGTATCTTTTGTAATTAGTAGCTTATTTAATTTCATGTTGTGGTCTTTTTTTTTTTTTTTTTATCCTTGCATCTTTCGATGAAGTTTTATGCAGACATCATCTAACTTTTGAAATCTAAATGCTGACGTACTTATTCATATTTCTTCCATAAGAGCGTGTTTGTGTGATTGTCTATTTATGTAGTTTGGGGAGGGACTTTTTCGCTCGTGGGGCCCCATCTCTTGTGCACCCTTTTAAACTCATGCATGGTGGTCACAGTTACCACATCCTCGATCCACCAATCTTATACTAAAAATTACTTCATTACATCTTTTTTAACAAGATAGATAGACAGATAGATAGGTATGACAATCGTCAACGACCTGAGGGGGGGGGGGGTTACCTTGACGTTGACTCTAATATATGATTTAGTCAGCTAATTAAATCCACGCTCAACAAGATGGACGGCTTTCCAACCATTTCCTCCTCTTTAAGTGGGATAACCTTTTCCCCCGAGAGTTTGAAGTTCAGCATATGGTTTTTGATTTCTAGTATTTTCTTTTTTGGCTTCATAATTTAGTGAAAAATTTGAATATATTCTATTCTGAAATTTTACTTTATTCTTGAACTACGCATTTCAGTACTGTATGCAGCATATCATCGCCAACAATTGGCTAGAATAGTTATGTAATGAACCACATCATTACTAATGCTAAAGGAAATGCTTCTGAGGTTAATGCTTCTAATTTCGATATAAAACATTTCCATGACGATGGTCTGCAACATGTCTACTGAAAATTAGACGAAAGCCCACAAACTAACCTAATCTGGCCTGAAAAACGTAGGATAGGGCTTTATAGTAACAATCATCACTTTTTTGAAATATATTTTCATCACCAACGGTTTTAAGGAAAGTTTCATGTCAAATTTCTAATTATGTGGCTCAGCCTTCTCATCCAGTCTTACTAAATTGTTGAAATTTTTTTGTTATCTAGTATAAACCGTAAAGTTTTTCACATACCGTAATGGGAATTTTTTCTCTCTCGTCTGACCTATAACTAAACAATATATGTATATGTAGCTCTTATAATTCAAGGAGATTGAAACTGACATCACAGAGTGCTTTCTTGATGTGATTATTGATGTGGTTAAGGTTTCTGGCCTTCACTCACTGTTGAATTTCTAAAATGCTTCACGTATTTAACCTCGAGTCGCTATTATTTATTTAACCGTGATGAGTTATACATTGTCTCCAACTTCTGTGTCTGAGGAGGGAGGTTTGAGATAACGTTGAAAACCTATTTTTTTCTGTGCACGACGCGAATTGTGATTTAGCTTCACCCTTACTAAACATACATAATTAGATATAATTTGGATATCTAGAATGATTCTCATTCCAGCGAGAACAGTCGGCGATCATGCTTAAGTCATAATAACACTTGATTTGATGGCTGGACTAAAACACCGTAGAAACTCCTCTCTCGCAAGGTACAACTTTCACACGACCTTGGTTGCGACTGTTGGTTCGAGTAAGGACTCATTTTGGTGGTAATTCCCTTGTGTATAGTTCCCTGTGTTTGCGGTCTCGACGGTGGCGAGGTCTGCATCAACCAAGGGGGGAGTACCTTGCTTGAGCGTCAGATGAGCAGGTGTCGGATGTAAAGTCTGTATTTGTATATGATGTTGATGAATATTATGATTTCTGGCTTAATGACCGAAAAGCAGTAGATATCCATTACATTCAACAACGCACATACACATGCTAACTTATATTTGATTATGCCTGTCTATTAAGAGTAAAGATATATGAAGCAAGTAGTAAATTGATTTACGTGTCTCCGTGTTGAAAGGTAGCAACATGAAATATATTGACGACTCTAGGATAACGGAAATCTGTGGTAAATAGGATAGATTCCGAACATATGAATAACATGAAATATTGTGATGAGATTTTCTATACATATATTAGAAGAGAGAAGATTCAAAAGTGAATTTTACCGAAAAAAATTACCATTGATTAAGATAGTAAATATAAAAGTAAGAAAACAAGTGTGTCTAGTGTATAATGTGGCTGTCAATATGACACGGAGTGCAGTTTATGAGTAGCTCATCTATTCTGAATTCGGTAAATCATTACGAAGATGGAAATATATATTTTGCATAGGTAACCACATATATCAGGAAAATATTTTCGTTCCTTTCTCGTCTTGTATTATCTTAAGACTGTGAGTTGCTCAGTTATCCTTTTGTATGATTTCTATGATGGAAATTACGAGAAAAAGGATGCCTTTACGAATTATTGTAAGCTGTAAACCGTGATGGTGTACGAAAGTTCTACTGGCGATGTTAGTCGTGCGTCTGGCAGGGCCATATCATCTCCCGTCCGTCAGTCCAACTGTACCGTCAGTGAGTATAGTAGTGCCAGTATTTTCGTGCAGCGTATTTTTGTAAGTTTATGGTGAAACCTGTGTGTTTGCAGTTGATAGAGCTTATTTTCAAGTCGGATACTTTTCAGTCTAGATGTTACTGTTTCTTAGACTCTGTCAATTACTACATTGTACGAGGAAAAGCGGAAAACGTTGTAAAAATGGTGTTGAGGAGGTGAACAGCCGCAGTGGGACGGACAAACGTTAGTGGATGGTGTTGAGTCACGCAGGAACGTCACACAAACTGCTCCTTCAAAGCCACTCCCTGCACAGGTAAGCCATATCATCAAGTATACGAAAATTGTTTGAATTGTGTATGGTATAAGGGACAGACGGCCCTAGTTCAGGATCATGAGTATTCTCAAGTCTCACCTTGATCATGTCATTTATGAATACCTGTCAGAGGTGAAGATGGTATTACTTGCTTTTTATTTTAAAATTGACTGAGGATAGCCAAGTTGATGAACAGTAATGACACCAAAGTGACATAAACCAGGTATTTGAGACCATGTTTATTTTTCCTGAAGATAAACCTGAAAAGTGACCTTGCAGTTTTTCCTTGAACCCGGTGTTCACGTAATACATGGTTCTCCTTATACTCTTTGTTAAGGGACACGGAGGAAAGTGTAGTTTAATCATATCTTGGACAAACTGAGAGATTACAATCCCCTCCCTGGTGGTAGGTAGGTTGTATCGTAGAAATTTTGTTGGACCATATGTGTGGAAGGCGTTGCATGGCGATGCTATCTTTAATCTCTCAGGTGATACCTCTCGGCCGTAAGGATCCTTTAGACTTGGAGTGGATTATTAGGATGAGTGTAAGTCTAATGACTTAGGATGATTGCAAATCTAATGACAAGATTTAGTCAGAAAATGAAAAATTCTCGGTTGTCCTTACACGTGTTGTGTGGGGTACATGCGTAATGTAAATGTATTCATGACGTGCTTTCGTTACATAGTTGTCTCATGACTAACGCATATGTGATCATAGTATACGGCAGCCAATCTTTTTTTCTTCGCAGATACAAAATAAGATTCGTAATTTTTTTTCGTGCATGAATATGTACGTGTCACTGCGTGTTAAAGAACATGGCCTGCATTGTGAGTGTGACAGCGTGCGTGCATTGCATCATGTTCTCGTGTAGAGGTGTGCGTAATGCCGGCGACTGAGCGTGACTGGTCTTGTGGCCCAGGAGACCGGATGTGAAGGTCGTCCACATGAGTCGTCATCCGTATACCAACAGCTCCCCTCCAGGAATTCATTCTCTTGAAATACTAACCAAAACACCAACGGGTGTTAGCCACCTTCCCCTACCGCTGCCCGTGTTAATCCCTGCCAAGTTATCCCCTCATTTCCTTCTTAAGATTCGCCCATTCCTCTCTCACGTCATATTTACTTTGTTTTGGGGGTAGAGGGGTGTCGGTATAAGGCGATACAGCGATATAGTTTATGCTGAAAAGTTAATTCTAGGAATGGTTTGCGATAGCTGATACTGACAATAAATGGGTTCCAGTGGTACCGTGGAAAAGGGTGTTGAGAGAAACCTGCCCATGGCCTCACCTCGTTGTCTCTCCTTCAGCAGCGTTTAGCCTTCAATTCAGTTTCTATCCCTTTGCCCTTTCTTCCATCCTTTCCATACACATTTACCTAACTCCCCCACGTAGTTTCTTGTCACCCGTAACTCACCAGCCTTCTTACCCTCTCGTCATCCATTCCCCTCGCTGGTACCATTTTTCACCTATCCCTTTAACTCATTCCCCTCACCAAGATCCGTCCTTCATCTCTTTAGTTTTATACATATATTTCTCATATCTTCCTTGTTCTCCATCTGTCAAGTTCTTGATCACGTGGGTTGGTCCTTGACGGGTCTCTGAGCGAACTAGGTTTCTGATTTGTACCGCGTGGAACTGTACAGTTTCAGTGGAGTGACGCTTGTTCGCATCAGTGCAAGCAATGAGGCATCGAGTCTTACCGCATAAGTCAAACCAACTCGCGCAGCGTAACCTCTTAAAATGTATTTTCCACTTAGTAATTTTTTTAGGTTTATTGTCAGACAACAGTAAGAACGTGAAGTAACTCCCCTCCCAACCCCTTTATCTATGTCCTGCTTCATGTGATCATGAATTGTATCGGGAGTCACATCCCACGTCAGCTGCACTGTAAGCTATCACCTGTTGTTGGGAATTGGGTCGATGTATTTAATAGCAATTCGCCTCGCGGTAATATCAGGCAGTTAGCATCGAGATGTTTGTCATTTCGGCTGACGTAAGGTTGGGATAGCACGTTGACATATGGTATTTGGTGTACGCCTGCAAAAGCGACGATAACGCCTTGGTTGACAGCTGCCATTCCCAATGACAGAGCGCGCCGTTCTCCTCGTCAGGGTATTTTTTTTTTTCTTTAGATAATGCACAACAAGTAGTTTGGCGTTGATGGGCTTTAAGAGGGGAAACGGGGACCGATTTTCTTTACAAGTTGAAATTAGAATTCAGCTGTATTGATTCTCTGAGACACTTCGTATGGAACAGTAACTGCAAATGTCACTCTGGGAACATTAGATGTGTGGGAGGAACATGGGGCGTGTGGAGGGTTAGGGTTCTGTGGTGGTGGTGAGACTCGCATGGAAAAATGAAGTAGGAATGATGCCGTGGGAGTTACAGGATTAACGTGAGGGTTGGTGATGCTGTGTAGGAGCGTAAGGAACTTCGATAGCGTGACAGTAATGTGGGAGTGATGGGACTGACGTTGGTGAGCGATGTGGATGTGAAGAGTGGTAGGAAAAATTGTATGGTAGTGGAGTATGGGAGAGTAAAAGAGTTAACATGATATGGTGAGGAGGGACGAAGTACTGGAGATCAATGTTGGGACTGACGTGGTAGGATGAGATGGATATTTTAGTGTGGACATTATTGAGTAATGTAGGAGGGTTAGGAGGATGTATTTATTGGGTGGAAGGATGAGAAGGGACATGATAATGTGGGGGAGTGATGTTACTACAGTGGGACGATGGGGTTATGATAGCATGTTAAAATTAACGAGATTAACAGGGTATCAAGGTAACGTGAAAGTGATGCGTATGTTCAAGGAGATTGCATCAAAAATCACTGTATTCTTTGTTGTGAATTAGTATGCCAAGAAGACATTGCTCCTTTTTAATGGACCCCCCCCCCAGAATTCACGTCGAAATTTTCGGTGTAAATGGAATACTGTTCATAATTCAGTTAGCAGCAAAAAATTCATAGGTGAGTGTAAAGTACGACACACATCTAACCTCACATTGTTCTCTTGGGAACCCATTAGCATTGTCTCTCACACCGAGGGACTGGAAGTTAGCAGTTGCACGACTCAACTAGCTATGGGTGCGTAATTATTATTCATGTGCCATGTACGTCATGAGAATGTCTGTGATTTTAGAATTATCTCAATTCTTGTAGAAATTAATGATTTTTCGGATGGTGGGTATAATTTGAGAATCTTAATGACCCAGTTAGCCGATAGGCCAAAATCCCAGATTCTCACCAACCAACCAGTTCACTATACAAATGCATATACCGCCATGCAATGAATGCGTGAATGGTCTTAGAATGATCATAAACATGTAAAGGTGTTCAGGATTTTTCGATTTGTGGAAATACCGGTGACCGCTGTATTGACCCTGACTGTCGATAGGCTACAGTCCACAGAACAAATAATTTTCATTAGAATTCCATTTGAATTTAAGATAACAGTACTTTGAAATGTTTGCGTTATTTGTCAGACGTATGGTACAATTACTAATTTGAATATCAAGACCACATACACTCGGTACGCTTGTGGCCCTTGCCTGAATGAACTTTGACAGCTCCTAGAACCGTATTTGGCTTACCTTTTGGGCCTTTATTGAATTACTTTCTATAACTGAATAACATTGAATACTTCACCAACTATGAAGACCAACTATGAAGTCCAATTGAACAAAGGATTTTTTGATGTTTTTGCAATTCAATTCATATTTTTCATTACGTCAGAGGTTAGATCATCACACTAGTGTACGCATTTTTAGTTGAGATGAATTACATATGAGCAAAGAAACGTTTTGGGCTCTGGAATATAGACATAATCGAAAGATAATTTCCAAATAATGTCATGGAGATTGCTAAGTGTAATGGTGATATTGTAGAATTTATTTCTTGAGATTTGTAATTGAAACTTATTGCTGTGGACCTGACGGGAGCGAACTGCTGTATCGTAACAAAGACGCGCACCCGCCAACAGTGTTTTAGTATAGAAATGAATTTCAAGTAAAGATGATGGGTTGACAGGAAATAAAAGAAATATTTGACACGTTTCCGGAGCGCATCCAAAGGTTAATCCTACATAATCGGATTTCAGTGTTTACGTTTTTCAAGCTTAAATGTGTGCGTCTAACTGCGTGCGCACAGGAAATAGGGTGAGGCTAGATCTTGTTCATATTTCCTCATTTTCACTGTAACGTGGAATTCGCACTGAACAACGAATAGAAGAAATATAGTATAAATTCTCTCTCTCTCTCTCTCTCTCTCTCTCTCTCTCTCTCTCTCTCTCTCTCTCTCTCTCTCTCTCTCTCTCTCTCTCTCGTATGATCAGGTACGCTATTTGTGGCTGCAAGCCAAAAGAAATTGATGAAGCTTTGCTTACTAGGTGCAATTTACTGGTTATTACTGAGAGTTTTTGAATCATTTCTGTTGGTTCCATAAATTCAAAATGGGAAGATGAATAGATTCTGGCGATGGATGTTTAAGCTCTTTTTTTTCTGGTATTTATGGCACCTTTCTCTGCTATCCTTATTATCTTAAATTCGTTTATGTTTGCCATGTCAGTTTGATAGTTTCTGTGCCTGCGCACTGAAGAAGAGAATGATCTTGCATGTTCAAGTTATAAGATTTTTCTTTATACATCTTTCTAGCTTCCGTGAAGGAATAGTCAATAGCTGTGTGTATCTGTATCGTACATTAGGTTTATGATATTCAGTTATACAACCAGGATGTAAAGTTTTGCATATTAATAGGAGGCTGTGTCTACCTGTTTGCCAGCTGGCTTTGTCGTATTTTTGTCGGTGATGTATTGAGTAATATTTCAAGAGATGTATTATGAAGACACAGTCGAGAGGGGTCGTTTAGAGAAGATTACACACGGTATTTTATGGATGGTAACAGGCTCTGACGTCATGACTGCAAGGCTTTACTTCAGTAAAGTTTTAACATTGTGTATAGGAACGCCTCACGACAAAATACATGTTGAATTACACACGATTGTACGAGCGCATTGTAACCTGATCCAGCTGGGGACGCGAGTGACTCCAAGGTGATACAGCAGTGGTGATTGGTGCTGGGGAACGACGCGTCGTGTAGAAAATGAGTTATTGGATGGTCTTTCGTGTTTCGTGTGGCACACATTTCATCGCAGTAGCCGAAGAGTAAAATGCTGTGAAGGGTTCATAGAAAAATATGTATTATGCCTGTCTAGTGTGGTGGCATCACCGAAATCCGTCAATCGAATGCCCTTGGGCGAATTACATTGGACCCGTGACGTCATATGAAATTCGCCTAAGATACGTGTTGGTTACTGTTAAGCCTTCACTTGAGTGAGTCATTAAATGTTTACATTATATCTGATTATTGCAAACATTTGTTATCTAATAACCATGAGCTAGATACCCATACACATGGATGAGATTTTTAAAGGGACATTATGTAGAGGGCGTAAAAATATTTATATCAATTTATGCACCTATTTTGTCTTAAGTATGACGACAATTTATGCATCTATTTTGCCTTAAGTATGACGACTTCTCATACACATATGACTTACACTAATGTGCAAATGGGTCAGCAAATTGACTGAGGTATTCCGAGGAAAAACAGGTGGGGAGTAAGATAAAAGAAAGGTCTTCAGGCACCAAGTGATTTACGTATAGGAAGTAAAAGGGAAAAAGGATTTTATGTCCTCAGCAGTGTGGCCGGGGCTTGCACCAAACCCTACTTGGTGTCTTACAAATGGATCCGATATCTTTAGTGTTGGGTTTCATGTTTGCAATCAGTCAGTCGACTTCAACCCTGAAATTGACTAGTGTTTTTGCCGTAGCAAGTTGTGCTAGATAGTATGTTTGGTTGCGTTTGCCTTATATAATAATTCCCCGTGCTCTTCGTAATGAGATCCAAAATTTCTTAAAATTCCGGATAAAAATTCAATCCAGTTATGATTTTTTTCTTTATTTTAGCTGTCTTAGGTTGATTGGCACCCACTACGTTATAGACGCGTCTGTAGTAATCGAACATGTGAAGGTGTTACAAATTGCTGTGTGACACAAATCATATGAAAGTTCATATTTTCCTTCGTTATCCTTTGCATTTATGTTATTAGTTCCTACAACAGAAAGGAGAACTTAGGAACATAGTGCTTATGTCTAGTGGAACGCAAGCATATGATATTCCCAGAATGTGTGTGTGGGTGTGTGTGTGTGTAGAAGGGGACGGTTCGGCCTGCAGCACTAAAGGTCCAGCTTAGGGAAAGTTCTGGTGGGAGGCGGGGTCGTCTAAGAAACTGGGAGACATGATGGGAGGGTCGTACCCAGAAAGGTGGGTGGTATAAGGACGAACGACAGTTGAGTACCACGCGCAGGCACTAAAGGAAGTATTTTAGGGATTGTCTGCCATGCTGGGAGAGTGAGATGAGGGTTCGTCTGCCTGGTTGGGGGAGTGAGATGAGAATATCGTCTGCACTACTGAGGGATTGAGGTGAGGGGTCGTCTGCTATGGTGGGAGAGTGCAGAGGTGTCTTCCATGCTAGGAGAGCGAGGTGAGGGTTCGTCTGCCACGCTGGGAGAGTGAGGTGAGTGGATTATCTGCCACGCTGAGAGAGAGAGAGAGAGAGAGAGAGAGAGAGAGAGAGAGAGAGAGAGAGAGAGAGAGAGAGAGAGAGTCATATAAAGGGGGTGTATCTCCATCCATAAGGGGCGTCTTAGGATTCCTGGCAGAGTGCGCTGAGGCCGTTACGAAACCTCCGCAGCGTTATTGGATTTGGGCTGCACGGCCGCCGTGTCCCCTAGAGGCTGAGATTAAATGCCCCGCCAGCCAGCTCGTGGGAGATTAAATACCCGGTACCTACGTCCTCCCTCCCCTCACCCCACCTGACGTAACCTGGGCGAGTGAAGTCCGGGTTCCCGGGAGCGTCATGATGAAACATCAGTTCGATGTCTTCGGTTGAATCGTCGATGGTGTAGAGAAGATTTTAAGGGTTCAGGTACTGAAAAGACGACGTTGGAGACACAGGATCGACTCCTTTCACAAGGTAGGCACGTGCTCAGTAATGGCCTGAGAGAGTGAGTGGGCGGGGGGAGTGATGAGTCAGTGGGAGAGGCGTGAGGGGTAGGGATGACACCCCCGGGCAGGGTGGTAAAGAGGAGTTGAGCCACAGTGAGCAGTGGGCGCAACGGATGGCCACTTGCCTGCCGGACGAGGTTTGAAAGACAGACTGTTTGGTTTGTATGTGTGTGTGTGTGTGTGTGTGTGTGTGTGTCGGTTGGGGGGGGGGTTCAAGTACGTAGTCGTGTTCCTGGCAGAGCCTTATGACCATCTGAACGTAGCTAATTTCGTAGGTTCGTGTGTCCTTACCCTCTCCGTGCGGGCCATGTGTACGCGGGTAGCCTGATCGTGGATAAGTTCATGAGAGTTTCTAGACGTGGTTGTTATCATCCTCTTGTCTTCCCGGAAGTCACACAGACACAGTAATGAAAAAGGAAGAGCTTTCCCTTTATCTTCTCATGTGTAACACGAGACAGTAAGCAGGATCCCAAGATCTTCCCCCACACCTTTTCCATTAGTAACAGAAGACAGTAGCAACACACTGTCCTTCCCATACCTTCCCAAAAGTACCATAAACACAGTAGCGCTGTATTATTTTCCCGTAAGTAGCAAATGAACATTAACAACTCTATTATCTTCCATAGGTAACACGAGTTCATAAGTAACAGAATATAGTATCGTACACCATACGTACCACAGGTATGTACAGAAGTAACGCAATGTCCTTTTATACGTAAATACAGTAACAGCAGAGTATCATCTCGTCAGTAACACAAGCACAGTAGCAACGCAATATCACCCCGTCAGTAACACAAGTACAGTAGCAACGCAATATCACCCTGTCAGTAACACAAGTACAGTAGCAACGCAATATCTTGCCTCCTCTATACCTGCGTGCAGCATTACAAAAGCAACACATTGAAACAGTGTGTTGCTCCTTTAGGTGGAGGAGGTCGCCAGTGAGACAACTCTAGTGTTTTGAGTGTATATCGTTCTGTATGGTATCGCCAGTATGACCCACCATTGTTAATGTGGTGGAACCTTATGACCCCCTGCTCTGTACAAGATGGGGTATAGTGGAGCTTTATGACCCGCTGTTCTATATGAGATAGGGCCTTATGACCCCCTGTTGTGTGTATGGTTGAGCCTTATAACCCACTGATAGAGCCTTATGACCCATTGTTGTGCATATGGTAGACCTTTGTGAACCACCCTTCTGTATGTGCTGGAGTCGTGTTGCCCTCTCATATGAGTATGACAGAGCCTTATGACCTTTTGTTATGTTTATGGTAAGACTTTATAACCCCATGTTTTGGGTATGGTAGAGCCTTGTTGCCCACTTTAGTGGATATGGTAGAGCCTTACGACTATCTGTTATGTAAAGCTGGAGCTTTATGACCCACTGTTGTGTGTATGGTAGAGTCTTATTCTTTGTTTACGACTGAGCCTTATGTTTGTATGGTGAAATTTTCATGTGTATGGTGAAGCAATATAATGCTCTTTTGTGCATCTCGTTATATAGCATTATACTCATTATAAGCCCCCCTACCCTTTTTTTCCATGGGCCTTAACTGTATATAAAGTACACTGAACCCCTCAGACGAGTTCTCTGAAGCTTCGTTTAAGAACGGTGATGACGGAACATGGAACACAATCAGCATTACGTAAACCCACATTACTCTGAGCTTTTGATATACTCTGAACTCTGGCAGTATTGTTATTGAACCTCATGAACCTTAAACACAATGCTGTGGACACCGAACACAGTATCGAGACCGTGAAAGGCAGTGTTGTGGACCCCGAACTCGTCCTTACGAACTCTCGAGCACGGTACGAAGAAAAAGAAAAAAAATCCTCAAGCTGAATTAGAATGAGCCTTCCCCCATAGTGTATGTACTGTTTGGGGTAATGGACGTGTTGAAGTGGACACAGGTGACGTGTGTGTGTGTGTGTGTGTGTGTGTGTGTGTGTGTAGAACACTAGGCCCTGGACGAGCAGGTTCAGGCTGGGTGCTTTTCCGCAGACAGGCGCCACACTCCCGTATTGATTACCAAGTCTCTCTCTCTCTCTCTCTCTCTCTCTCTCTCTCTCTCTCTCTCTCTCTCTCTCTCTCTCTCTCTCTCTCTCTCTCTCTCGACACACACACATACATACATACATACATACATACATACATACATACATACATACATACACACACATACATACATACATACATACATACATACATACATACATACACACCTACACACACACACACACACACACACACACACATCATCATCATCATCATCGTCCACAACTCATTCTACCTCATTCACTATCGCCAACACACCTCACCATCACCACCACACGTCCCTGTCCTCGCCACACCTACTCCCCCTAACAGCATGCGTCACCATCGCCACAGCCTCACTCTCCATATCCCATCACCATCACAAGTCACCATCATCACCAGCCCCGCTCTCCCTCCCTCATCACCAGCCCCGCCCTCCCTCACCAGCCCCGCTCTCACTACCACACGTCTGTTCATTGTTATTTGTTATTTCTTCATTATCTTTCTCTTCCTTGTGGTTATATTGTTTCTTCAATCATTTTGTTTCTAATCCTTCGTTCATTTTTTTATTTCTAAAGCACGTCTCATTAGACAATCCTTCCGTTTCTCGTTCGCTTTGATCATCTTGATTTTCGCTCATCAGTCTCGCTTCTCTTCGGTGCTTTAAATCTGCCGTCATTTGTTTTTTAAATGCGAAGTTACCATTTTTTTTTTAAACTGGAATATTAATCTTATTTACTTTCAGCTTGTCCTTTTTTTCGACCATGGAGTTCAGAGGGCTATGTAACTGTAACAGTTGCTATTAACTTTACCGGTTATTATTATCATCAAAGTGTAATTACATAGTTGTATTAGTCAAGGGGGGATGGGGGAGTTATACACCCGTGGGTCCCCATCCATTGAACATTCTATCATACAAACTCTTTCGGATTCCTGTATGCTGTCTGCATTGAAGCACACACCCTTATGCATTGTATTCCATTCCGTCCACCACTCTAATACCATGTAAATGATTCTTCACATCTTTCTGAACAAGTTACTTGCTGAAGTCCATGTTATGTCATGTGGTCGGTCTGTCTTATCCTGTGAAGAACTGTTGACTGTCCGCGTCGTCAGTCTGTCTCGCTACACCCCACCATAACCATCCACATTGTTCAGTTGATGCCTCCTGGTGTTACCAGGAAGGAACACACCCATCAGTGCCGTCAGATCCTCCGCCTGTCGTCAACACTCTTACCTCCCACTTAACGACGCCTGCACTCCTTGTATCTGATGAACACCGTCTCTTCCATTGCTAATTGCTCTCTCTCTCTCTCTCTCTCTCTCTCTCTCTCTCTCTCTCTCTCTCTCTCTCTCTCTCTCTCTCTCTCTCTCTCTCTCTCTCTCTCTCTCTCTGTATATTTATATTTTCCGTCTTTGGACATAGATGATTTACTATACGATTAATGATAATGTATTGATAAAATGATTATTATGATGATAACGATAATGATAATGATATAATGATAATAGTGATATTGATAATAATAAAGATTCGTCCTTTTCTTCTTCTTCTTCTTCTTCTTATTATTATTATTATTATTATTATTATTATTATTATTACTGAAGCACTTGCATGGTTCTGGGAAGGTCTTCGACGTTTCTGTGTTCTCTGTCCTCCAGGAGGTGACCTCTTCATAAACCACCAGGTCTTCTGTTATCTGGCTCTTCCCCTGAACTCCCTTGTTTCGCAGAGTAACGCTGGCAGTAACATAACCGGAGCAGTTGCGTAAATATTTACAACACTGGTTGTAAAATCTTAAAAGTTAGCCGTTTGATATGAGAATTATTAACACTCGGTGATAATGCCATGTACTACTGTATGTAGTGCCGGCACTAAATAGTTCGTTCATTCCAACACATTGAATGATATTTCTTAACACACACACACACACACACACACACACACACACACACACACACACACACGCACGACACAGTGTGTGTTTGTATGTTAAATTCTTTCCCTTGCTACGATCCCGCTGTCATGTTGCAGTTGTTTACTGTTACACTTTCACTCTTTCCTTCGTTTTCAAAAGGAATTTCGCTCTCTGTCCTCTTGTGTGTGTGTGTGTGTGTGTGTGTGTGTATATATATATATATATATATATATATATATATATATATATATATATATATATATATATATATATATATATATATGACCGCATTTTCATAGGTTTTTCCTCTTATTTTCTAGTTTCCCACCATTGTCCGATGTAATACTTTTGTCGATATAATACTTTTTTATTTGTTTTTGTGATTATAATACGTTGGTCGTATCGCTGGAAGTGTTACCATGTTTATCTGCTTTTATTTTGGAGTGTTTAAGTCTTTGTTTCAGTAATGGCAGGAGAGTGGTGGTGGTTCCGCTTCACCTCTTCATGTTTCGCCCTTCAGCACTTGTGGTATAAGTGCTTCGAATCCTGGCTCTCTCTCTCTCTCTCTCTCTCTCTCTCTCTCTCTCTCTCTCTCTCTCTCTCTCTCTCTCTCTCTCTCTCTCTCTCTCGGATGTTTCGTGCTTTTAGTCTCTTTCTTTCTTTCTCTGTATCGGTTCAAGTGACTGCTTCTTACCACTTTCTCAAACTTTCATAGATTTCTTTGCTGTCTTGTAAATAAAATTCTCCCTGCGTGTGTGTCAGAGCTGTATGTAGTTTTGGACTTTTGCATAAACATAGTACGTTTTGATATATATATATATATATATATATATATATATATATATATATATATATATATATATATATATATATTTTTTTTTTTTTTTTTTTTTTCTTTCATACTATTCGCCATTTCCCGCGTTAGCGAGGTAGCGTTAAGAACAGAGGACTGGACCTTTGAAGGAATATCTTCACCTGGCCCCCTTCTCTGTTCCTTCTTTTGGAAAATTAGAGAAAAAAAAAAAACGAGAGGGGAGGATTTCCAGCCCCCCGCTCCCTTCCCTCATAGTCGCCTTCTACGACACGCAGGGAATACGTGGGAAGTATATATATATATATATATATATATATATATATATATATATATATATATATATATATATATATATATGTATAATCTGTCCTGTGGCTTGGGGACGTTGTATCCGTAATTGTATTCACTGGGATGTCCGATTGTTTTTTGTTAATCCGTAACCAGTTTCAGCAGCTGTTGTTGAAGTCTAAATCTACAGGACATGAGTTTGCTGTTCCTTCTGTCTAAGCATTGATTATTCCCAAATCCTACAACCATTTTTTTTTTTTTTTAACTTTGTTCCGTTCGTTTTTCGTCAGATTGTTTTTGTCAGAATTATAGACAATTGGAAAAAAGGAACTCACTGAATAATAGTAATCTAGGTAGTGTACCTAGTGTAAACAGACTTGCTGTTTCTGGCCTCTAAAGATCACATGAGCAGCTTACTGTAAAGCTTAGTCCCAGACCAAGAAGCTGTAGGAAGAAGTAGAGACAAGCTTCTAGAACTGACGTAAAGCAAGAGCAAAATCTGGAACCCCTGAGCGAACGAATCATAACAGATCCGCATCGTCACTGTAAAGGAAAGAAAAAAAAAACATTAACCAGAACGGGTACGTCTCTGAGGTGTGATGATCCGGCCTCAGAGATTAAAGGCCTGGAGGCATTCTTATTCCAGGATCGTACCGTCGCGTATTAGGATCGTTTCCGTCTAGTTTTAAAAGGTCTCTTCGCCGAGTCCTTCCAAGTTGCCCTGGCAAGCACTACCAGGGTTGTGGTGGGGTCCTGGTGGTGGTAGAACGGGAGGGCTATGTGCCCCAACTCCCTTGGGATTGGAGGTGCCGCCGGGCTGGGGATGCGGGTGTTTCGATGACCGTTACTGAGGCCGGCTAGTTCCTCGGGCTATCCTGCGCAGGGTACATGACGCATACACATCAGTGTGGCTGGCTGCTTGCACCTTCAGACGTACGCAAACATATAGTTTAGGAGAACACTGCTATACTTACACTTACTGCACGATGCTTACTTAAAAAAATCACAAAACATTTGCTTGATTTATTATGATGTTCATATCAACAAATTTATAGATGAGCGTAGACCAGCTCTATTTCTCTTGGAAATATGTTTATGATAGACCATATCCTACCTAGAGGTCAGAACTGCATGTGTTGTGTAACATACATGGAGAATACCGGTTTAAAATGGATACCTAACGTGGTTGACATGTGCTGTGAGGGGGTTGCTCGCCGATAGCCGATAACGTACAGGGTAGACTAGAAGAGGTGAGGTTTTGAACACGTTGGAAAGGGGGATTGACGTGAACCCAAAAGCCCGGGTTTCCTGATATAGAAATTGTGCTAGACCGAGTATCTGCAGGTGGGGTCCACGGTAGAGTGGTGGAGGGTGGTTCGTGTGTCTACAAAGAGGAAGTTTTACATTCGTAGGGCCCCGTGTGTGTGTGTGTGTGTGTGTGTGTGTGTGTGTGTGTGTGTAGGGAATTGACGTTATTCACATGAGTCTCTCGAGATGTTATGAGATCACAAGGTCACATTAAATGTAGATCAGTGGGCTCGAGGGTTCATTGTTGCCTAGTTCAGCGATCCCTCGGGGTGCAGTCAGGTGACGACGACGCAGCCCTGGGCATACATTTTGCCGGTTTGTTGATGCAGACAACAGCTGACGCTGAACGTTGTAGATCAGCCGGTTTGTGTGTTGTGGTTCGCTTGATACAAGCTTATGAATCGCTTTGATGAAGCCCGTAGTTCCAGCGCATCACTTGTTCATAGGAAGCCATAGCTGCATGGGCACGGCACCCGCGTCGCGACCTTTAGAGAATGACATACCACACGACCTTAGAGCACGACGGTACGACCCCTGAGCACGATGGTGCGACCCCACGAACACAACGGAACGATCATGAGGCAACAAACTGGCCTGGTTACTATAACCAAGGGTGGTAACGCCGTACTCAAGCGTCGTACCGTCTTGCTCAAGGACCGTGCCGTGGTGCAGCTCAGGTAACTGAACACCGAGTGAATGTAATCTCGTGGATCCCGAAAAACGAAAGAAAAAAAAATCATGTACGACGTGTAACTGTACGCGTCGCACGCGTCGCCCGCCCGGAGTAGCTAGTGGGTCCTAATTGTAACACGATGCCTTGAGCGAAGCCACATGTGTGGCGTGAGAACATCGCTACAGGATTGACAAACAGCGTATGGCAGCGTCATCAAGCCATATATCGCAGAACAGTGAAATCATTTTGCCTTGCGCTAAGAACATCGTTAGGAAAAGACGTTTAATCTCGGTGAAAATTCCTGAAAGTTATGCAAATTGCACTGGTTTGGAGCAGTACCAGTCTGGTCACCTCATTCAAGGGGACTCATTGATCTGCTGGAGGAGGTCAGAGGAGTGCAGTAAGTATTGTATCATAATTAAGGGATCTGAGCTACTGGGAAACGGTTTGGAGCCATTGATTGTGTGCTGGTAAACCATACTAGTTATGCAAACAAAGCAGCTCCAAAATATACCCACATTGCTGTCTCACAAATGATTCTTTCTTTAAGTTGTATATGAAATCTTCAGTCTTCGGTCAGGTGGCTGTGCTTCCTTCGACATGTTTATTTTCCTTTGATTAACGATTTGCAGCCGTTTGAGGTCTGCATTTCGTTTCTGCCCCTTGTATAGAGAGCGTCGCTCTCGGTAGTCCGATCAGAACCTTTTCCTTTACTTCGAACTGGTGTAGGTTTTGAGCGCTTCTGTGGCCACGCTTTCCAGGTATTTTTCGAGCAGCGTTGTCCCTCAGTTATAATTCTTATCGAAGCTGAGAGGTATTGTTTAGATATTTTGTCCTGCAGATGGTTCAGTGTTTATTTGTTGCCACTTGATGCATGTGCAGTTGAAACTGAATGTTTTTGATTTACTTCCTTTGCTGATATAGTGGTATATGTTGTTCTGTGGGTGGTTTGGTGTCTGTGTTTTGTCTTCCCATGCTGCCCTGCTCAGGTTAGTATAGGTCCTTAAATTCCGTACATCCAGCCGTCACTTGTGATAGGGTGCGAAAAAAAGGAAAAAAAAAAAAAACCGTTTTGAGACGCGTGATGTTAATGTGCAACTGGTCTGTAATTACTTTGTAAAGAAGGTATGTTGGAAGTTTCAAAACTCTCCCGGGGGGGTGATACGAACGTCGGAACTCCTCCTTCCAAAGACTTGTGAACGCCCTTAGGCTGTGTGATTTTTGCATTGTTTTACCAGGTTGGAACTCCGGGAGTGAGGCCCCTGGAGCAGAGGGCAAAGGAGAGCTTCCTCCGGATCCTGTCTCGAAGTGGGATGGAAGGAAATAGATTTCTGTGTCCTTTGCTAGGAATGTATAGTGTTTACGAAGGATTCTATGGGGTCGACAAGTTTTCTGTTGTGTCGACAAGTCTTTCATGGGGTCAACAAAGCATTCTGTGTAGTCAAAAGTTGCTTTCTGGTGTTTCGAATTATTTTGTGGTGTCGACAAATACTCTACGGGGCCAAGTATTCTGTAGGGTCGAGAGGTGTTCTGTGGTGTTTGAAGTTATTCTAAGGTGTCGACAAGCATTGTATGGGGTCATCAATTTGGAGGAAGTTTGTAGGCTCAACAAAAGCTCTCTATCTCTCTCTCTCTCTCTCTCTCTCTCTCTCTCTCTCTCTCTCTCTCTCTCTCTCTCTCTCTCTCTCTCTCTCTCTCTCTCTCTCTCTCTCTCTCTCTTGTTAAGTTCACTGGACAGTCAGCTGTCTGCAAAGTGACGCGCTAGTAATTTAGAGGAAAAATGACCTTATTTATTTGTTGATTATGTATATGTTTCCAGCTGATATATCATACCGTGCATATTATTGTTGCGCTTATTTACAAATCACGGGAGGCGCCGTTTTCTGCAGATAAGAAAAAAAAAAAAAGTGGTAGGCAAAATTTCTGTTTATATTGGGGAAGTTCTGTTTGTGTACTGTTGGTTCTTCCCCTAACCCGTCCACCGGAATTATTCCAGTGGAATGCGAGGAATAGCGGGGCACGTGGTATAATTCTGGTGAATTATATAACTGTGTAAACGGTAACATCCGGGGCGTGGGAGGATGCCATATGGCGTGAGAAATATAAGTGGTGAACAGCGTTCGGGAAATATCAAGGCAGATGTGGACGGGATCTTCTGTCTGCAGTCGAGCTGTTGAGGTGTGTGTGTGTGTGGGGGGGGGGGGGGGTGCTTACCTCCAGCTCAGCCCCTCCCCCACCTTCCCACAACTAAAGGTGATGTGAGGTAGCCTTTTTCTACCCCCCCCCCCCCAACGTGCAGGCTAAGATGACCGCTTATATTCAACATAAGAAGATGTTGTGTGTGTGTATGTGTGTGTGTGTGTGTGTGTGTGTGTGTGTGTGTGTGTATGTGTGTGTGTGTGTGTGTGTGTGTGTGTGTGTGTGTGTGTGTGTGTGTGTATCAGCCGTGGAACCAACGGTTGATAGGAACAGCCCGCGTTGCTACCGTTATGTCTGCTACCGTCAGCTGAGGTTCATATATGCTACCATGGAAAGCCTGGAGACGGAGGGCTTGATGCACCCAAACATCGGGGGAAACCCGTGCCTTCCCTGGCCGGCAGCTTCTGGTATACGTCAGCCTATGCGGTGTGGATATCCTCACGATGGTTCAGTGATGACGTTGTAGCCATGTTACTGATCCTAACCACCAGCGATATTGGTTGGGTTACGTATGGTTAATATCGCCACTTATGTCCCTAGCTGTTTGGCTGTGGTAGTTACTGTGTGACTGCTTTATGGTATTATTGTATTTATGGTTATGTACGTCAGTTAGATCAACATGTGATATTATACTCCCTCGCTTGTAAAGAGGCAGTTATATATATATATATATATATATATATATATATATATATATATATATATATATATATATATATATATATATATATATATATATATATATATATAACGAGCTGAGATGCAGGAATTAAAAGGTTGGGTTGTTTCATAAGACAGACGTGCAGCTCCTGGGTAGGTGTGGCCATTTAGGGCTATTAAACCCAAGGAACCTCCTCCCTCCCCAAGCATCGCCGACGTAATGTTCATTAATGTAATGGATGCTGGTGGTGGTGTGGCTGTTTAGGTGTTCACCTGGGAGGAGGAAAGTGAGGAATCTTTCCATTCCTGACGGTTGGAGAAGAAAGCCAAGAAAGACGACAACCGTTGGGAGGGGGGTCTTAGGCTGAAAGTTTGGCACGAAGAGCCAAATGCAGAAACTTTCTCAAACGCTCCCGTATGGTATATTGATCAGCAAGAAGTTATGAGAGAGAGAGAGAGAGAGAGAGAGAGAGAGAGAGAGAGAGAGAGAGAGAGAGAGAGAGAGAGAGAGTTGGTTCTACATCGTCGAGTGGACGCCGTATTGTGTTTCTGGAACAGTTTGTCCACGTTCTAACGAGCAGTTAACACTTGTTTGCGGTGCGGCTCGTCGGCTGAAGCTAGTTTGATGCTTTGATGGTTTACTCGAGTAGTCTGAGAATGGCAGAAGCCTTCTACCAGAACCTGCAGCTCAATGAAGCATGCAATTTTCCACCACTGTATGACAGAGAAACTCCTTTTATTTAGAAAGCTCTTATGAGATGCAAATTATGTGGAGAGAAATATTTTAAGGCAAAGCGGACCTCGGGTAGTTGACCCACAGTAAGAATTGTTGGGTGGAAGTTGGAATGGAAATATTTGCCCAAGTCAGCGACTTCACTGCAGACCTGGAGCTAAGAGCAGTTGCCCGTTATTTTTGTTTTGTTTTTTGTTTTTGCTTTTAAGTTGTAGAAACAGCGAGGAAGTTGGGACGATTAAATGACATTTTGGCAAGTTTAAGAAATTATGCTTGAAGAAATCTAAATTTCACAGCAGAGGTATGGTGTCTTGATGTGTGTGTGTGTGTGTGTGTGTGTGCAAAACATTTATGTTTACACATATTCTTGTCCTAGGATCCCCATTTTTTTTTCATGTGCTCTCGCAGCGCTTAGGAAGCCCGCCACGTCCACTGTCCGGAACCATTGGTCAGAAAGGGTGAAGTTTGTGTGTGTGTGTCTTTGTGAAGTTACATGTTGGGCGTGAAGATGCTTCCAATATGACAGATAGATGTTTGTGTTGCTGGAGGCGTGGGTGGTGACCAGGACACCAACAGAAAAGGGTAACTCTCTCTCTCTCTCTCTCTCTCTCTCTCTCTCTCTCTCTCTCTCTCTCTCTCTCTCTATATATATATATATATATATATATATATATATATATATATATATAGTGTCTGTATATAATTTACGTAGACCCAGTAAACCTGTGAGAAAGTGTCAGAAAGTAGTTGCTGGAGGAATTAGCATCAAGTAAGAAATGAACAGTTCCAACACGTACGCCAAATTATTTGGGGTAATGATGGGTACGTGTGGCAGGCGAGATGAGTAGATTATAGGGAGAAGGAGATGAGTATAACAGCTGGGAGATCCGACATTAGGGCTGAATGTTGCCAGGCAGGCAGGGTGGGATTGCATTGTGTTGACGGAAGAACGGGGATTGGAGGTCCCGGGCGCCGACGTGAGAGGCATTGTTGCAGTGGACCATTCGGGGAGAGGAAGTGGAATATGAAAGAGACGCTCCAAGTTGTTTTGTAACTTTTTTGAAAGCTCCGTAGAATTAGGTGTTTGAGGCAAAATTACATGTTTGAGGCAGAATTAGATGTTTGAGGCAAAATTAGATGTTTGAGGCAAAATTACATGTTTGAGGCAGAATTAGATGTTTGAGGCAAAATTAGATGTTTGAAGCAGAATTAGATGCTTGAGGCAAAATTAGATGTTTGAGGCAGAATTAGATGTTTGAGGTAGAATTAGATGTTTGAGGCAGAATTAGATGTTTGAAGCAGAATTAGATGTTTGAGGCAGAATTAGATGTTTGAGGCAGAATTAGATGTTTGAGGCAGAATTCGATGTTTAAAGCAGACTTAGATGTTGTGGAAGAATTAGCTAAATGTTTGCGGCAGAATTAAATGTTTAAGGCAGAATCATATGTTTGTGGATATGATAGTCCTAAGGAACAGTTTCCTGAGAAATTCTGAGACGAGTATGGGATTTCTGTTTGGCGATGGCGTCATCAGTACGACGGCGCGACCCCGGAGGACGACTCTACGACCCTTGATGACGACGGTACGACTCTTGGAGCACCACGGTACGACCCTTTATTTCTCGAAGGATACGACGCTCTTGAACACAACGGTACAGCCCTTTTGAGTACGATGGTACAGCTGGAAGTGTACCATATCCTGCTGAATATAAGAAACTGGAAAGAATCTTGGTCGCGGCGGCCGGTCCACGGTACACCCAGCTGTTCATCCTCCCCTATGGACTGGTTGGTCGATAAAATGGTTACCTAGCATAGGTAAGGGTGTATATATATATATATATATATATATATATATATATATATATATATATATATATATATATATATATATATATATAGCTTTAATGAGATGGCATTGGTTAGAGCTTCCAGTTGCCCGTTTCGTCTCAGCTAACGTTAAGAAATATGTGGCTTGTAGGTCTGTGTGATAGAAGCCAATGTTGGAAAATGTAGCCTGTGAAAGAATTTTTTTTTTTTTCAAAGTTCGTACTTGAAGTTATATAAGTCTCTGTCAAAGTACTATAGTGTAATACAGTACACTAGATACCAGTATTGTAAATAGTGTTCATATGGATGGAAAGTCCTGTGTACTTTATCGCTTACAGTACTGGCTTCTGTGAACGTGTCAGAAACATCCCTCAGAAGGATGGCCAGGTGTTTCGTGTGTCCCAGCCTGTTTGTGAATAATACATGAGACATGAATAATTGAGTTGGTCCTTAAATAAATGAAGAGAAAGTTAACTTGTTGCTGTTTAAAAAAATCTCCTGAATGATTATATTTATATATGATGGTGTATTATTCGTCAAAGGACGAAAAGGAGTCCAGTTTCGTCGGTGACCATCTTTCTCCATAAGAGAAGTCCATCATATGTCCAGCTCCTGCGTGGAGAGCAGCTGGGAAGCTGCAGGTACCCCCCCACCCCCTCCCCGCCCCTTAAAAAGGGGGGTTGTCTGATTTCTGTATACAAAGGACGATGCAGAGAGAGAGAGAGAGAGAGAGAGAGAGAGAGAGAGAGAGAGAGAGAGAGAGAGAGAGAGAGAGAGAGAGACTGTAGCAAGAGAAAGGTATGCTTCCCGGTGGTGAGTCATAAGAGGTGATGCAATAACAGTTGGGTAGTGTGAGGGCCGACCTTGTGGCCTGGGTGAGGCGCACTTATGTAATGAGATGATCCGTCTTACACGTGTTGGTGTTGTGAGTAGGACTCCCTTGTGGCCTGCCATTATGTTGGCGCTTGGTGCCATTATGTTGTGTGCCGGGGGGTGCGTTATGCCGGCGCTCGGTGCCATTATGTTGGTATTTGGTACCAATGTATTGGTTTTGGGAGCCATTATGTTGGTTTTGGGTGCCATTAGAATTATGTTCGGTGCCATTCTAATGGTGCTGGTGTTAATGTAATGGTACTGGTGGCATTATGATGGTCCTGATGACCATATGTTGGTACTTAAGGACGCGTGATGATGCCACTCATGTTGGTGCTATGCTGGTGCCATTACATTGGTGGTGAAGGACGTGCTGGTGCTATTATGTTGCTGTGGAAGTAAATGGGGGTGCGTCATGCACACTGTAGATGTGCACGTGTCATTTTGGCAGTGGTAAATAGATTTAGTTGTGGCCACGCGTCCATGTGGGACGGAGCCAGTGGGTCGGTAAACATTGCCCCTCTTGAAACTTTCACAGTGGAAATGTTTACGTTATCTGGTCAGATGATGGTAAAATATTATTTTGCCCCCCCCCCCCCCCCGATGAATATTCATACATTGTTTATTATTTTTATTATTATTTGCCCCGTGCCACCACCACTACCATCGTAACCACTACACCCACCCCGTAGTTTCCCCCTCGAGTCTTGCATTATTCAGTGGGACTGATACTGTGATCATGACCACTGACACTGATTGCTGTGTTTGGCTCCGTGTCAAGATAGCGTGCTGGACCAGACAGCACGCCTGCCACGGTGTCAGTAGCCCCTGTGGACCCGACAGCCAGGTCTGCCACGGTGTCAGTAGCCCCCTCTGGACCCGACAGCCAGGTCTGCCACGGTGTCAGTAGCCCCCTCTGGAGGACCCGACAGCCAGGTCTGCCACCGTCCTGCAACACACAGTTCGTCTGGCACTGTGTCATTGCCCCGCATGGACCAGCCTGGCACCACGTGTCTGGCCGTGGTGGCAGACATCACGTCTGGCCCCCTCAACACTCAGCCTTTCTGGTGAATCCTTCGTCTCTAGAATCTTAATATGACTCACTCATGGATCCCTCATCAGGGATGGAAGACATGTTTTTTTTCTTATATAACATTGTGTCCCAAGGTTCATTACCTCTCTTCGCCGCAACCATTCTCGGGTTCCTTGTAAGATAAGATGAAGTCCTTACACGAAATATCATTGTCGCTTTTACCTCTCGCTGGGATGAGTCCCGTGTTTGCGTATGTTGATGATGGCATTGCTGGTGAGCGTGAACAGATTTTGATGAAGTGGCCGTCACATGGACAGCTGGATTTTTTTTCTTGATGACGTGGGTTGACGTCACGGGTCAGCTAGTCGGGCTGGGTGACGCGTGTCGACGTCACGGCCGTGTTCACCGATGACGCCGTGGTTCATTGACCGGAGTCTCTCTAGCTGGCTGGCTGGCTGGCTGTTCCATTATCTCATCCACCGACTCCACATTTTACTAGTTCTTTATTTGTCTCGTGGATTTGTAAAAAGAATACATCGTACTTTTCGCTTGCCAGAGCCACAGCGACATTTTGGCTGTAGATTTCGAGGCAAAGTCTTAGCGAAAGGCTTTAAATGATTTTGTGTGTCACGTGTGTTTAAGTGAGTCTTGCGGCGGTGTTTGGTTTGATCTTAGGAGATGAGCAGCTGTGATTTTCTGTGCCCGCTGTGAGAGTAATCTGGAAGAGAGGAAAGCCAGTCAGCGGATTTTGGAGAGACTGGCCAAAAAATCGCGAAGCTTGACTGTGTCAGGAAGGAAATAGACGTCACAACCGAACATCCCAGAGATGCTTGTCGCCGCACAATGTGTGTCTGAGTGTGTGTGTGAGAGAGAGAGAGAGAGAGAGAGAGAGAGAGAGAGAGAGAGAGAGAGAGAGAGGAGCGACGTTGCTGTCTAAACTAGTTGTACACAGATCCCCTGGGATGGCAGCGTGAACGACCCCGCACTTCGGAAATGGGCGCACAGTAGCACGTAGACTCCTCCCGGAGTCTAGGTTGCGTGAGGCCTGGCGGAGCCTGGGGGCTGCACGTTCGTGTGTTTTTGTGTGAGTGCGGCCTACCAAGGTCCAGGACTGTAAATTCGTATTAAACGTAACAAGAGACTGGGCGTGTTTAAAGGAGGCTATATACATATATATATTTCGTCTGTTCTTAACGCTACCTCGCGAGGGTGGGAAAGTCACAGATATGAAAAGCACGAGAAAAGAAAAAATAGAATGTTTCTCCTCCTTCCTTCCTTCCGGCCTGGGTGGCCACTTACCGTGGCAGCTGGTGTGTGTGTGTGTGTGTGTGTGGGGAGGTAGCAGGGAGGGGGGGCGGAAGGCTCCGTCAACAGCAGTCGTGGGCGCCTCTCACGCCCTGTAAGCCACACCCATACCAGCCCCACGTGTGACAACTCCCTAGATACATACACCCACCTCGTCTGCCTCCCTGCCACACCTCACTACGTCTCTCATTTACCCGCCACCGCCGATTTTGCTGCCTTGCCCCGCAGCGACATGTGGACGTACCCCTTCGTGTTACCTCCATCTTTACTGTGTCACGACTGGGTCGTTGCCCCCTCTTCTTTCTCATCGTTCTCTCTTTTACCACTTTGCTGACTGAGTTTGCATCGCGCTGTTGACCGGATCATTGTTACTGTTTCTTCCTGACATCCCCCTTTTTTTTTTCTTTCTTTTTTTTTGTTCGTGGTGACGAATAGGTGCGTTGTTCTGCGTGTGACTTACGTGCTCTGGTGTCACCCGAGGATCACCATCTTCCCCAGGGATACAGGCCGCCACACCCGGCCCTTACCATCCCCTCACCTCCCCTCACCTCCAGCGCCAACAGATCAATACTCCACAATCGACGACTTTAAGTACCATTGAATGTTTTCCCTCGGTGGGTTAGGGCGGCGGAGGGAGCCAGGCAGTCGATAGGAGATAAGGTCAAGTGCTTGATGAACCTGCAAGTGGTGGTGTTCGACCATACCTTATGTATTAGAACGTACGGCCCCACGTCGGATGTCCTACCGTCTTGCAACTTTGGCACGAAAATAAGGGAACGGTTTTTATAATGTATACTAGGAACCAGGGCTTTCCCTGTGTCAATTATGGTACATTATTCTCTCAGCGTCTCAGAGAATAGAGTTTCTGTTATTTCATTCGTTCCAAGTAGTGTCAATTTTTGGTGGTGCGCATTGCGACATTTTTTTTTCTCTAACGTGCCACAGGATTTTAGTGTGGATAGTATAAATGCTGTTAAGGGTGTCATCATCAGTCTTGTCTCTCTGATCTTGAGAGCTCGCAGAATCCAGCCTACTGTCTTTGAAGAAGCGATGTTTGCTCAGTTGTACATAATCGCGAACCTGAAGTTAGTATGTCTCTCAGCCTGCTATAAGAGAAATAGTAGAGCTATACAGTTTGATTTTCCTTGGCAAAAGAGCCTTATATCGTAAAAGCGTAGGATTTTGTGTGTGTGTGTGTGTGTGTGTGTTTGGGGGGGGCCTGTGACTAGCCCATTTTCTGTTTCGCATTTCATCAAAATACGAACGATATTTGATCTCTCTTTCATTGGCACCGATTCTTCCTCCAGAGGTATTTTTTGAATTTCTTGAATGATCTGTCTGTAGTTTACCTACTCACTTTTTAATTGTTTCGGGCGACATACAGTGATGGCTATGAACTTGGTGTGAAGGTAGACTCTTCCGAAGCTAATTTATGCCACTCGGTGCATCATAACTTAATCGGTGAATTGAGTGGTTTTAGCATGATGTGAAGAACCAGATTTATGCCTCATAAGTTCACTTGTCCAGTGTGATAGAATAGTGAATTTCGGTAGCTCAAATAAATTTCTGTATATAGGAAATATTCACAAAGAGTGTGTATGTGTGTGTGTGTGTGTATGGAGAAATGTTTCGTTATGCTTCCTTGAGATCTCCGCCTAGTAGGTAGACATATTATATATGTCAGTGGCATCTCCAAGAAGAACCTTACATTTTATTCATATTGATCATTACCGTGCAGGCTTAAGGAACCCTGAAGTCGTGTGCGTGTGTGAACGACTGTTGCGTATATCCCCGTATAGTGATCATGTTTTGTGTGATCACTCTGTTGTACTAAAGGATCTGAGTACCTCTGTGTGTGCTGAGTGGCCTGCGCAACACCCGAGCTGCCGTAGGGGAGGGAGGCGGGCGCGACCATCTCCGCCTCGGTTGTTTACCTACCTTTCACCCTCCCTGTTTGCTTTGGGTTCGTGTCTTCTTAATTGCCTCTTGTGCATCACTGACCCATACACCACAATCCAGTCCTCAGCACCACCACCACACGGGGTCCCGGCATCACGTGCGTCTACACCACCACGCCACACCGGGTCCTGCTACCGTTCGAGGCTGCTTTACTGTGTAACACCTAGGCGCACTTTCACCCCATAAGCCACCAGCACCTCCTGCTGGCCTGGCCTTAACGCCTCGCGACGGTAGGGTAACTATTTGGGACGAGTCATATTTCCCACTCTCGCTACTGTATCAGGAAAACCGAGGATTTCGGTAGTACTTTATTGTTGATTTTTTTTTTGGCTGCAGTAAGAATATTGCTGTTTGTTTTATGTTGTTTAATGCCGTGTGTGCGGGTTTGGAAATGGTGAAAAATGAGGTGGACAATGAAAGTGAATCCCTTGAGCAGGATTGTGCATCTCTTTAGCTCGACAATGCAACCCTTGGGTATGATGGCGTGACCTCTGGTCTTACCCAGGATGCTAAGGACGAAGGCTCGGCTCTCATCACCGAAAAGGTTCATACCGTCGGGCTCAAGGGGTCAGATCTCTCTGGATTCCTCCGCCCCTCCCCACGCTGCACAGCGTTAGCCTGAATTTCACCCGTCACACACAAACGCATGAGATGTTAATGAAGAAATAGTTTACAGTCTTATGATACGTAATATTCCATTCATGTAAAATGATTTCTACTACTACGGCGCGAGGTTAAAGAGTCAACACGAACGATCTTTTTAATGCAGTCCATATCGCTAGAGATCTGTTGACGAGACAAATACCACATTTATTTTGTGGGTGACGTAGTGTCGTGGACGTTGTCCAATAAAGGATGATCTTCATTAAGGTTTTGATTGCTCACATATATCTTCATATAAGCGTTTCAGTGATAGTTTGACTGGAAGGAACAGAACAGGTGGTTTAGTGAGAGGAGGCAAACTGGAGGTGAAGACCCCGCCATGTTTGTTTACATTGCGGGTTGGGTGACTGGGTCGCCGGCTGGACTGCTTGGGGCGTCCTCCTGCAACCACAGATGCCCTTGGTACCCTTGAGCACGACCTTTGGGTATGATGGTCAAGACCCTCTTACCCAGGGGTCGTACCGTTGTGTTCAAGGGTCGCATCGTCGTGTCTAAGGGGATGTAAAGTAGTACCTGCAGCGTGAAACTCAGGAGGAACTAGAAACTTACTTTAGGGTACGCTAGTGAGGAAGCCTTTGAAGGTTACTGAGGAGTCCTTTCTCAGTTCTTGGAAGAATGTTTGCTTATGCTGTGTGTAAATGTTGGTTAGGTTTGTTTTTCTTGGCTGGGAAGAGATGCCAAATGTTGCAGTGTTACGTTGTACATCCTAGTGTGGTCTTATTTTTTACAAGCAGTGTTCATTTTATTTTTTGTGTGTGTCTTGGGTGTGAGGTGTCATTGTTGAGTTAGACGTTTAAGTTGATTTCAGAATATTTATTGTGAAAGTTTGTGACTTATGTATGGTGTGATGAGCTTTGTTATATACATGTGTTGTGGTGTGAGCTGTTTGAGCTTGTGGGCCCGTGAGTTGTAGTACATGATGCGTGTGTGTTTTACATGATACATATACGTGTGTTGCACGATACTTTTTCGTGTTTTGCGCGTTACGTATGTGTGATTATTATATGTGATTGCTATCTCTGTGCTTCGGGGAGAGAGTTTTACACTCATGTTGCTTCGTCTATTTCATGTGTGGTGGGGTGGCGACGAGAATGGATGAAGGCAGCAAGTATGAATATGTACATGTGTATATATGTATATGTGTGTGTATGTATATGTATGTATACGTTGAAATGTATATGTATGTATATATGTGTTTATGTACATACATGTGTACGTGGATGGATTGGGCCATTCCTCGTCTGTTTCCTTGCCCTGCCTCGCTGACGCGGGAGACAGCGATTAAATATATATATATATATATATATATATATATATATATATATATATATATATATATATATATATATATATATATATATATATATATATATATATAAGTACCATCTCTTTTACTCCCATGTATGTATGCACACACTTGGACACCCTAACCTTTGCCAGGTACCTGTTTTAACGCCCACCTTCTACGGAAGGATGCGCAGCTGGGTGGACTGTGGACCGGCTGCCGCGACCAGGATTCGAACCTGTTTTGTAAACGTGTTGCATGCTGTGTAGGCGTGGTCTTAAAGGTGTTTTTACTTCTTTTTTTTCGTAACCATTGTTGTCCGTCACCCTGGATAATTTAAATAAGAATTCATTGTGTTTAGTGCTATTAATTTAAACGAGTTAATTCATGTATGAAAGTGAAATTGCTATCTGTTTATGACCAGAGATATTGAAACTGTTACTTACTATTGCATTAAGTTTACATATGTACGTTAGTTATTTTGAATCAATGACATTGAAAATGACAGAAGGAACACTCCATTGTTCTAGGTACCTTCTTGTTTCCGTAATGCGTTATGTGTTTGACGAGAATGTACTCTCAGTGATACAGCCTCTCCAAAGTTTACATTTAAATCGCGTTGTAATGACATACAGGCGGAGTCCGGTAACACACACACCATATATATATATATATATATATATATATATATATATATATATATATATATATATATATATATATACAAAGGCCGTTAAACATAGTTTGGGTGTGGCAAATGAACTGACCGTAACACATCGTACCTAGGTAGCACACCTTTAATAGGTATCCACCCGTCCATCGCTGCTGTACACACGGACCAATACTATCAGAGGGCCTGGGATGATAGGGATATCTCGACTCCCAGGGGAGGGAGGAAGAGAGGGAGGGAGGGAATCATGGAGGGGGGGTAGAGCAGCAGTGAGTGAGAGAGGCTGGTTCTCCAGTGGCCGGATCCCGATGTTTCCGGTGACGTCACTACAATAGACCCTCCAACCGCCCCACCCCTCCCCCCGCGCCGGTTGGCCAGCCAGCCAGCCCCTCCGCCCGGGTTTGTGACGTCATCATCACACGTCATGGCTTCACGGGGGTGAGGTCATCAGTGCGTCATGGCTGCCGGACTCTTCGTCTTTCTGCTGCTGCTGCTGTCGATGCTTCATATTGATGTTAGCGCCGACGGACGGACGGGAGGAGGACGTGTGGTCGTCGTGCCGCAGGTCGTGTTTTTACTGGAAGGTATGGTCGTCGTGCCGCAGGTCGTGAGAGATGGGAAGGGAGGTGTGCGGCAGGACCCATTTACCGGAAGGGGTGTGGTCATGACGTTCGTAGGTCGTACGGGTGGTGGTGGGGTCTTGTGGTAGGGACCCAGTAATCGGAGGGCGTAGTCGTTGTTAGAGGGTGGTGTCGTCAGGCAGTTGTCGTGCCGCAGGCGGTTTAGGAGGCAGCCCTCTCGCCGCAGGGCGTGGCGGAGGCGTGTGTCAGGCAGTGGTCGTGCTGCGGGTCGTGGTGGGTAGAGGCGTGTGGGAGGGAGTCGTCCTGTCGCAGGTCGTGGTGGGGGGAGGGGGTCATGTGGCAGACAGGTCAAGGGAATGCGGACGAGAGGAGGGCGGAGTGTGTGTTGGTGTGGGTGTGTCTCTGTTCTTGGGTCAAAGCATGAAGAAAAAAAAAAAAGACTGTATAGAATGAAAAGCTTACGCAAAGACTGGGAACATTATGATAAGATCTTAAAATCGATGAAAGATAACAAAAGGATATGAAAAGACTGCTCTTGCTATTCACATAGATCTCACGAGCCTTTGACAAGTGGAGCCCTGGAGGTAAAACATTTGAGATTCTGAATAATGGGAATTGGAAGCAGAACAGGATGCCTTACACGTAGTTTGGGGTCATTCAGAACCAAAGAGTCATACGTTACTGTACGGAATAAACTACCTCCATTTTGACTACCTCTCCTCCAGGATAATGTGCTGATTCCCCTCGTGTTTATTCATCAGATATATTCATGATATTGATACCAGTACACACTGGAACTACGTATTATAATTCCCAGAAGACTTGAGGGCCTCTTTGGTGGCAATCTTGCCGATCAAGAACCTTGAAAAAATACTCAGAAATATCACTCGGGTCGTGGTACAGGCTACAGCACCATAAGGAAAAGAAAGAAAAATATCAACTCGGCTACGAATAATTCAAGTCACGTTGAGTACAAGACAGAAACGCGAGTTATGGTAGGAGAGAGAGAGAGAGAGGGAGGGTGAGGTGCGTCGGGATCAAGACGTGATGGGTGTGTCATGATCCAGCCCTTGAGAGTACACAGCAAGGGGAGCTGGTGAGTGCGCTGCGATCGGCTGGGCAGTGAAGGCATTGACACCAGGGAAGCAAGGGTATGCCACCCTCGACTGGAATACTTGTACGTATAGAATAACACCGTATAAAAGCCGATGACATGGACAGCGACAATGAGATCTTTGCCATGTAACGGTACTGGAAGAGGCTAGAAGCATGTACTATTTAGAACGTAGACTCGAGAGATACAGCATAATACAGACAGATGAAGCTCTGGAAGGCTTAAAGCCCCTCCCATTACACCCGCCAGTCATTCCTGGATGGGATTACAGTACGGAAAGAAGTTGCTAATTAGATGTAGTTAAGAGTACAAGTGCTCACGGAAGCATTACGGAAGTAGTGTAAATATCAAGGACTGAGCGTTCTTTTTAACTTACTACCGGCAGATACAAGGAGCACCCACACGGGTAAGACCTTGAACCCCTCCCGCAAAAGGAACTGGGCAGTGTCTTCGCCTGGTGGAGCAGGCCCACACCAGGGGAGCTCAGTGCTCCTGCTCCTGCTGCTGCTGCTCCTCCTCCTTTCCTGCTGGGCGGTGGGCGGAGGCTTGCCTGTATACTCAACGTAAGGTGTACTTAAGGGGAAAGGAGGGTTGTATGTGATGTGTATGACCTCATTTATACATTGTGCCTGTGTATTTTGTTCTTTTCATTTCCTGTAAGTGTGTGTGAATGAGTGTGTGTTTGCAGCTTTGCGTGCATGCTTCCATGTGTCCATGCTTGCGTGCAGGCAGAAGCATTTTGTGTTCGTGTGAGCGTTCATGTCTGGGTGCCTCTGCTTGGCCTGGGAGTGGCTATGGGCGTTGTTCTCTCTCTCTTTCTCTGTCTCTATCTCGCTCACTGTCTCTCCACCCCAGCGTGTGATGTAGGCGTCACCAGCTGACATATCTTGGGGAAGGGTGCGGCTTGGTGCAGACAAACCTCTTCGCCTTCTCCCCGGGGTGAAGAGTTCAGCTCAAGATCGTGTGTATTGGTAGGGCGGGTGTGTGTGTGTGTGTGTGTGTGTGTGTGTGTGTGTGTGTGTGTGTGTGTGTGTGTGTGTGAGTAGTTTCCAATATAGTGAGGGACGTGTGTGCGCCGAGGACCTATGTTAACCCAGTTTTGTATGGTGTGCGGGGGTAGGGTGCCTCTATGAAATAGGTGCTATGCTAGCCTGACTTACTGTGGTATTAGAGAGGGTGCGTGTATGGAATGTGAAGTATGGTAGCCGTTCTGTATGGTATTTGTGGGAAAATACATGTATGGAAGATAGTGTGGTAGGCGTGGGACGGGGCATGTATGAGGCACAGCCTTGGGCGGGGGCGTGTATGAAGTAGGGCTGGTGGTGGGGGCGTGTATGAGGGAGGGGTGTGGGCGGGGGCGTGTATGAGGGAGGGCCGTGGGCGGACGTACGCGTGTAGAGCCACTGGCCGGATCGATGGTGGTGTGTTCGTCTGGCGTGGGCGGCTTGGTAGCTCTGGTGCTCTACCCTGGATAGCACAGTGCCACCCACCACTGCACCCTGACGCCCACTACTGCTACCTGCCACCCACCAGTGCTACCTACCGCCCACCAGTGCCACCTGCCGCCTTCAGTGCCACCTGCCACCCACCAGTGCCATGAGACGCCCATCACTGCCACCTGCCGCCCACCACGGCCCCCTGCTATCGGTTATTACGTCATCACGACTTTATAGCTTCCTTGACGCGGCCTTGCGTGTGCAAATGGGGGAGGGGGTAGCTGAGGGGTTTACTTCAGGTGGTAATGGAATAAAGGTATTCGGGATTTACCTTAGGTGGCACTGGATTACTACCATATAGGTTTACCTCAGGTGGCTCTGGGGTTCTAGGATATGGATGTACTTCAGTGATTAGTGGGGTTGCCCTTGGTAAACAGTAAGGTAAACCTCGAACACAGGCTTTTCCTCGAGAGTTAGTAAGGTAAACCGTAGAGGCACTGGATTTCCCTCGGCAGTCATCGTGGTTTACCTCAGGGTTTCGTCGGGTTGCCCTCACCAGTCACTAGGGTTTTCCCCTGGGGATACTGCTGAGAAAGGCCACAGTAGACCCTAGCGTCCCGTTTGGTACCATTTGCACTGTTGTGCCGTTGTGCCGTTGGAGCCTCATTGGTGTACAGGTTTCTCCTGGTAGCCGTGACAGTAAACAGTCAGTTTCATATCCTTCCCAAAAGGTTTCTCCATTCGCATTCCAGAATGGTACGACTCCTTGGGTATCGTGGTATGGTTTTTGACATCAGCATTCAGTGCTCAGGTCACGACACGGACCATCAGATCCAAGAGTCGTATCCTCGTCTTCAAGGCGTTGTGCACTGTTCCTTAATTACCGTTAAGATGTTGATGGCCATAGGACTATTGTATTTTGCATAAACATTGTGTCGTACAAGTATTGAGTCACCGTCCAAGGTAAAAAGAGGAAGAAATCGCACGGTAGTTTATCTTAATTCATCATTTGCATAGCCATCCTTATGGAGATGATTGATCACCTTCATGTGTGCATTGCAGAGGGTGGGTTGTGGACGTGCCAGGGCGAGGGTCTGTAATCGCTCTGTGTAAGTGCTGTGGTGGTTGTCACATCTGGCCACTACGTAGATGCTGCATCTTGGCCCTTTGTAATACCATTTTCAGGTCGTCCCGAGAGCGGCCAGTGAGTGATATGAGCAATAGTATTAGTCCACGAGCTCCAGAGGGACGGCTGTTAATTGCCTCCAGATCTATTGACCACCAGGGCTCTGTGAGTGCTCGGGAGCACCGCCTCCTGGCTTGGTCACAGTAGCACCTTCGTCCAGTGATGCCTGATGGTACAGCAATCGTCAGGGGGCTCTCCAGTATGATCTCACCGACCAAAGGAGTTAGGTCTCGAACCGATATCATAAGCTGCTTGGTAAATAACGTGGACACACACACACACACACACACACACACACACACACACACACACACACACACACACACACACACACACACACACACATTCAATCCCCCCCCCCCCCTCTCTCTCTCTCTCTCTCTCTCTCTCTCTCTCTCTCTCTCTCTCTCTCTCTCTCTCTCTCTCTCTCTCTCTCTCTCACGCGATCATAGTCAAGCTGATTTAAAAGGCTAAGCTTAAGGACAGTCGCGAGAGTGTGTGTTGTTAAAGCCGCCCCCCTCTAAACGCTCCCCTGTGTCTCGCTTCCTCGTGCTGCCCACTATTCTCTCCTCTTTAATCCTGTCGGTACGGCGGGCACGGCCCTTGAGCACGGCACCACGGATTCACGACGCTTGTGCACGGCGGTGCGACTCTAAAGTCCTGGCCCTCAGAAAGGTAACAGTGATGGTACCTTAAATAATTGAGTTCCAGGAAGAGAGGTTAGAGAATGTAGTGTTGTATACAGTGGAAGAGAGTAAAGTAAGGGGTGACTCGATCACGTTGTTCAAGTCTAAACCATTTTGACAAAGATGACAATGAACAGTTGTACGAAAGAGGCTGAGAGAGAGAGAGAGAGAGAGAGAGAGAGAGAGAGAGAGAGAGAGAGAGAGAGAGAGAGAGAGAGAGAGAGAGAGAGAGAGAGAGAGCAATTAGTCAGTAAATGTGTCGGAAAAGGTGTGTATGTGGATTGCTTTTGTAGTGGTCGAGGACCGAGGCACGTAATAAGGCCTTGGATGCAGACAGTTGAGTACAGAGGTTTAGTAAAGTCTTCTGGTAATACAGAACGTTCAGGAGGTGAGGTCCTCACGAGCGGAAAACACACACACACACACACACACACACACACACACACACACACACACACACACACACACACACACACACACACACACACACACACCTGGTTCTCTTCTTGTGTGTGAGAAACTCAGATGAGCGATATGGTGTAGTAGTCTTGTGTGTGTGTGTGTGTGTGTGTGTGATCGTCTATAGGAGGTTGTATCCTTTGAACACAATCTCGTCGAAGGACTTCTCACTCCAGAAGAGTACATCCTTTCCTTACTGCAGACCGCAGCACGGACTTAAAGCTGCAGGAACCCTCACATAAGGAGTTCCTGGAGGTGATGGTAATAATAGTAACGATACAGAAGGGTCGTCGCTGACTTGGAACCCACGAAGAAGGCCACGAAGGGAGAGGCTGGTTAGGACATAGATGATGTGAGGCCAAGATGCTCAAAGGGACTAGTAATGGGAGGTGACCTGTGAGCATTGATGGGTAGGCTTACGGCTGGCTAGTTGAGGGTGTTGGGAGGGGTGTGGTGGGGAGTGATGGTGAGGTGGCGGGGATGAAGGGAGGGGAGGAGGTAGGGAGGGTAGTGAGTCATGCCTGACCCGGGATCCACCTCCCCGGCTCCTGCTGGACCTGTGCTGGGCCCCGGGACACCCCGACCCCATCGGAGACGGCTGGGAGTGGACAGGGAGGCCTGGGAGAGTATAGAGTGGGCTAGGAGAGTGCAGAATGTGCTTGGAGAGAAAATGGAGGCATGGGAGAGTACATGGTGGGCTTGGAGAGTACAGGGTAGGTTGGGAGAAGACAGAGACAGTCTGCAAGGAGAAGAAGAGCTAGGAATGTCGGGAGAGGCGAGATAAGGTGAACAAAATGAAGATGAAAAGACTAAGGAGTGAAGGCAAGAGGACCTGAAAGAGATGGATGAACAGGATAACACGGAAGGAGGAGGTGGGAGAAGAGAGTAAAGAGGGGGATGGAAGAAGGAGGAAGGAGTGATGAAGATGGCTGAGACGAAGCACCGTATGAGGTAACCGATCGCGGTGAACGTAATTAGAAAGACAGCGAGAGATTGTAGGGTGGGGTTTGCAGGTCGAGTCTCGGGAGGAAGTGGCGAATTAAGAGGACGTGAGGTGAATGGAAGAAGGTAATGGGAGGAGGAGGAGGAGGAGGAGATAGAAAGGCTCAAGAAAGATTGTTAGAATTCCCACACGAATGACCTTTGGATCCTCGTGTCGCCTTGCGGTACCCATGTCAAAGCGAACAGGACGCGCTTCGTGACTGATTGGGTGAATGGGTGGGAATTTGTTTAGAGTGTGAGGTCTTACTCGTTTTTAAAGGAGAGAGAGAGAGAGAGAGAGAGAGAGAGAGAGAGAGAGAGAGAGAGAGAGAGAGAGAGAGAGAGAGAGAGAGAGAGAGAGAGAGAGAGAGAGAGAAGGTGGCCAACGAATAGCGTTGCAGTAGTTACCGAACGTCTGTCTACCCACTGTGTGGTGGGTTGAGCCAGTCCATCTTAACCTTGGTTGACCCCCCGACCTTCGCGTGTTGTAGGCCGTCGTTTCGCCCCGATGTTTCTGCCTATATATTCTGGTGCGATCTCCACCACCACCACCACCGGTGCTCACCTGCAACGCCTCCAGTACCTGTCACCGTCTCCACCACGATGCCTCGCCAGCCACAGTATCCTCCTGTACCCACACACACTTCCCGTTAATTCCTACAACGATCCATTCCCTCAAGGAAAAGACGCACACAAAAGGAAGCAGCACATCAACCTTCAGCACGTTAGAGAGGACTGTACGCCAGTCGCCCGGCGTAATACATTATAAATCACACATCGCAACCGGCGGGCGTAAAACAGATTATTCCGTAAAGTTTTGGGTTGAAAAATGTTACGCAAGAGGGACGGACGTCTTGCGTCTGGCTTGTTCCGGGTTACAAATTCAGGATGGGATGTAAACTTTTTTCCATTAGCTGATTGGATGGACGAAAAAAAAAAAACGATTCTGTTGATTCGAATGTTTAGTGGCATATATTTTCGTCACTTGAAAACAGAACAAAGAATGTATTTGGCCTGTCCTGTTTATCGTTTTTGGAGTATACACTATTGTACTCGTTGACGTACTTATCGTGTTTCATATTATTATTATTTTTTTTTTATTATACTTTGTCGCTGTCTCCCGCGTTTGCGAGGTAGCGCAAGGAAACAGACGAAAGAAATGGCCCCCCCCCCCCCATACACATGTATATACATACGTCCACACACGCAAATATACATACCTACACAGCTTTCCATGGTTTACCCTAGACGCTTCACATGCCTTGATTCAATCCACTGACAGCACGTCAACCCCGGTATACCACATCGCTCCAATTCACTCTATTCCTTGCCCTCCTTTCACCCTCCTGCATGTTCAGGCCCCGATCACACAAAATCTTTTTCACTCCATCTTTCCACCTCCAATTTGGTCTCCCTCTTCTCCTCGTTCCCTCCACCTCCGACACATATATCCTCTTGGTCAATCTTTCCTCACTCATTCTCTCCATGTGCCCAAACCACTTCAAAACACCCTCTTCTGCTCTCTCAACCACGCTCTTTTTATTTCCACACATCTCTCTTACCCTTACGTTACTCACTCGATCAAACCACCTCACACCACACATTGTCCTCAAACATCTCATTTCCAGCACATCCATCCTTCTGCGCACAACTCTATCCATAGCCCACGCCTCGCAACCATACATATATATATGTGTTTCATATATATATATATATATATATATATATATATATATATATATATATATATATATATATATATATATATATATATATATATATATATATATCGGATTTTTCCCCGATGCAAAATTTTATAAAATCGACCTCACAAGTGCGTAACAGTGAGGGTGTTGGTGGTGTGTGGTGAGGCAACACCTGGTTGATGACGATCAGGAGGAGAGAGCCCGTTACTCCGCCTCTGGTACTCTCCAGTGGTCACGCAAGAAGGAACTGTGAAACCCTTTAATCCACTGCCAAAACGGGATTCTCGAGTGGCAGTGGTGGGAATATCAGCGAGTACATCGACCGATTTTTCATTTAGAGAGCGTCATGGAGAGCCACATGTGGTGGGGCATCTTCCCTCCTCTTGACGGTGTCACGGGGCATGAGTTCGGCTCTGGTGGTCTTAGGGATGGCTCACCGCACCGCAGGAGTGTTCCCCGATCGAGGTCCCCACAGATGTGGGAGGATGTGTCCCTTTATGTGGTGAGGGCGATGCATTTTATTCTGTTAGAAGCTGTTACGAGACGTTTCCGCTCTTGTCATGGAGGAGCCCCCTCCTCCTCCTCCTCCTCCTCCTCCACACGGGCTGTCAGGACGGTGCTGCTTTCGCCGTGGAAGTCAAGATTTCGTTGGCCTGGTGTTGGCGGTGGTATTCGTTTTCATCACCTTTGTTTAGCCTGGGACAGGCGCTCGAGCGGGCATGTGTAATTTAACACACCTTCTCTCCTACACTCCCCAAACCCTGTGGAGTCTTGCTGGTATTGGGTATTCTGTTACTGGTTTTGAAAATCGCAGCCACGAAGCCAGCATGCGAGGCGCGCACGGGGCGGTTCTGCGGGGAATTTCCTCCCACCTCCCTGCGGAAGGGAAGGATTTTTACGCGGCAACAAGGAAATGTCTGGCCCAAGGCGAGCAGGCGAGGACAGCTGACAAATCTGTTGGAGGACGGACCTCAGGTGTTTTCTATCAGAAACACCTGTTCTATCGGAACGCCACACTTGTAACCTGTGCTTGTAAATCTATTTTTCTTTCGTGTAAACACTTCTTCTGTGAGTCGGCCTGAAAAATGTCTACTGCAGACGTCCGTTCTTACCGGGCGGGCTGTCTTGGGTTCTTCGTGGCGCTCGCCTGGGTGTACCTGAAGGATCCACAGGACACCTGTTCATGACACAGGCCCTCATGGTGAGAGCTGGTGGCACAGCTGGCTGGTGAGGCGGTCGTGTGAACAGGTGTTGGTCGACCGACGCGCAGGTGTAACGCTCGTAGAGGTTGAGCGTGTGGCTGGTGGAGCGGCTGTGTCATCCCTCTTGACATTTTACCGGTAGGCCAAAACTGTTTGTAGGGGTCGCCTCACGAGTGTAGGATTTTCTCCCAAAACTGTTGAAGAAATTACAGACATCACACGCACCCACACACTTCTCTATCTATCTATCTATCTATCTATCTATCTATCTATCTATATATATATATATATATATATATATATATATATATATATATATATATATATATATATATATATATATACATAATTTAAGTATGTGCATGTGATGTGTGTGCATAATTTTTTCTGACTTGTGTACATACACATGGGTAAGTGAATCGCATTTCCCAGGTGTCAGTAAGGATCATGACTCATGTACTCCGAGCATTAACACCTCCCTTAAGTTTAGCCACAGTGTGTGTGTAAGTCAGGCCGTCCATCCCAGGCACAGGATCATTGCACCTCCCTCCTTGCCTTCCTCATCACATAGAGGGTCCCTCCCCCGGAGCCTTGGCAGCTGGGAGGAGGCGTCTTCCACAGGGCGAGTCAGCTTGTGGTCTGGTCTAACAGTCGGAGCTTAAGGGAATTGATTCCCCCTCCGCTGTGCGTGGATCTTGTGTGTGATTATTGTTCCTGTTTTACGGGGGAGGAGGTTATGCACTCGTGTTGCCCCGTCTCTTAACCTTGTATATATGTGTGCACCATGGCTTTACTCCTATGCACACATACACACACACACACACACACACACACCGTGTATGTGTGTGTGTGTGTGTGTGTGTGTGTGTGTGTGTGTGTGTGTGTGTGTGTGTGTGTATGTTAGTTCGTATGTACGTGCTGTAAATGTTTATTTTTCTACATATGTTGATATGGGGTTAGGAGTGATTTTGTTTGTTTCACTTCAGTTTCTGTCAGGCCAGGAAATTTTGTACGGTTCTTTTTTGACAGTTGTTCGAAATTATGTTCAACTAGTTTTTCGCTTTCCTTCAACAGAAGAAGATTTTCTTCGCATAAATTTTCGTTTCTTGTTTGGTTAAACTCGTCCACATTCCATTAAGTATTCACAAGTCTACTCCAACTCTTGTTGTTAGAATCAACATATCTTCCAGTTTACCTTCATTCTTGATTCGCTCGACTTGTTTACTGTGTCTTCTCTTTTCTTTACAGTTACTCGATTTATCCTTTTTTTTTTTTCTTGTTTATTCTTTGTTGACGAAGTGTTGTCCTGGAAGGTGGACTTTGTGGTGTCAAAGAGCTGTACTTCATTCATGACCTTGATGTGTTTCAGCTTTATGGATGACTCTGTCCCAGTCTCCAGGCAGACTCCGTTCCTGGAGGCTGCATTACAGTCTTTAGGAAGACGTGCTCCAGGGAGTCGTATCTCAGTCTCCCGGCAGACTTGCTTCATGGAGCCATGTTTCAGTCTCCAGGCAGGCCTGCTCTAGGGAGCCATATTCCAGTCTTCAGGCAGACCTGCTCCAGGGAGCTGTACTCTAGTCTATCGGCAGATCTACTCCGGGGACTCGTATTGCATTCTCCGGGCAGACCTGCCTCAGGGAACGGTATTCCAGTCTCCAGACGGACTTGCCCCAGGGAGCCATTTTCTAGTCCCCGGTTAGACCTGCTCCAGGGAGCGGTATACAGAGTCCAGGCAGACGTGTACCGTGGAAGTGTATTGGTCTCCGAACAGACTTTCCAGTCCCTAGGCAGACCTACTCCTGGAAGCCGTATTCCAGTCCCAAGGCAAACCTACTCCTGGAAGCCGTATTCCAGTCCCCAGGCAGACTCACTCCTGGGAGCCGTATTCCAGTTCCCAGGCACACCTACTCCTGGAAGCCGCATTCCAGTATCCAGGGAGACCTGCTCCAGGGAGCCATATTCCAGTCTCCAGGTAAAGCCTTGCCCCCAAACGACGTAGTATATATAAAAAACTGGAAACGTGACTTAGGCTTTTCTTTTTTCTTTTACGGACGGTGTGCCTAGTACCTGACTAGACTGGAAATATGGGTTGGACACCTTCCAGTATCCGGGCAGACTCGTAACCTTCAGATAAACTGGTTCTTGGTTTATACATATCTAGAAATATGACTTATACGACCCTTTCAGTTGTATCATCTCTGCTTTCTCCAAGGGCTCTCTATCTATCTATCTGTCTATCTATCTATCTATAGTACTGTGATAATATCTGTTAGTCAAAAAATTATCTGGAGCGCCAGAATGTGTCCAGGATGTTTGGATTGGTGTTCATAACGTAGACGACCGTAATGACCCTGCCACCCGCTCGTGCTAAAACCCCAGCAACCAACCAACAAACTTCAGCCTTATGTTTCCATCTTCAGCGTCTCGGTGTAGGTTTCCATTCCAGAGCTCAGAGGAACAAACTGGAAAGTCCTTTGGCCGTTGTGGAAGATTATTTCCTGGACCGTACGCTTAAAGAGTTTCGGATTATTTGAAACGAACCAAACCGATCGCAGTGATTCTTCAAAAGCAAGTCATGGATTTTTTTTATTTTTTTCATTTATTTACTCGAACTCCTTGATTCTCCGCGCGAGACTTTCAACTCTCGGAGTGTTCTCCTTCAGTAGAAGTCACGTGGTGGTGGTGGGGGGGTTCGGGTTGGGAAAGGGGTGAGGGGGGGCGGGGGAATCTTGAGGCTCGGCGTAAAGAATTGTCTGCAGATGTTGTGGTTTGAGACGAGTGGTTCCATGTGTCATGGGGCACATGTACGATGTATTAATAGCATGGGGGTGGGGCCTTCCTATAGCAAGATCCTTCAGATCGAGGTGGACGCGACGCGTCAATGCCGGCCTTGAGTACCTGAGCACGACGGTACGATCGTTGTGCACGGCGCGCGGCGGGTACGACCCTTGAGACCACGACGGCACGATCATCGGGTATGATGGCGTGGTCTTAGAATTGACACTTGCTAGGGTCGGGTCAAAGACCAGGCCATGATACCCTATGGTTGTACTGTCTTCGTACCGAGCGGGGTCGATGTGAATTGGCCGGTTGAAGCAGTGGACGGTGGGAGACCTAACTCTGTGCGGCATTCAATAGAGGCAGCAGCATTGATACCTCGAACCATCGGGACTGACTTGGCTTAAGACGAAGAAAAACTAGATGATGTACAGAGGAGAGCAACAAAGCTAATTCTGTCGCTCAAAAATAAATCCCACCAAGGAAGATTCAGAGATCGAAAAATACATTTTCTTTAACATAAAACGAAGGACGTATTCCGAAGAGATATATTACGAGTTTTCACAATACAAAGTTCAGAAACATACTTCCCCATAAAATTTCAATGTTAGTGTACTCTCTCCATGCTGCATGGTGTCGGGTTATGTGCCGAAAGGAATGTTGGACGAGGAGACTTCTGCTTTACTATCCTGTCTCCATCTGTAGTGGTAGTTGGAGAGGAGCCTTCTGCTTTACTATCCGGCCTTCATCAATAGTGGTGGGTGGGGAGGAGCCTTCTGCTTTACTATCCCTGTCTCTGTGGGGAATGGAAGGTCATATCACGGTCCTCCAGCAGTTAACCTCGTCATAGACCATCAGGTCTTCTGTTATATCCTTCTCATGCACTACCGTATCACCCCTCCCTGGCTTCTTTATGGTCTCTGCTGGCGCAGTTAATGACAGCCAACTACTAATTGGTCTTTAGGCTGGCGGTACCCCCGGCTTGATCGTGAACCGTATGGAAAGATGATTGTTAAATATGCAACAAGAGTCCTTGAGATCATGTTTGTGTGTGTATGTGGCTGTATTAACCAGTTTGTGATTGTCTGTACGGGGAGGGTGTTTTATATTCGTGGAGCCACCAATCTCTCTCGCGCGCACGTGTGTGTGTGTGTGTGTGTGTGTGTGTGTGTCCGCAAGTGATTAAGATGGCTATCGTGTCAAAGACCTATATATTACGTAAGCCGCTGGGTCGATGCAGAATGAGAGAGCGCATGAAGGATTGAGACACATCGCCCGCCATGTTCATTCAGAATTCAGATCTACTCGTGACTGATGAAGACACACGAGAAGTGCTGAAGTGAACTGAAGTTGTAATTTTTGAATGTCTCTTTTCATTCAGAGATCGGGGGTGGGAGGTCATAAGTGAAGACTGACCCCCCCACCCTTGAAGACCGAGTGAAATGGTTGCATGGTAGAACCACACACACACACACACACACACACCAGGCGGACGCAGTGGTGCAGTGCGACGCTGGCGGAGACCCGGGCCAAGTGGTCACCAGTTCTTATTGTTGTTGCTGATGATGATGATGTTTACATTATTGCCTTCCACCCTCCCAGGTCACCCCCCTCCCTTCTTCCTCACAGCCCTTACCTGGGCTCCCACCACCCTCAGCCCTAACCAGGAGCTCCACCATCCTGCCGCCCCCCTTCCATATGCCACCAGCCCTTACCAGTCCTTACCACATCGTCGCAACTCACTTGCAAGGCCAGTTGACCGGCCCTCGACTACTCGACGCTGCACACCAGACACGAGTAGCACTATAGACCTAACAAACCAAGGAAAGCGTTAGCACCTGCTGGAAATGGCCGACCTCACTCCCTCGGGCATATCTGTGTAAGATTCTCTGCGTCCTTCTGAGCAGCTACAAAGAGGGATTGATGGAATGCACCTCACACTCACGCGACACACTTTATCTGTGGACGAGCAACGTCGTATTGTGCACTCCTGGCAGTCAGCTCTGCACGTCATGTGACGATTGTTTGCCCACTCAGGCACACTTGTGTCGTCCTTCTGTCACGATGTGCTGTACCCTAAGTGCACGCTGTATACTTGCCTTCACCTATCCCTCAGCAGAGTTACCCTTTTTTCCATTTTATGAGTGAAGTGCTTTGTCTCTATACCCTTAGACGAATGAAGGTTTTTTTTTTATTATAATTCAGCTTCAGAATTTTCCTTATCTCGTTTTCGCGTTTAAGGAGGCGTCGTTCCCCTGTGTGTGATTGGGGCTCGTGTGGGTCGGGTATCCTTTCCTCGTGAGTAAATATGATGGAGTTGACAAGTTGTCCGTGTGGAGGCGTCCACTGCTTACTAGGGAGGGAAGTTTCAGTGAAGATCCATCATTTTCTGACGACTCGCCGTCGAGATTTGAGGATATTTACGGTGGCCATTCATAACATGGACGACTAGGTATTACGACCATCCTTCAGCACTTCGTTCATAGCGTCTGTGCCTCTGTGTTCTCAACTTGTCCTCTACCCTCGCACCAGGGACCATGATACGTAGTACGCCAGCTCTTCACCACCTTCTCGTCTGCCCTGAGCTTTCCACATGATGGCCTCTTGCCGCCTTGACAGCCCCTTTTGTCAGAGCGCTCGCCTCCGTAACCCCCATCTTTATCATTTACCTTTTCTCACCGACAGTGGCAGTGTATGATGTGCGTGTAACACCACTTCAGCTTCCCTGGTTGGGTTTGTATCAGGTTTAGAATGTGGATGTAAAGGTATCTTCAGTGACGAAGCGAATGTCACAAGGGGATTAATAAGATGCTGCAACAGGCTCAGGTTTAAGGACTGGAACGCCTTTGACGTTGAGGACGTTGTAAACAACAGGTTGAGCGACCTTGGTATCAACGAACTGCGATAAGATTCCGGGTGGCATATCTCAGCAGCGATCCCATCCTGGCCTTTGTGGTGTAATATCATTGTGGATCCATGGCCGGAATATGCACAGTTGGGACGCCACCCTTGCTCCGTCAGTAGGATCTAGACCGAAGTAACTCGAAACTTCTTTTCCCTTGAGAAACACGGAGACGATTGTAATGGGGACCATCCTTGATTTTTCATAAATACAGGTTGGCGAATTATGTGGTACATGGGTGACATGAGGTTGAGGGTGATCCTCGGATGAAGTGGTGAGCATGTTCACGTCGGGGCCACTTGAAAAGAAAGAGCCATCCTCTTCTTCATGTGGTAATGGACCTGGTTCGTAAAGGAAGATTGTGTGTGAATCGGGAGGAACGAACGAGAGTGGATTGCTAATCTCTGGCCGTGGAAGAAAAGAAGCAGCGATCGATTTATATAACGTTCGAGTTACCAAAGGGTACACAGTATCTGCCGAACGTAATTGGGCTGTCGGTGGTGGTGCGTGACCCCACCGCTGAGGTGCATGTACATGATAGGGGATGTGACAGGATCTCAGCCAGGAAGAGACGAGGAAGTGAGGAGGGTTTATGATCCACCATGTAGCCTAGGACTGTTGGAGGAGAGAGAGAGAGAGAGAGAGAGAGAGAGAGAGAGAGAGAGAGAGAGAGAGAGAGAGAGAGAGAGATTTGTCTAAGGTGAGGAACAGAGAAACCCCGGAAGATTGCCTGGCCCCGTACGGTACTGGCCGGACGAGACGTCAATACCTACTGTCGGAGCCGTGAACCGCGACATGATGAACGCCAGACCATGTCGGAAAACACCACAGAGACATGCCGAAGCTCGCTTCGAGACATGTTCGAGATGTATAAACCGAGACATGACTGACTCTAAATCCACCCACAACATGTGAAAAGGAAAAGACTTGGGGGCAAAATGAATTACGATCGGTCATTTATTGCGACATCTTGGGCTGTGGGATGGCTGGATGTTGAGACCTGCCCGTGCAATTTTCGCCGAAACAATAAATTGCGGAAGTTAATGTGAAATAGACACGCACGTTCCAGGCCACGCCTGCATGACTTACGCTTTTCATATCGTACCAACAGCAGCAGCAGCGGTGGTGCTGGTGGTGCCAGGAGGAGCTGGGAAGTCGACGACCACAGCCACAGATCCTGATGAAGACTGAAGAAAGAAGTGTTGATTTGTTTACAATTCAGCTTTTCTAGTACCTGGCTGGGACACTTATATATATATAAGGGTTTTCCTGCTTTCCTAGACTCCTTAACCACAGCGCGGTCGTTATGACTCTTGAGTATGATTGGCCCAGGCTTTTGGCGTTTACCGTGAAGGGTTAGAGAGTCAAAGGCCAAGGGCATCATACCCATGGGTCGTGCCGTCGTGATCAGTGTATGATAAACAGCACGACGTTACGACCCTTGAACTCGACGATACATCCCTAGAACACGTCAGTACATCCCCTAGAGCGCGGTGGTACGCCTCCTAGAGCACGGTGGTACGCCTCATAGAGCACGGTGGTACGACACTTGGGTACGAGAAGACCTTTGACCAGACAGTAACAATTGTGAGTTCAGCTTTACATCATAATATGTACCAAAATCTCTCAGTGATACGTGGTTATGACATGTACAGGACAAGACAGGGAGGGAGTGATATAAAGTGCCCTAAACTCTTAGACTCATGGTATGTGGTCCAGTTGGGTAGATCAGAGGTCAGGTGGATGAGGGTATCTATCAGAGGTCATGAGGATGAGGGTATCTATTCTGGATATTATTGAAAGGACCAGAAATAAGTGGCAGTGTTTACAGTGCCCCTGGCACGCAGCCGTCGCCAAGGCTGACGAAGAACGGTGCTGTCATTGACAAGAGCCCGTGCCAGGCTCGGCCCTGGCGAGTCTTCACACACACACACACACACACACACATACACACACACACACACACACACACACACACACACACACACACACACACACACAGCTTCGTACAAATGAATGGCTATTCGTGTGATTTCGCTTCTGGAGAAGTTTTCTTTAATATTTCATGTCATCAGATATTTATACCGTTTTGCAATGTTATCTAGACTTCCGCTTATAGTCTCTCTCTCTCTCTCTCTCTCTCTCTCTCTCTCTCTCTCTCTCTCTCTCTCTCTCTCTCTCTCTCTCTCTCTCTCTCTCTCTCTCTCCAATCGTCTGTTGTAAATGCTCATTGTTTGTGGATTTTTTTCTTTATCAGATGTGCGGACACAAGATTTTTTTTCCTTGTGTCCGAAGCATCAGTCACGGACCCCAAAGTCCTGGCCGAGGCCGAAGGAGAGGGGAAAAAAATGAAAGAAAAGATTATTTTTAGAAATTTCAAAGGCTTTTGAAAACTTGCTTTTACACACGGACAGGTTGTAATTGTTGGGAAAGACACACGAGGAGGGAAGAGATGTTCCAAAGTTTAGCGGTGTAGGGGAAGAAGCAGTCATCACAACGGTTCAATCGAGATGTGGCATGTTGCCTGTGAGTTGGTAGGGATCGATACCATGAACTTCCATTTATTTATTTATTTATCTTATTTTCCGGAGGAAAACTTAAAAAATCCATTGTTCCTTTCTTGTTGTTGTGCGCGGTAGCAACAACACACGTCTTGTTAAGGGAATGTTGGGATTTAAATTTTTAGTATGATTTCCCTCCCGGCGACCGTTGGTCTGGTCACAATACTGTGACAATCTCCAGAACCCAGAATGAGGGAAGAGATTTGAAACCTGTACCGCCGCTTTGGTCATAACAGACTTTATAATGGTGAACATACAACAGTAGCGTGACGTTACTGTTGTATGTTGTTCCCCGTTGTGACCAGAGAGGGACAGATTTTAGGTCCTGCCTTCAATGTGGTCTCTGGAGATAACACCATTGTGACTCAAGACCATTAACTGCGAGATCGGAAATTATGGTGGACGTAAACCCCGCCTGCCCTCAGATAATCCCTTTTCGGTTGTCTAAGTGAGTAGGAAATAAATGTATGAGCTCAACCCAGTATAGAATTGTGGGCATTCCTTTTTTTTTCATTTTTGGTCTTAGGCAAGCGGGCAGGCGAGGAAGGTGGTTTAGCAGTCATACGTATATGGGATCTCATGACTTTAAACCTTTCTCTCCTGATTGGAACACAGCTTGGTAATTACAAATAGGTAATTAAGAGACTTAAAGACTGGCTGACTAACAGGCAGAAAAGCTGAGACAAGGCGACCGTTTGAATACATCCCTCTCCTTCCGAGCGTCGGGTACAATGTAAACAATCCCGAGAGGTAATGGCGGAGGGGAACAGACAAGTCTGTTGAGTGTCGGCCTCGACCTCTCTGTGCCAACACTCCACCAATTGCCCCGCTGTCTTCGAACCACGGCCTGTAGGTTCGTGCACTTAGCACCGTGGCCACAGAGACATCATTATCGCCCGGAGTCCTACGTGGTGCGTTGGTTTGTGGAAATGTTTCTGAGAATTACGATAATCAAGTTCGTAATATACATTATTTTGCTCGCTCCTTCTTAGACCAATTCAGAATACTTTGTCACTTCTTGCTATATGAATAGGGTTGATATATATATATATATATATATATATATATATATATATATATATATATATATATATATATATATATATATATATATATATATTTATATATATTTATATATATATATATATATATATATATATATATATATATATATATATATATATATATATATATATTGCACCCAAATCATTGTAGCATTTATCGGGGCTTCGCACCAGCTTATCTAACCTGGTCAAACAAAAGCGTTGCCAACCGCAGTTCAGACGGCCCAAATTATTCCATGTATTGTGAGAGAAAATATGGAAAAATATATTATTAGTGGAAATTGCATTTATAGCTTCATATTCTTATTTGCAGATAATCAGCGAATGCCAAAATGCCAATGAACTTTTTTCTAAGTTTTGGTTGTATGATAATGAAGTAGGGGCTTCTGGAAAGTCCTTCGTACTATTGCGTTATGAGTTTTTGGGTTGTTAGTTGTTTTTATCAGAAATAAGTAAGGTCGATGATTGAGTTACGTCATTCCACATTCTGGAATTCACGAGGAAACATGTAAAGATTTGCAGAGCGCGTGAAATATAAACATAGGAGTCGACTGGTCACAGCGCTTGAATTTCCCTAATGACAATTGTAAACACTGGGATGCACTCCCTCTGTGAGGATTTCCAACGTGGGTCTTATGTAACACAACGTTTTACGCAGTTCTGACTCGTCCAGAGTTTTGAGTAACAAAGCCTCCTTTGTTACACATTTTCTGAGAAAATTGAACCTGGTAAACCTTGCTCCCCGTCAATTAAATTGCCGGCGAGCATTATACACTCATTATGTTGTATTAGGTGTTGCACTTAATATCAAGGATGAAATACGTAATATTACGAAGCGTTCGAATATATGTACAGTTCACTGATTTCTGTGCCATGCAAACTAATCTTCAGGATGTATGATAAGTCATTTTCTATATATATATATATATATATATATATATATATATATATATATATATATATATATATATATATATTACGACACACGATACATGAATCATAAGATGTATTTTGTAAGCAGGATGAGTTCCAGCTCGGATGCAAAGAATTTTAAGATTAAATCCCCCTTTAGACCTCTCATTTCTGGAGTTTACCTAGTGCAGAAAAAGAAAATGGGCGAGACCATTGAACAATGGACGAGGTGTATAACTCGTTCGAGTGAATATTGGCAACAGTGTTTTAATGGCGACCGCACTATCAGTTGAGAAAGTCCAATTCAGACTCTGCGAGTTGGCTAAATTTAGTATGCTTAATACTTCATTAACCTTGAATACACAGAGGCTCGGTTCTCTCTCTCTCTCTCTCTCTCTCTCTCTCTCTCTCTCTCTCTCTCTCTCTCTCTCTCTCTCTCTCTCTCTCTCTCTCTCTCTCTCTCCACACACACACACACACTCCTTTGGGAATAACAGCACTCGTTGGGACGTTAGATTTTCTTACATTACAATGAATTCAAGTTGTCCTTCTGTACATAAGTTTTTTTTTTTTTTTTTTTCCATGGAGACCTGACGTGCCCCACGCCTATGTTACATTACCATGGATATTCCTGTAGTATGATGACCTTACTTGCTAGAATGTTCTACATAGCGGTCAAAGAAGGAGGGAGGGGAAGATCACAGAGAAGAATGTCAAGGTTTATGAGGAGGTGAGGGTCACTAACGTAAGAAGGATGGATAGGTCACTAAGGGTAGGAAGCCAAGGTCACTAAGGGTAGGAGGCCAAGGTCGCTGAGGGTAGGAGGCCAAGGTCACTGAGGGAACGAATCAGTGTTACTAAGGGAAGATCAAGGTCACAGAGGTAAGGTCATGGTCACCGAGGGGAAGGATGTAGGTTAAGGTCACTGAGGAAAGGAGGTCAAGGTCAGTGAGGGTAAGGGAGGGCTAGGTTGGTATGAAGGGATGATGTGGGGGGGGAGGTCATGTTCCAGCAACATCACAAGGTCACCCATGGCCCCAGCCTGGCTAATGCATTCTGGACACGTGAGGAGGTTTAGTTCTGGCCACGCCTTCTTTCCCTCGCCTCCTGCTTCTCCTCCTCCTCCTCCTCCTCCTCCTTCTTCTTCTTCTTATGTTCCTCTCCCTCCTCCTTCTCTCCTGCTTTTATATTCTTATTGTAATAAGTCATTTATTGTCGCCTTTTTGTACTGTGCAGGGAGGGAGTTCGTAGACCATTCGTGGGTCCCCCATCTCTTGAACATTCCCTGCCGTCATGCCGTCTGTATTCTGTCCACATTTACCGCAACTTTCATTTGGTGGCGTCCGTCCGTAACTCCCACGCTATAAATGCACCTCTTTGGCGTCTGTAACCAAGTCACTTGCTTAACTTCACGCTATAATCATTCGCTTCTCCCGTTTCTCCTTATTTTGAAGAGCTGTAGACTGTTCACGTCACGAGTCTGGCCTCATGGAGTTAATGAAATGACTTAAATAAAGGTGAGATGAAGAGGAGTGATCTATTAGCATTTGAGAGCGTGTTTTAGCCTTGGAATGCGAACTCATGAAGGTGTTCAGGATTCTATTTTCTCTTCAATTGGTGGACATAAATTGACGTTGACGGCCTTAACGAGCCATGACAGTCGTTGGGTCTTAAAAGCCCAGCCAATGCGGCTCTGTGGTGTGCACTTCCTCGCTGCAGTACTCAGGCTCTGGTCTGTTTCAGCATTGTACCATCTTTATGATTTGATGCGTTGTAGACGTACGGATCACGGTTGATGATCCAGGGTAGTGACACTTGCCATGTGTCCTGGCAAAGTGCATGGATCACGCCATGTGTCCGTTGTTTGCAGTGATGGCTTGCCTGTGTATTTGTATTTGTTTGGGTGAGTGTGTTTGTTGTTTGTCCGGTCGCCTATCCTCTGGTCCCCCCCCCCTCTCCCCCTTCCCACAGACACAGGGAGAAAATAATTACTTTTTAATTGCCTCATTATCTCTCCACATACCCTCATTCATCGACGCAATTCATGATGAAGATTTGTCCTTCGATCTTTCAGTGTCTTCAAGAATTATTCGTTTTTACAGGCATTCATCATACATTCATTTCTGTCTCATTCACCCGCACTCAGGAGAGACAGAGAGCAGGAGGAGGTGCACTAGGGAGAGAGAGAGCAAGCCAGGGAGTGCAGCAGGAGGTGCACTAGGGAGAGAGAGCGAGCCAGGGAGTGCAACAGGGGGTGCACTCGGGAGAGAGAGCGATCCAGGGAGTGCAGGAGGAGGTGCACTCCTGAGAGCAAGCGAGCCAGGGAGTGCAGGAGGAGGTGCACTCCTGAGAGCAAGCGAGCCAGGGAGTGCAGGAGGAGGTGCACTAGGGAGAGCAAGCGAGCCAGGGAGTGCAGGAGGAGGTGCACTAGGGAGAGCAAGCGAGCCAGGGAGTGCAGGAGGAGGTGCACTAGGGAGAGCAAGCGAGCCAGGGAGTGCAGGAGGAGGGTACCCGCACCTCCAGTAATGGCTGCTGGCCGTATAAGGAGATCTCACGCTTTAATCTCTCCACCTCCTTGCCCAGCATCCTGCCCCACAGCCCACACATGCCTTGCCCCTGCCCACTCCTGCCCCTGCCGGGGATAACTTACCCCCTTTTCTCCCACCGCTGTAAGGTAAGGCCCCAGACCTAGCTGTGGGGGCAGAAGAACCTCCGAAATTATCGTCAGGTATACGTAAGGTCAGGTAAGACCCCAGACCCACCTGTGGGGTAGAAGACCTCCTGAAATTATGTTAGGGCTAGCAAAAGCTTCCACCACATCGCCACACTGCATAGCTAGCATGCCTCACTGCTCTCTCTCTCTCTCTCTCTCTCTCTCTCTCTCTCTCTCTCTCTCTCTCTCTCTCTCTCTCTCTCTCTCTCTCTCTCTCTCTCTCTCTCTGCCCTAGGTTAGAGCAGCATACACTCGCTCCCCTGCAGTACCCCAGGACCATTATATCTCCCTCTCCTCCCCTCTCACCAGCATACTCTCCCCGACAGCTAACATATCGTCCCTCCTATTGCTGCATCTGCTGTTGCCAGCTCTCTCTCTCTCTCTCTCTCTCTCTCTCTCTCTCTCTCTCTCTCTCTCTCTCTCTCTCTCTCTCTCTCTCTCTCTCTCTCTACCGGCACCACCACCACCATCAATGTAGGTCAGGGTTGTTTGTGTTTGTTGGTGTATATATGTATGTTTTTTGTGGTGTGTGTGTGTTTGTGTGTACATGTAGGGAGGATGTTGTACACTCGTCACGAATTCTATTAACCTCTGTTCTATCATTCTATTAACCTCTCTTGTATCACACAGCCTCCTCAATTTCCCTCTTATCCCCTGCATTCATTATGTCTTCACCTGTTCCTCACGTCTGTTACTCAGCCAGTATTTCTTCTTGTCTCTCCCTTCTCTTATTCACAGTGTCCATGTGTGCCCGGTGGGTGATGGCTCCCTCACCATCACGAAGATCTCTTCCGTGCCATCAAGTCCCTTCAAGCCATTTAGAACTGAGGCACTTCTTCCCTTGGCCTTCTCCTCGAGCGTGGGCAAGTCCATGACACATGCCAGACCTCTCCTTATAGCTTTACTCTTCCATTTCAGGGTCAGTAGTTCTTGCTTTCATTTGGACGCTGTCCAGAATTTTTTTTATACTTACTAACTGAAGGTTCAGTCTTCCCAGTGGTACTCGTGTACGCTACATCTCTACTCCGTCAGTGCTTCGGGAAATAGGATCTGGATTACGTGATTTCAGTCGTTACCCAGTGGTTTTGATGCTTCATGGATTGATTGTGGCCTAAGAATGATGCCCTTGGCTCATTTCTCCGCCTAGTGTCATCGCCCTTCTGCCAAGGTGGTATCAACACATCAGTTATCTAATTTTGTGAGGATTAGTTGGTTGGAAAGTGTAGTTATTGGTCTTGCTCGCCTCGTTTTGAAGGATCGTAGAATCCAGCTTCTCTCTGGACGACTTGATTACCTACGGCTTCTAAGCGTTTTCTACCAATCAGAGTTTCGTTTATGTTCTAGTATCATCCGCAAATGATGACACGAAACTGGTTTTATATTTGTTACATATGAAAAAAAAAACTTTTTTTTTTCTGTGGACGCACTGCACACTTCCCTCTGGTGGTCCTGTCTATAGTGCCTTTCCTTTTCTGGATCTTCGAATTCCATTGTAAGGAGAAGCCAGGGGATGTCATCAGAACGGGTGGGGACTGGAAGGCTGAGGCTTGAACGGAAGGGGAACTGGAGGGTTGAGACTAGAAGAGTGGAGAACTAGAGGAAAGGGGTTAGGCAGTATTGGAACTGGTGGTTAGAATGACAACAGACTGGTAATGAGATACCGAGACAACTGGGGACCGGGAGAAGCAGGTACCGGAACATTAGGGAACTGGTTCTTGGGACCCTAAAGACGAGGGAACTGCTAGTTGGGGACCAAAGCTTGTGTGAAGTGGTAATCAGGAACTAGGAGTAGAGAGAGAGAGAGAGAGAGAGAGAGAGAGAGAGAGAGAGAGAGAGAGAGAGAGAGAGAGAGAGAGAGAGAGAGAGAGAGTCCTGTTGTATTTAGAACAAACTGTAGACTTGAAAACAGATGAAGGGAACTAAAGAAATTAGGGAGAGATGAACTGGATTTGGACTGGAAGGAGCTAGGAGACAGGGAGACGTGAACTTGGACAGGAGACTGATGGTGACTGTAGCCATGGAACAGAACTGGTGGGAGACTGTGGTCATGGAACAGAACTGGTGGGGACAGTGGCCATGGAACAGAACAGGTGGGGGCTATAGCCATGGAACAGAACAGGTGGGGGACAGTGACAATGGAACAGCACAGGTGGGGACAGTGGCCATGGAACAGAACAGGTGGGGACATTGGCCATGGAACAGAACAGGTGGGGACAGTGGCCATGGAACAGAACAGGTGGGGGCAGTGGCCATGGAACAGAACATGTGGTGACTGTAGCCATGGAACAGAACAGGTATATTCTAGTGGACAAGAAAGGGAGCAAGTGAAAGCTAATACATATGGAACAAATGAAGCGGGGGAAATTCTCGATCAAAACCAGAATATTTAAAGACTGTCAGACGAGGACATCACCTGGTGAGAATAAGTGGAACTTAGGAGTGAAACAAACGGAAATTCGGTAGACGGGAACGTGGACAGATGAGAACTGAGTGAGAGCGACCAGGTGGAAATGGTAGACGGCAACCAGAACAGGTGGAGAGAGTGGTAGAGAGGGACGTGAACAGGTGGAGAGATTGATGGATGAGGGAGCTGTACAGGTGGACAAACTGGTGGAGAATGACTTGCATTGGTGGAGATACTGGTGGAGAAGGCCATAAACAGGTGGAGAAGGACTTGTACTGGTGGAGAGAGTGGTGGAGAAGGACTTGTACTGCTGAGGATAATGGTGGAGACGACCTAAGCAGATGTTAAGTTGAAGGAACCAGTTGCAAGTTATGTTAGTGGGAGGACGTGTCTGGCCTGCTGGCGGCTGGCCTGACCTGACCTAACCTGGTGTGGGAGTGGCAGAGAAGCTGGGGAGGAGGAGATGGTGGGTGCTGTAACTCCCCACTGGCTCAGGGTGTGAGTGGCTTGGGGTGGGGTGGGGGAGTTGTGGCTCCCCTGGCACCTCCCTGCGTGACCTGACTCCTGGCTGCTCCCGGTCAAAGATGTGTGGAAGCAAGTGGCTGACTCAGCTGGATGGAGGGAACTCTTGGGACTTCCGATGGTCACCCCTGCGTTGAGGAATTCGGAGTATCGGGTTTAGTCTTGTATGTGTGTGTGTGTGTGTGTGTGTGTGTGTGTGTGTGTGTGTGTGTGTGTGTGTGTGTGTGTGTGTCCATAAAGTTTTAGTGTTGGGACCTGGTCACTTAGCCTTTCCATTTCTGTCATGGTTTCTTAAACATCTTAAAGATGCCATTATTTATTACCCCTACACTTGGTTTGATCCACTCATCCCATGCACTCCTCCCTTACTATAGATATATATTACGTCTTTTTCTGACTGTATTCTCCCTTTTGAGTCGTGCTTTGTCCTCTGGTTAATTGGTTCCTCCCTGTTTGGGAGAACTGGTCCATCGCGAAGTCTACCGAGGGAATGAACAAGTTTGTGAGTTAGTGTTCTTTCAATCTCTCTGTCATCTAGTGTGGGCAGGTCACTCGGGCTGCTGACCTGCCGGCTTCTCTCGTTCTCCTCTATTTTTTTTCCACCTCAGGTATGTGAACTTGGCCTCCGTTGGAACTTGTGAAGCAGGATGAACTGAACGGACGAGGCAGGTTCTTCTGGAGACGGGTGTTGTATGTGCAGTTAGACATTTCTCTCGACACTTTGGAGATAAGAGTTGACACTGGGTTGTGCTCCTCCTCCTCCTCCTCCTCCTCATTATCGCCAGCCGCCTGGTCCCGTACCCCCCTCCCCCCCTCCCCGCCCCTCTCGCCGTCCCAAGGTGTCCACGTCTGCCCACCGGAGGCCTCGGCGACCCCCGTCATTGGTGCATCCTTCCGCTCCAGCCTGGCACACGACCCGCACCTCCTGCCTCCAGGTCGACCCCTTCGTACCTCATACTCAACCCCAGGTCGACCCCTTCATACCTCATACTCACCCCCCAGGTCGACCCCTGCATACCTCCCGTTCACCCCCCAGGTAGACCCCTTCACACCATCCCCTCACCCCCTCAGCCCTCGCCCAGGTGAGTAGCGGGGATCAGGGTCAGGTAGGGAGGGAGGAGGGAGAGAGGAAAGCTAATGGTTGTTGTGGCACTTCCGATGGCCGTTCTTGCCACATTCCTGGGTCTCGTGGCACCGTCTTTGTCTGGCGGGAGGAGCGTAAGAGGTCAGCACCGGGTTTATGGCTCTCCCAGGGTTTATTTCCGGTTTTATGACCGATGGGTTTATTTGGGTTAGGGTGCAGCGTGTGTCGGTTTGGGGGAGAGACGGCTGTCCCGCTGTTTGCCTGTGTGGCCCTCCCTCTCCCAACCCCCATATGCTAGGTTGAAGGGCAGTAAACCTGGGTTTGCCCCGGGGTGACTCACTGGTTTGTGATCTCCGCCCCCCTGGGGTGACTCACTGATTTGTGATCTCCTCCTGGGTGACTCACTGAGGTAGGAACGAACACGAGGTGGCCGTACGTTACATTAGCTCAGGGTCGGTTTGTTGACACAGGTTGAGGAGGTTTAATGGTCAGGTCTGTGCTAGCAGTACGTCGCCTGGCAGCTGGCCAGTGTGTGCGATTCGGGTTCCACGGTCACTTGATAAGCTTGATTTCGATTTTGGGTTTCATTTTTACTCGGTAAAATTATCGATCCACCATCGTAGGCTCGGAGATGGGATCGAAATGCGTGTCCGGATGGAGTTCCAGTGACTGAGACGTTACGCAGAATTGCACATCATGAGGTGTCGGGGAACATGGGGATCGTGCGTCATACTTAGTGAGATTGCTTCGTCCGTTGATCCGTATCTCAGATTCGAAACGGTGCCCGATTGGCGGGCTTGTAACTTCAGTTCGCGATCGCTAACTTTGGTGTTGTGTCGTAAGTTTGGTTTTGCCACTGTGGATGAGAGTAGTCTTTTTCTTTTCGTAATGATTACATGTCTGGGATTAAGTAAGAAAGATGATGGTGAGGAAAAGTAAGATGTTGCTGTAGTATTGTTAGACTCTGCGTGAGTTTTTGGAGGACTTCGACCACTGGTGTCGTAGCACACAAAATGTGTGCGAGTGGGAACAACTGGTCGAGTTGGGAGATAGACTTGTAACTTCCTCATAAACTCCAGCAGGCAAAGCACTTGATACCTGGGGGTTCTCCATGGTAAACAGGAGCTGTTCCTCAGGGAGCTGCACAGGGTGTTCTCTATCCCTTAACTATCTTAGATACACACACGCAAATCACAGCTTATCACGTAAAGATGTTACCAGACTTCTGAAGGTCTCATCCATGGAAGATGAAGAGATACTGCCACGAGCATCTTTCAGCTCTTACAGTCGGCCGAGGAAAACAGGACGTTGCAACACGGACGCATTCATTATGAGATTAAAAACTCGCCCTAGATATACGTAGGAAGAAGTCAATTTCATCGGTAGCGGAAGAAGAATGTTAAAGATCAAGGTTTGATTAAGAATGTGGTGACCTTACCTTGCTCGAGCACAACACAATAACAGTCTTAACAGGTGATATTTCCAAATGGGGACTGGCAATATTCAGGAAGGATTATGTTGTACTCCTCAACACGGGGATCTTTCAGCACGAGTTATGCCTTTTCTCTCGTAGAATTCTTGCGTTTCTAGCACAGCCCTAATTATATACGCAAGAATATATCCACATGAGTCGTTGTAACTGATTTCTATTTCCTCAAACGTTCATTCGGTCTTCATGCTTTGTTTACATTCGTGTATGTATGTATAACTCTTGCAAACATTACGGGCCACCTGGTGGAGAAAACTGGAAACGCCCTGGATGAATATCGACAAAGGTTTACCTAACCACATCAGGTTGTGGAGGGGACGTACTTGTCTAAGCCTATATATAGGCTGAGGTACATGTTTGCTGCCGGCGAACTCAAAGACAGCCTGACTGATGAGACGATCAAAACAGAGGAGCAAGGACGTATATCAAAGGTGTGGGGAAATGGAGAATCCTTCAAAAGGAACGTTAAGAGACACGTAAGGTTAACTGGTTGTAACTCTGGCATTGTTGGAATTTTTAGGTAGTAATGTTTCATGAAAAAAAATTATATATATATATATATATATATATATATATATATATATATATATATATATATATATATATATATATATGTATATATATATCACCAGCTATTGATGCACAGCTTCGTGGTCACAGTTGACTATGTTGTTATATGGTCTCTTGACGTTTGGTGGTGTTCGGGAGAGGTAATGGTCTGTTGAGTGACGAGCAAGATGTGTGTGTGTGTGTGTGTGTGTGTGTGTGTGTGTGTGTGTGTGTGTGTGTGTGTGTGTTTGATGTTCCTTGACCTTCTGTCGAAGTTGTGTTCCTCCAGGGATGGTGTGGCATCATCTGGTGGCGCGTGACGTCACAGTGAGGCCACCAAACTGACGTCACAGTGAGTCCACCAAACTGACGACGTCACAGAGACATCCACCTGCATGTGTGTGTGTGTGTGTGTTCGGTGTGGAGGGGGATGATCTGGCTCTCATAGTCGGGTTATTGTTCTGTGTCAGGGCTGCTTCCCCGTCCCACTGTAGCATGGCATAACAGGTAGATGCCCTGCGCAATCTAACGTAGCGTCGGTCAGCGGTGAAGACTACTGGCCTTTTATTGCTCTCTCACACGTAACTTTTCTGTAATGGAAGATATTTTTCTTGTTCAGCCCCCTGACGACTTTTCTTGGTGTGTGTGATGTTTCCCCTCCAGCGGCTGGTCGTTTGACTTAGTTGCTGTCATGAGAAATGACCAGTTCCCGCGCCTGGCACAGACCATCTTTATTTACACCGACTGCCACTCCGACACCCACACGCTCGGTGGCATTATTTGTATTTTCTGTCATTTGATCTGCTTTTTTTTATGTGTATAAAACTGTCGAGGATTAAACGTGAGACTCGGAGTAGCCAGGTGGCGTGCCTGATGAGGCAGGGTGGGTGACCTTTACCCATAAAGGTGGTGGTGGGTTCCATGGTGAGGCGGACAGGGGGTAGAGGGAGGGGTGCACGCCACCATACGAGGTGGGTTTACGCCCCCGGCCGCTGGCGGTGTTTGCCAGAGGTGAGCCCGGGTGGCCGCCGCTGCCGCTATCCTCTCCTTTAACGCAATCTCTCTCTCTCTCTCTCTCTCTCTCTCTCTCTCTCTCTCTCTCTCTCTCTCTCTCTCTCTCTCTCTCTCATCCGCCTAGTGCCGACCTGCAGGCCTGCCTCTCCCTCACACACGCACTCGCATCGCCGACCTCCGTCTAGGGAGGTGGAGGTACTCGAACCTGCGACTCCACCCGGTTGGAAAGCCTGCTGCTGCTGCTGCTGCTGCGCCCTGGCCACCACCTTCCACAGTAGGTACGCACCTGCAGCAGTTGCCATGGCCAGCGCACGTTACTTACCCACCACCTTTTTGCAGAGCAACCTACCCTGTCATTAATACTTCGACGGTA